>NW_011888934.1:1715172-1797050 GCF_000151845.1 Pteropus vampyrus | reverse complement strand
TCATAAACATTCTGTTTAGACACTGAAAAGTAGGATGTTTATAATTTCCGAAGTGAAATAGAATTATTTCACTTTACAAAGAACTCACTACATTTTCCTTTTTGTCTTCAACCAGGGAAGATTATTTCACAATGTCTAGTTAAGTGATTGGCGCTTAAGTTCGAGTCTGTTTATTTTCCCTACAGATGTTAAGTGTCCTTTGTACATTACTAATTTACTGAGTTCTGATTTTCCAGATGCATTTTCTGATTTAAAAGCTAATTGGCAATGTGGAGTAATGGAAGTTAATAGGCTGGTTCATATCCATTTTGTCTCCTTTGCCTCTACCACTAGTTAAGTAACCCTGAGCCAATCTCTGGGCTTCATTTTCTTCATTTGAAAAAAAGAAATGGTTGAGCTGGATGGCTTTCAGGACCTCTCTAGGTTCTTAAGGTTCCATAATAGTAAAATTCTGCTTACTGGACTTCCATATTCTGTGTATGACTGCTTCCCTAGGATGAGATCCCTCAAAGCATAGGTGGTATCTTATTTACCATACCCCTCCATCCCCATAACACGTAGCAAGTTGCATGGCATCATCCCCTCCCTCCAAAGAATAAGTGTCATATATCTAAATATGTTCCTTATCTTTAGGTCTCAGTTTAAATGTCACTTCTCTAGAGATGCCTTATGTGATCGCCCTACCCATTTAATTCCCATAGATTCTTATTTCTTTGTGGCATATATTAATTCTGTCCTTTTTCCTTGTTTAGTATCTGACTCTTACTAAGTTCCCTGAATGCCTGTCTTGCTGTCATAGTAGGCATTCATTAAATGGCTCATTCCCTATTTGAACATATGATAAAGGATAGCCTAGTGCGTATGCCCTTTCTCTGTTCTCTGAACCTTTGATTTTTTCTCTCATCCAGATATAATCCTTCCTTCTCACACTTAACAGATTGTGTCCTGTGTTGTGGTTCTGCATGTGTTCCGTTCTTTGCTAGACACTAAGTGGGAACTCCTTATCTGAGTCATCTTGAGTATCCATCACAGTGCCTGTTATAGGATTTGCATATTAGAATGAATGTGAATGTCTTTGTCCTTCAAATGTGTTGATATTTGCGGCACATCTATTTTTTACATGTCCTTTTAGTTGTGATTTATCCTCATTTGAAAGCGTCATCTCAGGAGTCCTGATGCTTTTATTCAGTAATGAACCTCATTCGTTTCAGGTTGGTGTATGGCCACTTTGTAGTTGTCCAGAATTGTACAAGTTTGTCATTGCTGTCTGAAGTTATGGGTGTTTCTTCAATTTTACTTCTTCGGTTTTGTTAGTAGTCCTATTCCATTAAGTGACTCCTGGATTATAGGCTGAGATCTTGCTGTCTTCCATCCTTGGTACTATGAACATGTATGTTCACTTTGTCTATTTTTATTTGAGCAGTAACTGTTAATAGATGAGGTGAGGTTAGTTCTGCCCAATGGGTCATAGGAAGTAGGACAGTTTCATCCTTCAGTGGATGGGGTTGGCTACCTTTCACAAATATTGGAATAAATTCCTGCTGTTTTGAAGTATGAGTTTGTTGGATGCATGGAAAATGAGGTGGGCTGTCTCTCTCAAGCCAAATATTTACCAGTTAGTAACTTGGGATTCTTAGAGATCCAGCTGAGCTCTCAAATGAGTGAGGGGATAAGGGCCCAGTGAATAGCTGAGATGAGAAGCTAGTAGAGAAGAAAAGGCTTGATAAGATAATTTACAATACTGTGGAATAAACGGCCTCCTCCTGCTTTTCTTCCTAATCTTCTCTCCTGCCCCGCAGTGTACTCTGGAGTTTCCATCATCCATTTTGCTTTTCTTGTGCCCAAGTCTGTTTGGTAAGCTTGTAAATAATTTATCAGTAAATTCAGGTAGAAATCAGCAGATTATACCAGGAAGTATTTGGCTGTGTAAAGGGGTTTTCTTCGTGTGGTATGGTACATACTAATTATCTGTTTAATTTTAGTTGATGGTTCTAGCTCTTTAAAATGGCCTAATCTCTTGTTTTCAAGAATGCCAAACATTTAATATTAATCGTGTGTTACTGTCAATTTGTGGACCATGCTAAAACCCTGTTTTAAGCACTATGCTGGGCTCTGAGTAGATGTCTACCATGTACTTTAATTATGAATTATTGTAGGATATCTATAGTGTATCATTCTTAAGTTGGCTTCTGAACATCACCATCAGCTATTTAGCAAGAAAGTGATTTTGAATCAGTGTCTGATTAAACATGTTTATGTTAAACTTTACTCAAATAATCTGTCTGCTGTGGTGGTTTATATATTTGGTAGTTGGAACTGACTATACAAGAATATAACTTGTCTGCTTGCAGGTAAGTTTAAGATAGAAAATGGCCCTCTTTTTGATGGAGTGAAGAAAGTACAGCCTGGTCTATATGCAGGAGTGTGTATGTGTATCTTTGTTAATTTCAGTTTCCTAAGTTAAGTTGAACAGCTTGACCTTAGCATAAATTAGAAATGTGCTATTAGAGGGAGACCATGAGAGCAGAAAACGGTTTTCAAGGTGACTTAAAAACAATATTTTGTATAGTGTCTATAAGCCATTCTTTTATCTATTACTTACCTCTTATAAAAACCCTGTTTGATAGTCAATGTGGGAAAACTACTTTATAGATGAGGGAAGTTATTGAGGTTAAGTTGTCAGATCACAAAACTACTAAGAAATACAATCAAGACTGGCAGCCAGCTTCTTTACTTCATATGGTCTTTTACTTTTATTCTTTTTCTATGTCTTCCTTAGCTGTCTGTTAGACCAGGACCCCGTGAGGTCAGTGCATAGCCCTGACTTTGGTTGATGTGAAAGCTTAAACTCCACGTGCCACGCAGTACTGAGACCTGTCTTTTTTTGACCTTGATTTACTTGGCCATCTCTTAACTCTTCTGAAGAACTGATAGCAGCTTTCATTTTAACACAGATGGATGCTTTTTGTTCTGACATTTTAGATATGGGAAATAGTAGTTTTAGGAGCTGTTGTGTGTTACACATGATAATTTTGATTTGAGTTTAAACTGATCTAATACACTATTTTCTATAACCTTGGCCCTTAAGAATGTAATAAAAATAAGAATCTTGGTGCGGGGCAACCTAATGATTTGAGCTAAGAGGTATCCGATATTCATGTATTCTATAATTTAACTCTTAGAAGGACATAGTAAATTGACCAAAAAATATCATGAGCAAGTGATTATACAAAGATGCGTAAGGTCTTAATGCATATAAACTGTTGTCATATTGGAGGTATTTAGTATGTAGAAAGCTTTTTATCTAAGTTTGTTAGGCCAAAAACTTAAAGGTTAATTATAATCAAGTGTCAAGGGGAGAACACAATTGTCAGTGTTTATATTTAAATAAAATGTGAGAATTTCAGATTCTTTTTAGTAAGTTTTCTATTGTTTGACTACTTTGTTTTGGAATCTCATACACCTTATTGGAATCTCATACAGATTAACAAACAAATGTAAAATGATTATTATAATGTACTGCTATTTAATGCAAAATGTTGGTCTGTTCCCAGTTCATGTATTATAACACAACCCTGGAAGAAGAGAGAATCGACCTAAATTACATCTGAATGGGCAGTATGCTCTGAATGTTTAGGATCCCATACCTCCTTCCCTCATAATAGAAATTGGACTGGAAGTTCATGAGGATTTTTTTTTTTTTTTAAAGGAAAATTACCATGGATTCTGGAAAAAAAAATCAATAGCATTAAAGTAATACTCTGCAATCTTAAAAGATTTGCGGTTGATAGAGAATAATTTAATGTGCCCTATAAAACCCTTAATTTGGGTGTTCCTCTGGCTTTTTATTTTTAGCTGTGTCTTTTTAGTTAATGAGAAGAGGTGAAAAGTATAGTTTTCTCCTAAAATCTGCATGAAATTACTGAAACTTTCAATGCTGAAAGACTTCTTAACTTCAGGAGATTATTGGGAGACCATTATCAGGCATTGGGTGATGGTGTTGCTTGCTCTTGGTTCAGACATCTATTTCTAGAGAATTCTCTATTTCCAGAGAATTGGAAAGAATGATGAGTTAATTGCTTCAGGATTTTAACCAAAGTGTAATTGCTCCGATATTGCCAAATGGACCTAGGGACAGTTTTGCAGTCCTTTGGAAACTTTTACTTGAAACAAAATAGCAGATTCGGGGCTGTGGAAGAATGCATTCAGCCCACCCTTTAGTGGTTCATTTCATCAGCCATCTCCTGACTGGAGTTTTTCACGGTGCTGGTCAAGCAGCCGGTCATCTCTCGGGCAGGACTTGCTGCAGGCTCAGGGATTGCTTGCCTTTGTCCCACCACCTGCCTATTCTGCCAGTTCCAAGCAGATTTTCATGGGGATCTATTTGGTTAAGCTGAAGGAGCAGGAAAAGTGTGAAGTAAGACCTCTTCTTTACACTTTCGTCCCTACTTTCACTCTGTTCTACCTTCAAAATGTATTTGCAGTAGATCACAAAGAGTTTTTAGAGTGTTTGCTCTTGAATTTGTTTATATTAATTCAAAGGCTTTTGGTAAAATTCAGGGTGATCTTTATTTTGTTGTGTGCTGGCGCCCCGCTTCCATCTCCCCCAATCCTGGAGACAAAGCACTTAATGCCTCACCTTTTTGGTACCAAAATATTTACTTTAGTCCAAATTAACTTTCTTTCTCTAGAAGGGACATAATATACTTAATTTTAATTTTGCGGACAGGATGGTTTTCTAGTCCCAATCTGGGGTAGCATAGCCTGCCAAAATAGATCTCATTTTAGACTGCATTGAGTATATGTGGAAGTCATATTAGGATGTATAGTGACACAGAATTGATGTTTTTTTGCTTCAGTCTTTATTATGGTTATTCCTTTAAATATTTTATAAACAATTAGGTCTAAAATTAAAGATCCTATGTTTAGTCGAATATAGTATGTCAAAAACAGTTAAGATTAATTCACCCCACTCCAGCCCATTATTAGTTGTACAGTGACATTTTCAAGCATTTTGCATTAGAAATTCTTGTTTCCTATCCTCCCTACCCACATGTCAATGCTCTGGTCTTCTGAACCTCTTAGCTGTGATAGTAGAAGATCTGTACACCCTTCCACATGTTTGACCTATGATGTTGTTTCACTTGAGATTCAGTCTTTGTAGGAATTGGGACATTCAGGCGAAGGAGTAAAGCTGAGATTAGAACTGCAGAGAACATGCTCCATTTAAAGGGCAGTCTGCTGGCTAATAGCTCTGTGAGATTGTGGCTTCTGTTGCCAATCTCTCTTTTTTTGTTCATTACTTTATTTTTTTAAAGAGAAAATTTAAAAATTTTCACATTTCCCAAATGAGAAATTGCTAAATTGGTAAAGTTTTAAATGTTGACTACTACTAATTAAAAAAAAAGACATTGACCAAGTAATACATTTGCAGACTAAATCTACCCTCTGGCTTCCAGTTGTGATTTTGGAGATCTTGAGGAGTATTTGTCGCTTGGCTGCTTGTTTCCATCTATCTCTTGGTTTTCCTCCAGAAGCATGTGTGTGATCATGTGTGGTTACTGATCACTATTTTTTGACACCTTTCCATATTCCTCCCTTCAAATGTGATCCTACAACTTCTTTTTGACTTTGTGCATTGATTATTTAAATAGAGTCCATTGTTGTCTTTTAATTTTACTTTTGGCTTCATTAGCTATGGTCATCAGACTCTGCCATTTATTTGAATGCATAATACGAAGATTTTTGACTCCATCCTTCCTTTTGCTCCTTCTCCCAACTTTTCTGCTGGTCTGAGCCACTGTTGAGTCTTGTTGACCATGTCATTAGATCTGTGATGAACTTTACACCACAGGGGATGTTTAAAGTGGCCACCTGGCTGTCATTGTTTTTTGTTGGCCTTATTGACTAGGTACTATTTAATGTGTAGCCAACCTCGACAGATAAATAAGAGGATTCATTTGTTTGCATTTTCGTCAGTTCTTAACATAGGAGGCCAACTGCCTTTAGTCTGAGCAAGTCATGATTATAGGTCATTTTCAGTTAGAACAGAAGTTACTTTGATGAAATATTGCTGTGTCTTGGCCAGTGATGCATAACAATTGTTCTTGATCTGATGGCAGGGAAATTCACTCCAATGCGGGTTCCAACACAGTGGAAGTTTTCTGCAGTCTTAATTTACTACTCTTGCTTCTACCTCAGTGATTTGCTTCCCCTGTCCTTGTTCTTCCCCAAATAGAGAATCAAAAGTAGTATCCTATTTCCTCAACTCAAATCTAAGTCCTGCAGTCCCTAGATCTTTGTCGTGAATCTTGGATGTTAGTCTGACACAAGATCGCTTTCACAAAAGCATGTTTGACTGGGGCTAAAGGTATAGATGAACCATTCTACTTTTGTTATATAATGATTCTCAACCAGAGATTGGCATTCAAAATCAAGTCAAGGAACACGTTAAAATGTGTCTAAGAAAAGTATACTTGGGAAGATCTCTGATCTCTATACAGAAAAAGAGTGAAAAATTTGAGTTTGGGGCCACAGCCTCAAGAATGACAAGAATTCCCCCCCACCCCAATCCATTTGGGATTAAAGTAGTAGATGATGGTAAAACTTTCTTTCCTTTAAGGCTGATCTGAAAGACATTACAGTCATAACTGCTGTAGACTAGTATATTGCCTGTTACAAAGTAGGTACTTCCTGAAAGTCTCGTCAATGGTAAAATAGCATGTCTTTCTTGCTGAGCAATTTATGTGTTAAATATACTGTATTGAGAAGGTTCTTTTAAAGAAAGTTGCTCTTTATATTGGATAAAGGCATAGCAGGAAATGGATGCCAAACAACTCTTACCAGTCCTAAGTCAGAAAAACTTCAGCTTGTGCTTTCTTGTAATTTTGAATTTTCTTAATGAGGCAGAAATCCAGTTTAACTTTTAAATGTGTTTTTATTCTTTAGCATTTTAAACATTGGGAAGCAAAAAGCTTTATTTCTGTTCAAATATATGTCCAGGCTCAGATGTTTAAGTTAGAGGTGGTAGTTCCCATAGCAGCAATGACTTTGCCCTTTTGTCTTGTTCTTAGTGCAGTATTTAGCGTAGGTCACCCAGAGAGATTGTTATTCTCATGTGTTCTTAATGACTGCTTTGCAAGCCTTTGACTTCTCTGGGTGCAAGTGTGTTCTGAAAAAAGCTCTCTATGAGGGGTGGAATATGAGTATGTTGTGGGCATCCAAGTTTTCCTAATATCTAGCACAGTGCTCCTTTCATGTCTATTGAATCTGAGATGTTGCTTTACTGGTCCTGGAAGGTTTCTTCTGTGCTCCAGCTTCCTGAGACCTTGGCTTGGCTGGAAGGAGGGGGTGGTGGTTAACTTCCTCTGTGGTCTTAGTTTTTCACATTGGTGGTGAGGTTTGCTTATTTTAAACTGTGAAGCGGTCACAATGGACTACTCCTGTCTCTCTCTCCCTTCCTTCTTAAGGCTTATGTTGTTTTAACAAAGGCTGGTAGCTAGGAATTTTTAAAAAATGCTACTTCAACTTGAAGCTTGATAATATAGGACTTAATAGGTGTATCTGGAAAGAGATGTGTTAGAGGTGGGGAATGACAGTCTACTGTAGGGCTCCCTTCCCCATTGTTAACAACCTACGGTGACTTTGACTGGCTTCTCCAGGTATGCAGAGTTGCAATGGAAAGTTTCCCACTTGGCAGGGAATGTAAAACCACATGAAAAATCCCATAAATAAGTGGGGATTTTTTTTTACTTGCTACCTTGAATTGTACTTCATGGCATTGATGCTCTTTCTCTTTATGGATCTCTGTGCACATTTATTGCTGAGGAGACAAAGGTGAGTGTTTGGGCTAACAGGAGCATGGAGGCAGAGTGTCTGGTCCAACTGAGCAGTTCACATAAGGCTTCCTGGAGGCATTGTGCCTCCTTTCAAGTGCCGAGATTATTTCCATTACCGGAAGCATGGTAGTGAGGCTGTTGCTGGCAGAGAAAAGAGCATGAGTAACAGTGGGAAGCAGCCCTGGCATGGGAGAACCACGGGGAGTTGGTTAGAGCCTCGCCGTATGCAATGCGGTGTGGTGGGCATGTCCCATGGAGAGGTAGGTGAGAATGAGGTCAATGCAGATGCCTCACTGAGGGACTGAGGTATTGCTTTGTAAGCAGTGTGGAGTCAGTAAAGGTCTTAAAAAGAGAAGGGGTTGTGGGATGCTGACCCCTTTTTAGGTAGATCACTATTGCTGTGGAATGGAGAGTAGATTGGAGAAAGGAGCAAGACTGGAAGCAGAGGTATCAGGAGGCTTTAGATCGAGTCTCAGCACTGGTGTCAAATCCTAGTTTCTCTACTTCATTTAAGTGGTGTGGACTCTTGAAGTTTTGAAGTCCTCATTTGTAAATTGAAGATAAGGTATATAGTTCATAGTACATGAGAGGATTAAGTGGGATTTTGTTTGTAAAATACCTAGCTTGAGAACTAGCCCAGAATAAGGAGTCAGTAAATGCTCTTTTCTTTTTCTTCCCTACTTTTCCCTACCCTCTTTTAGTAGTAGGACTCATTAAATTCTATAAAAGACAGTCAAATAATCTGAACCTCTGTCCTGTATGTAGCAAAATATAAAAGATATCCAAATCTTATGATTTGGCTCAGAGTTCAGGAGGATGCCTTATTTTTATTTTCTTTTAATTAAACATGATCTTAAAACAGAAATGCAGGCTTGGGAAAAGAATGTTTAAATTCAGGTTATTTTGATAATTACGATGAGAAGAGACTGTATAGTTGTGTGTGGTTGTGTATAGATCACTTCTTGATCTGTTAATTGTAGAAGCTGTGACACCATGTGATACATCTCAGTGTGCACATTATCTGGATTTTAGCGTACGAGCGTGGAGGAGACTTCTATACTCTCTCCCTATGTTGTAAATAAAAAAAAATCTAAATAGAAGATGCTTGTGTCATCCTCGGAGTTCTTAACAAAAGGAACTCTAGGTAGCAATTTCTAATCTTAAATATTAAAATTCCAAGAGTCTGAGCAGCTGAGCATGAAGAGACTGAGTTGGAAAGGACGGAAGACATGTGCACTTGTGTGTGTGTGTACTTTTTAATGGTAAATTAAAATAGACAAAGCTGTAATTCTGATGAAACACTTAAGCTATCGACAGCCTATATATTTAGATAGCTTGGAGGTCTGGGGTTAAAAATTGCAGCTCTTCAAGTAAAGATTCTTCTCCTCCTTAGTCACCATTTGTGACCGTGTGCTAAATGCAGTTTAACATAGCATCTGCCTCAGGGGCCCTGCACAGGAGTTTACAGTCATGATTGGGCAAAGTCTGCTTACTGCACTTTCTGGCCATAGTGTTCTCTTTTTATGTCAAGAGTTCCCAAAACAACTCTGCACCCATGTCCATTTAGACATTTAAAAAAAAAAAAAAAAAAAAGGCTTTAAAGCCTTAACCTAAAAGCCAGATAAGCAAATTCCCTATGGTAACATTTTAAAAGAAATATCTTCCTTTGTCCAACAATAATGATTATAGCCTCTAATATTCACTTAGCACTTCAGAATTTGTAAAGTGCTTTGACATATTATCTGACTAAATTATATGTATACAATTAAAGCTTTTAAAGAAAACAGACCCATTTACCTCCTCTCCCTCTTACCAGAGTGGAAATAATTCAAAGGCTAAATGCCTTTGTGGTTTGAGTCTTAAGACAATTTCTTATGGTAAGATACAGCTTGTGATGACATCTGTGCCCCCTTTCCCCACTTCAGCTTGTGGGAAATGGATATTGCTTTTCATCAACTCTTGGAAATGTGTGTACATACATAAATAAGTTCTATATATTATAT
The DNA here is from genome assembly GCF_000151845.1 of Pteropus vampyrus. Lineage (NCBI taxonomy): Eukaryota > Metazoa > Chordata > Mammalia > Chiroptera > Pteropodidae > Pteropus > Pteropus vampyrus. Next base: position 1,787,209 of record NW_011888934.1, on the reverse strand, counting down.
ATATCCTAACATACCTTGCTTCATTGTTCATTTTACACTATGGTGGCCTTGTCCCACTGTACTTTTAGAGGTTCTTTAAGCATTTATTTAAAACGTGCTTTATCTTAGTGATATTAAGGTAACTTGTGAAGTGGAAAATCCAAGTTGAAGTGATAGCCATTGACAGGGAATCTAAGCATTGCAGCTCCTTTCCCTATTAGGTATCCAGGTCTGGGACTAAGTGTGTGTGCCTGCTATGGATAAGTAGACAAGGTCTGAAGCTAAGAAAGACTTTTCCTGATCTGTAGTATGAAGAACGAACGTCCTGCCTGCCTCTCTCCCTTCTTCCTTTTCTCCTTTCTTCCTTCCTGCATTAACTCTTAAACAGATTCTTAGGCAGAAGATTAACCAGAAATTTCCTTGTTATCCTCTCCCTCATGTGTGCTCCTCTAATTGGAATCACTAAAGCTAAAAATAACGCTTTAATTGATTGCCAATTCTTGTCCAGTCCCCCCTTTTCCTTCTTGAAATGTAGTAAATAACCAGGAAATTAATTACTATAAGAAGTCACAGATATACCTAGGTGTTTTTTTTTTCAAGCTAGGATGTAGTTCAAAGAAAGTTGTATTTTAGAGGAGAAGAGGTTGGACCAAAGGAAATAAAGTACCTTTCTTAGTGTGAGTCTTGTTTTTTAAGCTGCTCCAGCTTTCCATTCTAAATAATTTATAGTAATGTTTCTAAATCAAAAGTATACATCTCTTGGGAATCTGAGAGCTTTAAACATCAACTGAAAAGAAAAATATATTTCATAGTCGAATGATCTATTTGAGATGATCACATTTCAGAGAGGAAGGAAGCTGGCATCTGCGTTGATGGAGGTTTATAGTCCTATGGTCCGACAGCGGACCAGGGGGAGAGCCCATCGTTCCTCTCTCCACAAGCATTAATCAGGAGATTTTACATGTCCCAGAGCAGCCTCTCTTTATTTTCAGTTTCTCTGAAGTTCAACGGAAATATCTGTAGCCTCCCAACATTTTTAAGGAAATACACCTTGTTTGGTTGACATTTTTTTTTTTATTTACTTTATTTTGGTATAAGCTACTTGAAGTTAAACACTATAATTTTTGGTTTTAGTCTGTAAGTCCTGCTAAGTAACTGTGAAGCATAAACTAGCCTTAGTGGCCAAATGGAGTATTGTGGCCCTTTATAACTCTTGTGAGTTAAAAACGGTATTTGTGACCATAAAACTTCCTTGTCTTCTATATTCTCTGTAAGACTAAGCGTACTTTCTGTTTTGGAGCTTGAATATGACAGTGTTTTAGTGTCTGTATTGTACAGAGGAGCTATGTTTTTAACCTGCCTAATGAAAACACTCAACTACTGGGATTAATTTGAGGATTTCCAATCAGCCTTTCACAATTTGTACTACCCTGAGGGGGTTCCCTTTAGCTGTGACTTTTGTAGAAGAATGTGAAGTTAATCCAATTTCTATGTTGATTACTACTTTGACTGTACTAATTTAGCAATTCAAATTTATCTGCTTATACCAAATAAGAACTCTGCTACAAACTGTGGGAGTAGTTGATTTTATTCTTATTATACTCATATCCCTCTTTAGGTTCTATAGCCAAATAATGACACGGAAATTAATTAGGCCCACTGAGGTTGGAGTGAAAGAATGAGGTTGGAATGATTCATCACTAGAAAGTAGTGTATTCCGGCCTGTAACCAAGACTGAGTTAACCCCTGGCTTAACTGTCACTACTGTGGAGATGTAACTACTGTTGAAAACTATAGATTTTGAAGTTTACTTCCATTTCACAAAATGCAACTTATTTTTATCTGCTTTGTTTTTAAATTTTTGGGGCAAACTTTGAGATATTTTCTTTTTTGAATTCTTACACAAGGGTTTAGTGGGGCTCTTATAGGTTACAAATCAATTTCTGAGTACTGTACTTTTCATAGTTGCATTTTTTAAATTACTCTGATTTAGAAAAATTTTACATATGCTATTAAATGAATCACTTGCTGAATTCTTGATTTAATATTTATGAATTCGGGTTTTTATATGTTGGATTTCCTTGAGAAGATCTGTTTTTCTTTGATACAACTTTTCAGAGAAGCTATTTCTTTGCTTAATTATCTTGTATTCTTAGTGCCTGAGAATTAATAAATGCATTGGTGGTTCGTTTGAATGTGAGCAGTTGGAATCTAAACACAGTTTTTTGATAACGGACTTAAATAGCTTACTGATATAATTAAAGTAGCAAGTTAGTAACAGGTTTCCTTCTTTGTATATCCTCTTCTCTGCTATCACCCTAGTTGGAGTCACCCTCATCCTACACTGATGACTGCAGTTGTTTCTTCACTGGTCTTCCTGCTTCCAGAGTTGACAGGTCCTCCTACATAACCACATGAGATTTATTTTCACAATAGCCACCATGCTACTCTTATTCAAAAGCTTTCTGTGATTTCTTTTCTTCTTATGGTGGCCTCTGATGGGGTTTAGGACACCACTACCCCAAAATATGGCACCTTGGCATATTGAATATCTTTAGCTGAAGGAGTCTGAGAAAACAACAGAAGCAGAAAAGTCACTCTGACCTCCCCCTCCTTCACCCACCCTCTTCCCTGAAACAGGTCATAAAACTCCCATGTGGATGGTACCTTCTTTGTACCACGGGAGGAGGACGTTCTTATCACCAGAGACTGGAATTTGGGGCCAAGAAATCTGAACAAACAAACCTTATTAAACTAACCGTTATATTCCTAGTTACTTCTTTGTCATTTACTACACCTTTGTTTTGTTAGTTCTTCGTCAGAAATTTATTGTTTCACTAAACAGTCAAAGCTTCCTCCTTGGATCACTTCTTTGGGTCTTCATTCTCTTGTGAAGGTTCCCATGTATATGTAAAAATTCAATAAAATTTGTATGTTTTTCACCTGTTAATCTGTCTTTGTCAGTTTAGTTTTCAAACTCAACTAGAGATCCTAAGAGTTTCAAAGAAAACTTGTTCCTCCCCTCCGCCTCCAAGGCCCTATGTGGTCTGTCCTTATTACTCTTAAGACTCATCTCCCAAATTTCTTCCTGCTTCACCCTGGCTGATCTGTCTGCCTGAAATGCTCCTCTTACAGATATCCGCATGGGATGTATTTGTTTACTATTACATCTGTAACTATAACTATAAACTTGGTGCTTAAAACAACACAGATTTATTCTATAGGTTTGAAGGTCACAGTTTCCTGAAGTGGGTCTCACTGGGCTATGATCAAGGTGTTGGCAGGGCTCCATTTCTTCTTGGAGGATCTAGGGGAGAACCTGTTTTCTTGCCTTTTCTAGCTTCTGGAGGCTGCCCATGTTCTTTGGTTGGTGGCTCCCTTCTGTCTTCAAAACCAGTGATGGCAGACCCAGACTTTTTCACTATGCATCACTCTGACAGCTGACTCTCCAGTCTCCCTCTTCCATATAGAAGGACTCTTCTGATTACATTGGGCCCACCTGGATAATCCAGGCTAATCTCCCCATCTCAAGGTCATCTGATTAACAATCTTAATTCCATTTGTAATTTAAATCCCCCTTATCATGTAACAATATATTTACAGATTTGAGGGATTAGTATGTAGACATCTAAAGTGAGCCATTATTCTACCTACCACAAGTGGCTCATATCTCCTTCAAACCTTGGCTCAAAACTTGCTTTCAAATGGAGGCATACTGTTTAATACTGGAAACTACCCATCCCTCATCTCCACATTCTCAACACTCTTATTCTGCTGTACATTTTCTTTTATTTCAAAGCACACATTTCTAGCTAATACATTATTTTCTTAAGTATTTTCATTTGTGGTTTGTTGCGTACATCCTCTTCTCTGAAACAGGTCATAAAACTCCCATGTGGATGGTACCTTCTTTGTACCATGGGAGGAGGACGTTCTTATCACCGGAGACTGGAATTTGGGGCCAAGAAATTGGATACTTCTTCATTGCTGTATCTCAAATACCTAGGACAGTTTTTAGCTCATGGGAGTTGAGTGCAAATGTTTGTTGAATGGGTGGATGAAGGAACACTGCAAAGCTTAAGCAAATTTTCCTCACCAGAGTTTTACTTTCTCATTGCTCGGTATGGATGTCTGAAAAGAGCCTAAATTCATTTGCTTTGCTCTCTAATCTCAAAGTTTTTAATTCTGCCAGTTCCAGAACTACAAAATCTCAGAAAGACTGGCGTCAGAAAGACTGTAGTTTGTCTGTAGGAGCCATAATGGGCCAAGAGACGGAGAAATGTTAGCATTCACTGCCAAAGTACTTTCTCCCTCTGTGTCTCTCAGCTGTTCAGTGCACTGTCTCTGGCAGCTCTTGGACCCTTGTTAGCCCAAAGGCCAAAAAGCTGAGTTTGACAAGGCTGAGGAATCCATAGAGCTAGTGAGGCAGCTAAAATGGTGTGGGGACGGGATGGGAAGTTGACAGATTCTAGGATTGAGGAAATTCCATGAAGTTTAAAGCCACAAACCTCTATTATTTTAGGAACCACAAAGCAAAGTGAAGAGCTTTAAAGAAAACAAACTAATGGCTCATTCCTGGAGCTGACACGTCAGCTCCATGATTCTAGTGCTTGTATTGCTTACTTCAGTAAAGGTGAAATATATCCAGAAAATGCATTTTAGTGGGAAAGAATAAAATATTATTCTGTAGGAATGGTGTCTCCTAGATAGATGACCCCATTGGCTGCTTACCCAGCCACTTGTTTTCATCTATAAGGTCTCATTACTCTACTGATTATTTTGAGTGCTTTAGCTCTCTGCCTTGAGTTCCCCAAGGAATTTACTTTTTGGCCACAGTTGCTGTCTTTATTTTCATAGTTCCACTCTTAAACTTTAGAGACAAATGGCTTCTGTGTGGTCAGAGGAAAGACTTTGCACTATATACTCTGATTTTACCCTGGTACTGTGCTACTCCAGGGAATAATAACGCTCCTGCTGCAAATAAGAGTCCAGACTAAGGTTACTTTATCCAAGCTGCATCTTTTTAGTGTGAGAGAAATGCTTGCCCTTGACCTTAGTCCCGATTCCTTTTAGAGCTGTTATCTTTTATATTTGCTTAAACTTCCTAATCCATGTCAAATTAAAACCATTTGAGTTCCATAACTTAATATGATTCATTTTTAAATACCTTTGTGTTAAAATCTGTTTAACTTTTTTCACATGTACCTTTGTATCTGCCTCAAGTTAGATCTAGATTTTAGATGCCATATCTCCATAACCCTTCTGGCCAAAGCCTTGGAACACATTTATACCATGTTTTCGGGTGTGTCTTGGCTTCCGGCTTTTTTGTATTTGGCAAATTGGCACATTTAGTTCTTTAAATAAAAGTACATAAAGGGGTCACCCAAGATAGTTTTGTTATGCCATTTAACAAGAATTTGGGTTTCAGTGGGTAAGGGTGGCTTATGGAGTGTGCTAAAAATTAAATATGGTTTCATAATTATATCTGGTTTAAAATATTTGAAGTGGGATAGAAAAACAAGCTACCAAGTGTACATGCTTTTAGGAAGGTGATTGCCCTTTCATGCTCCAGCTTTTTTTTTTTAAAGGAACCTTTCTCGTGCTTACATACGTTTTGAATGCTTAGTCTATATAAACCCTTGAAGTGGATGTGGGGCGGATATGGCTGGGAGCCTTCCAGGCAGATGGAAATGCACGAGCAAAGCCAGAGAATGTATGTATGTCTTTGTACTTTAAGTGTTTGAGGTGTAAAGGAGTAGTTCAGATTTTTAGGTGCTTGAATAGTAGGGTGGTAAAAGTAGTTGTAGAGGATTTCAGGTGTTTATATTGTTTATACTGAGTAGTTTGTACTTAATTTGATAGGCAGCAGTCGGGGTGGTGGGGAGGAGGGGGTGGCTATTGAGAGTTTAGGAAAACTGTTTGGCAGTAGTGTTAGTGTGGGTTGGGATGATGAAGGACCTTTTAGGAGGCTGGAATTCAGTGGTCCAGATGAGAGGTGAGGGCCCAGAGCAGAATGGTAACCATAGCAATAGAGGCAAGTGCAAAAGGATAGGCCTCATCAGGGGACATGCAGTGGCTTTTACAGCAATCCTGCTAAGACTTTAACCCACAGAAGTCTGGTCCCCAAATAAGGCGGGTTCTAGGTCTTGGGAACGAAACCTTTTTTTCCCTTACAGACATTGTATATAATGAGACTTCTGAGAGTATATTTAAGATGTTTTTGATTAGCAGTCCACCCTTATTTGGTGGCTGTCTGCCAGAAGTTTGAAAATAGCAAAGAAGCTGATAACCTTAGTTCTCACAATTTTTTATTAGGAACTTTGGAAAATAGAGACTTTTCTTTCATGTGATCGTAAGAAACTTTAGAAATTAAAATACATATAGGGCCATATAAGTAAAAAGGAAAACAATTCATTTAAAAACTTTATGGCTATTTGGAAATAAACTCTGTGAGTGGGAAAACATAGAGGCCACTCCCCCTTCTCCCATTAAATCGTGTCCCCACCAAGTAACACCTCATCCTATCTCTTGGAGCCCAGGGAAAGTTTAGAATAGTCTAGATTGATTTATGCTGAAGTGCTGTTCATAAATTATTACATGGAGAATAACAGGAGAAAAGCAGTCTCAGTTGTCACAACTGATGTCTAAATTGAGACATGAATATATATTGAAACATTTTTTTAAGCTCAAAATTAATGGCTCGTGTTGTTGGAATATGGCCTTTTTTCCCCCTTCCAGAGAGTTTCAGAGCCAATAGAATCTATAAATAGTGCACAGCCCGGTTGTCTGTGGTAGATTGAGTAGAGCAGAATCGCCTGTCCTTAAGTGAAGGGGAAGTAGCTTTACATTTTTAGTAACTGAATTGTTGGCCAGCATAAAGGTAAGGGCCATGTGAGCAACTTATTTATAACTTCCCATAAAGGTATGTGTCTGCCTCAAGCAGAGAAACTGTCTGGGGTGCTTGAAATGTAAAAGTGCAGTAGAATCATTTTCCATATACAGCCTTTCTAGCTAGTTGGTGCAATAAAGTGATTGTTCGCATCCCTGGGGCTTTCAGAAAGAGGGGTGTCAATAGATTAGCTCATTAGTGTCACCTCCTATGGAATAGAAGGAATTGAGGCCATTAAATTTGAATTTATGGTTTTATGTAGTGAGGAATGTTTAAGTATTAACTCCCAAGAGTGTATCCAGGACATAAAATTAAACTTGGTTTAACCTGTTGGGTGTGGTCTTCCACCTACTCTACCTATGTAGTCTAACCACAATTAGGTTCTTGTCAAAATATTTCATGGGTATAAAAGCACTTTATTTTTTCACAGGTTCAGTTCAACTCTTAAGTTGTTGCTTTTTTTGTTTTTGTTTTTATAAAGAACATAGAATCAGACTGAATCCTCTGGTAACAGTGGGAGAAGGGAAGAAGAGTAAAACATTTTTGTGGCATCCAGTAAAGAGTATGTTGAACTCTTTTGGTAGATGCCAGAAAATGGAATCCATTGTTATGTGTCGTCAGTGTCATCATCTGCATCAAGAGTAAATCACAGCCAGGTTTAGCTTCAGGATGAAGTTTTTATAATCATAAACAGGCAAAAGATGTTTTTAGCCCTCCTTAATATTCCTTGTTTATTTCAGAGGCCAAATTTTTCTGAATATTATGTTGACAGTCTAAAGCATCTGCATATATGGTTAAAATGTAAACTTTGGCTTTTGTGCCAGTATCATGGCTTTATTTAGAATTTGGGCAAGTTGTAATAAGTGGTAAATGGCCCATTAACTATATTGGAGGCCTCATAGCAGCACTAATTTCAAATCGTGCTGGGTTTATAATTTACATATTAAAAAATGTTCACTTGATTTCATTCAAGGATAAAACTGACATCCTATACAAGCATTACTCTAAACAATCCTATTTATTGGTCCAATTATTTCAATTGAAAGATGCTGGTTTACTGCTTCTTAGTATATGTGAACAATTCTCAGTGAAACCGTTAGAGATCAGTTTGACTCTAGTGGCAGAATAACCTCACAGGGTTTCGATTCACTTTTAATTTTCAGTCCCGGGATTAAGGATCATTTATAGTATAATGTAACAGTGTGGGCAAATATAGCTTCTCTTAATGCCCTTCTGATATTTTGGGGAAAGCAGGCTTTTATGCAAAGCATCCACTTATGAATTGCATGACTGCCTTTTCTCACTATAAAATTTCCTTCACATTTCCTCCCTTCTCCCACATCTGTAAGAGACAGGATAGCATGCAGTATTTTTCTTCATTTTATTATTATTTAAAAAATTAAGATATGGTTTAAGGTAGTTCCTTAGGAAAGATGCCAAAATAACTAGTTAATACTGTTATAAAATCAGGCTCTTAATTAAAAATGCTTAATTTGTGCAAGAAAACTACATGTTAAAATGAATTTGGAAAGATTAGATTGGAATTGCCTCAAATTCAATTAAGCCACACTGCATGGACGTGCTGGGAATATCAATACAATCATTGTAAATTTTGTACAAACTGATTTGTTGCATTATCTTGCTCATCTAACATACGGTACTTTTTGTGTCCATATTGCAGACGGCAACTCCAAACTAACATGGCAGTCAGACTGTGTGATGTGGCTTCTCTGCTTAGAAGTGGTTCGTGGGCAGCAGAGCCTTGGACTGGGGTCTGTGGGATTTTTCTTAAATTCTGTAGGCCTTTTTTTTTTTTTTTTTAGCATGTTGCAGGAGTGCTGAGGCCATACCAAACACTTGAACCTTTCATTTGGCATACTAATTATTCTTACCTTCAACCTATTACGGTATGGCCATCATTAGGACTTAAAGCACATTGCAATTTTAACCATAGTGGTATATGTAGCATCAGAACCATGCTTTTGTCTCTGACTTTTTATAATCTAAATTAGGATTTAGTGCAGACTCAAAGAAAAGAGTGACAAGATTTTTTAAAAAAACAAAAACAAAAAAGTTTTGGTATGGTCTGAATACTAAATTACCGTAATTCTTTACATTCTGTTTACTATGTATTTTTTTGGTTACTAAATTTTGAAGTTATTCACAATTCCTGAAGCTCAAAAAAAAAAAAATTGTTGAAATTGTAAATCTGGCTGGAAATTATTTGCCCAGTAACTGTTGAAAGAGTTTGCATTCTGTGAACAGTTGTGTTGAGCCTATCAATGGAATATGCATTATTTGTAAAATATAGCACATTAGTATCATTTTATTCTGAGCAGATGGTCCTATAGCTGAGAGATGCTGTAATTTTCAGTGCACACAGCCTACTGCAGCTGTTCACTTGAATGTTGGCTTAGGAGCTCATTCTTGCCACCTGAACATGGAAATAAATGTGCAGTTGAGTGAAGAGTGTTTGTTGTCCTTGCTAAATCCTGCTAATTTCAGTCAATGAACACTTTATATTCCAGATGCCATCCCAATGAGCTTTAGTCCAGACCTCATATTTGGGGCTCAGATAGTTTCTACACATACTCTAACTTTTGAATAGCAATTTGTTTTAATTGGCCTTGGCCAGTGTCATCTTGCAGCTCATTGTTTTCATAACTACTGGGCAAAGGTTAATCACACAAGAATTTTGCTGTGGAAAGTGACCCATAGCTAATACTCTACAAACTGCAACAGTTATGCTTTATTAGGAAATCTGAAACCTCCTTTCTCAGTTTTAGGTACATTCGTTAATTATAAAATGGATATCTTAAATTGTCAGATTTTTTTATACAAATTTCCCAAAATTTTTTTTAAATTTTTTTTTATTCCTTTAATCATTCCCCAAGAATACTTATCCAAGAGATGTAGGTTGCTACCTGTAGAATAAACACCCATTTCTCTGAAAAGCAAGTGAAGTTATGGAGGGGTTATGGGTTGTTTGATATTTCATAGGTAGTCTGGATTTTGTCTCCTATTTTTTTTTTTATCATGATAGCATTGATTCTTGTCCAGTCTGACCAGTCTCAATCTGTCCTATACTGCCTTCTTTTATAAACATCTCTTGGCAGTAGAAATTCCTTTCTGTATTCTTATCTACTGTTGTGCCCTTTTATTTTTGGTAAGCAATATGCTTTTTAACATACTTTTTTTTTCTTTTGTTAACAGTCTTCCCTCTATGACTTGCTTTTAAAATTTAGTCTCAAATTCTTTGCCTTTCATATGTTAAAACGTCCCTAAAACTAGTATTCCATCAATTCAGAATTGTCAGTTTTGAGTAGTTTTTTTTGTGGAGATGAGAGATGTATTGAATGAATTATGAAGGATAATCCTCAGTGATGCTTTGATTTTTGGATTCTCCCACAATCTTGGCTATCCAGAGTAGATAGCTATTGGAAGAAGGTTTTAGAAATTTTGGGGCTGTGGTTTGTGACTCTTTTGCTCAAAAAGCATAAGACTGATTTTTAGAAAACTAGATCTAAATTTTCTTAATATGTGATTTTTAGAGTAGGTTCAACAATTTGAGGCCATTTCCCCCAACTCTGCTCTTTATCCTGTATTTGGAGTTTATAGATGCTCTGTCAACGGGCTTATGTGCTCAAATGAAAATTCCTTGGGCTGGTCTGTTTGCAAAAAAGTTCATATATTTACACTGTTGTTTTAGTGGACTGGATAGGTTTTTGTTTTTTGTTTTTTGGTTTTTTGTTTTTTTGTTTTTTGGTCAGAGTCAAGGCAGAATACCATATTGAATTGTTTGGGGATTTTATTTTGATGCTGTAGATCAGTTGCCTTGTTGGTGATCTCTAGCTGCCAAGGTTGATGAGAAGGGTTGTTAGATTATATAAAGTACACCGAGTACTCATAGCTTCTTTCCCAAGTTATCCTATAAATTCTTTTCATGCCCTAACATATAATATCTGATATTTTCTTATTTCTTACCAACAATAGGAGTATAAGATATTGTCAATCAAAAACACTTTCAATATGTAACCAAAACAGTACATGTTGACAAATTTATATTTTTTAAAGTACTCTTGCTCCTTGATTTTAAGTTAATGGATGTCTGTCAGTTATAGAATATTGAAACTCTTAGGCTAACTAAAAATCTCTTCAAAGTTAGGTAGACTATTTTTTGGTTTGTTTTTGGTAGCATGTTAAGCACTTTTATTTTCTAGTATGATTTTTAGTCAGGGTTCAATTCTGTGCCCTTCAGTACTAAATTTTCTCAAGTTTGTGGACACTGCAGGTGAGTAAGGGTATGTGAGTAACTCAGAATGTGGTTCTAGAGAATGTTTACTATTTAAATTGTGCTTATATGCATGTATAGAATATGTATGTGAAAGTATAATTATGATCTTAATTGAGTAGCTTAATAACGTAAAAATTAACATAGGTGTTAAACTTTTTTGTTGATTCTTTGTTGTAATTTCAGCAGAACAACTTGTGTTCTAGTGACAAGTGTTTAAAATTTTGGATAGAATCTAATAGTTTGTGAAATATGAATTCTGACATTTCTTATTTTCTCTGTTTTTAGCAGGTAATTGCTGCCATGGAAACACAACTGTCTAATGGGCCAACTTGCAATAACACAGCCAATGGTCCAACCACCATAAATAACAACTGCTCATCACCAGTTGACTCTGGGAACACAGAGGACAGCAAGACCAATTTAATAGTCAACTACCTTCCTCAGAACATGACACAGGAGGAACTCAAGAGTCTTTTTGGAAGCATCGGTGAGATAGAGTCCTGTAAGCTTGTAAGAGACAAAATAACAGGTACGCAGTTTTATATAGGTTACTCACATTTAAAGGACTGTGTTTCAAGGTGTGAGAAAATAAGTTTACTACTTGTAAATCATTCATTGCTACAGATTTACACATCTAGATATTCTCTCTGTTACTGACTATACCAGTAGTATGAAACTTAAGAATTTTCTTTTTCTCTTTTCTTTTCTTTTCTCTTTTCTTTTTTCTTTTCTTTTCTCTTTTCTTTTCTTTTCTTTTCTTTTCTTTTCTTTTCTTTTCTTTTCTTTTCTTTTCTTTTTTCTCTTTCTTTCTCTCTTTCTTTCTCTCTTTCTCTCTTTCTCTCTCTCTCTCTCTCTTCTATCTATCTATCTATCTATCTATCATCTATCTTATCTATCGATCGATCGATCGATCTATCTGTCATCAATTTGGCAAGGCAACCCTTGGTTGACCTCACAGATTGCAAGGACCTTGTCAGCTTACTATCCCTTATTTTTTATTTTTTTAAAATTTTTTATGCCTATAGCACCTGTTCTTCCTAGGTGGTCTCCCATCCAAGTACTAACCAGGCCCGACCCTGCTTAACTTCCAAGATCGGACGGGACTGGGTTTGTTCAAGGAAGCTTACTTTCCTTTTAAAGCATAAAAATTGTTTTATGGACAGTATATATTATAACTAGACTTTTATATACTCTGAACTGTACAATAACATCTTTTGAAAAATATTTTAAAAGTGCATGTGTCTGGGGCAGCAAGTGTCATGTTAACCTTTAGCTTTTAGTTCCCTGAGCTTACATGATTTAGCATTTCAGCAATGAGATGTAAGGAGAATACTATTGTGTTCGGGAGAGGGAAAAAAACTCTTTAAATATCCTTTCCCTTAAGTCTGTATAGCCCTTCTTATAATACAGATGAACAAGGTAAATGGCAGACCTCACATTGTCAGTGTATAAGTATTTGCACTGATATGATTTGAGAGTAGCAACATCTCTTAATTTCCGTTCTTTGACAAGGAAAGGAAAAAGTGGTGTATGCATGCTCCTCTTTATCATAAATATAAGAACAAAAGAATGGGTAATTTGGCCTTTAATGATAATATATTTTTTTAAAAATTTATTTTTTTTATTATGGCGACATTGTTTAATGAAATCCAGTAACTTTCAGGTTACAATTCAACAGTAAGGCATATATATATTGCATTCTGTGTTCACCGACATTTTGAATATTAGTGGAAAATCTTCTTGGTGTTTTGTAAGATTTGACTGAAATTTTAGGGTAAGCCAGAATCTAATTCAGAGCATGTTCTTGAGATAGAAGGGTTAATACTGCCTGTAAGAATTTTAAAACACTGAAAATGTGTAAAGTTATGGGTAGACAGGCTCCATAGCTTTTTTATAGTATTGTTAAATTTGATTAATGGTATGTATCAAGTTTCATTACATGGCTTATAACCAAAACTATAAAATTAAATATTTGAAGTGAGTAAAGGATACTTAAAGACACTATGACTAGTTGGACCAGGAGTCTGAAGTTTAGTCATATGACCTTGGACAAGTCGACTCTTGGCTTCAGGTTTCCCTTGGTAAAATGAGTTAGAGGGCAGAGGAAGGAGTCACACTAGGTAACTTTTGAGGTAAAGTTTGACTTGTTCTGAGATGGTACCTTTAACTGTTCTTTTATCAAGGCAACAGGGTTTATTCTTTCCCAGATGAGTGAGTTCTGAGAGCTATCACTTGGGCTTGGCCTTGCAGTCATATTTCTTTTAGCTACAGATTGAGGTTCTCAGAGAGAACTTATTCATTGAAATCAAGTAAATCAAGTAAAAAGCAAGTAAAACCTAGTTGTCATCAATCTATATTGAATAATTAATTTTAGCTAATTATGTTACTTAGAAGTTCACCATGATATCATTAGAAAGGTTTGTCTTTTGTTTTTGAAAAGTGATAATCAAATGGATGAGACTTTTTCCATTTCTTTTTCTACAATATGTGTAGCATATGTAAAATTTATAAAGACATTGTTTTTGAAAAGAACAAAAGGCTCCTATTCATGTGTCTGTATGCTAAATTTTATTTTATTATTTTTAGCAAAACAGCATCCTTTATATGTGAATTTTGCAACCTCTTTGACATAAATAACTGTATGATAAACGGTATGAAGGCTGTGACGTGAGTGATGTGATTTCTAATTTGATTGCTTGGTAGCTTTACCTACCATGAAGAAAAATTGTGTTTGAACAATTCATATAAAAGTCACATTGTTTTTTGTTATGATACTGGGAGTAGATGAAAATATTAAATCATACATCCTTCGTATTAGGCATTTTCCACAGAAAACATTTAAGAGATTTTCATCTCTCATCTCTGGTCAGTTTTGAATTATCATATTCTTTCATAAACTTTTTGGTAGAGCTGTTATTTTTTGCACCTGTATAAATCTCAGTTCTGTATCTCCATACTCTTAGTCTCCCTGGCCTTAGTGTGATGGACAGTGGTGATTGAACCACAGCCCACGGTTTATTTGAAATACATGCTTATCCACTGGCAAACTACATTAATGTTTGTTGTCCATTTGTTTCACCTCCCCACTCCCACCCTGTCTTTTCAGTGAGAGGGAGCTAACAGAGTTTTCCACCCTAGTAAAGTTTCTCTTTAAAATCTCTGGTAAGCAAATGGAGTACCCAGGAAAATCCACAGTGAGCATGAGAGTCAAAAGATGTTTTCTAAGCTTCATTCCATGAGATACGGTCATAACTATTCTTCAAAATAAATGTTACATTGATGGACAAGTTTGAGAAATGCTGCCCTCCCTAGTTTCCTATTGAAGATCCACACTGTGGTCGTCAGCATAGTAAAAACTATGTGAAAACCCTGCTGTAAAGAGAAACCGGTTTGTCTTAGAATTCCCCAGCCTTATTTGACCACAGAACTCATTTGGGGGGTATTACCCCTATTAGATTTCCATTGAACATGTTGCTATAAAAGCTTTTGAAGTTATTTTGTTATCAGTCTGAAACTCTTCCATAACCTTTTCATATCAATAAAATATGAGCATGTTTCATAAAATGAAAATCCATGATAATGAAGTATAAATTATAAAGTTGAGTAGGCAAATCTGAATACAAAGGACTTCTAGTACCACTGTTTTGATTTGCCCCACTGACATCTTATACTTAGTATGAGTTAAAATAGTGATCAGAGTGTCTGACTCATTTAGCTTCAAGCATAAATTACCTTAGTTTTTTTTTTTAATTCTGAGTTTCTTAGTAAATATTCGTATTGAACAAAATAGCCTAGTAAATGGTAGATTTCTAAAAACCAGGTTTTGAATGGTTGCACTTTGCAAAGTGGGCATATCTTCCTAAGAAACTATTAACATATCTCTAGAAAGGTTTGAAAGAATTTATGAGGATTTGGACCCTGCTTTGTGGTGTTTAACATTAGCCAGCTTCTGCAGTTTCTCAGTACACATTTTAGGGCCAAGTCAGAGTTCCTTGGTCCCTCTCATTAATTATCCAATTTATCCTACCTCCTGGGGAGCTATTGGGCTAGCTCTCTGTATTTCTGTCATGT
The DNA here is from genome assembly GCF_000151845.1 of Pteropus vampyrus. Classification (NCBI taxonomy): domain Eukaryota; kingdom Metazoa; phylum Chordata; class Mammalia; order Chiroptera; family Pteropodidae; genus Pteropus; species Pteropus vampyrus. Next base: position 1,771,976 of record NW_011888934.1, on the reverse strand, counting down.
ACGAGATGAGCATTAATTGTCTGGGTTGTAAGAAAACTCTGGGATTACTCTTTAGAAAGAAAATTTAAATACCTCCTTTTTACTTTTCTTAAATCTTTTCTTACAGTTATGAAACTGTCTCCAGCACAAAAATATCTAGGTAGGAAAGCGTGTGCCTGTTTCCTAAGTCCTAAATAGAATATGTAATTTTTAGATTGTGTTGGTGTTAGCAAATTATTGTCTCTATTTTGATAGAATGAAGATTAGGGAAATACATTGGCACGTCTTCAGTAGGAAATAACAATATCTTCTCACCCGACTAGATTCTATTTATTGTGTTGTTTTTCAGGCTCTCTCTTTGGGCTCATCCCCAGCTTTGTGCTTCATCCTGTTTCCTATCTTTAGGCATTCATCATGAGAAGCTACTGCTGCTTATACAACTTAGCTGACATTGGTTCATTCCTTTGAGTTTTTAAATGCACTTCAGTCTTTGACACCTGCTGATGCTGCATTCTGGAGGATTGATTTAGATTTATGATGCAAGGAATGAATAATAGAACGTTAACAGTCAGGAAAGCCTATGACGTGACTGTACGTAGCCCACTCTCTAACTTAACAGGTGATAAGAGGCCTGGGTTTGTTGAAATGACTAGTCCAAGACCACATGGCTATTAAGTGGTAGAATAGTGACCAGAATTCTGGTTCTTCTGATTTGTTCCCGGGATGTTTTCTCTTTGCCTCTTTGGAGGCCAGGACTCTTTAAAAATTAAGCATAGGACCAACTGATGAATTTATAGTGAGACATGACTTGTTACAGTGTCACTGAGGGGCATCCTCTGGTGAGTGTGTCTTCTTCAGAAGGGAAATGGGAGAGTTTTGAGAGTCAGGGACTGAAGGATATATAAAATGAACAAGAGTATCCATGCTTCTCTAGAAGTTTTGTAATCTACGATTGTGAATTTGGACGTTCTAGCCCAGTGATTCCAAATCCAGCTGCACATCGTCACCTTAGGGAATTTTTAAAAATATAAGAGTCTGGAGGCCTTGGGAACCCTCAGAAAACTCTCCAGGTGATTTTGATGGGCAAGAAAGTGGTTTGGGGAATCAACAGTCTTTGAGGTATGATCAGGGAAGTGTATTTGCATTGGAATCACTGGGATAACTCCCAAAAATGCAGGTTTCTCGGCCTTACCCCAGCCTACCGAATCAGAATATCTGTAGGCAGGGCTGGAATGTTCCAGTTACCTGGGAGTTATCCATTCTTTCCTTGAACATTTTGCCAGGAGCTAGAACCAGGGATTTCCAGGTTTGCCTGAATTATGGCTGGAGGTAGATGGAAGAGGTGTTGTAACTGCAGGGCCTAATTTTATGGCAAAATAAATTTCAGTTGCTGTCCCTTCCTAAGCATTGGTCTCTGAGTTAATTCCTGGGTTCAGTACTAGAGATGTTGGGTTTAAAAGTCACTAGGCTATGTCTTCACTGAACTCTCTACCAGTTCCTGAAAGTATGTGTGTGTGCATGTATAAGTGTCTAATTAGTTCAAAACTCCAAGATAGCTTTTCTGTTGTTGCTACTTTCCCTTCTAAAAGAAGAGATAGAGAATTATAGTTAGTTGAAGACCTCAGGTAATAATTGCTTTTTTTTTTTTCTTTATCTTGGTCTGATGGCTTCATTCTTATTCTAGGAATTGTTTGAGGTGGGCCCTATGCTGTCTTCATCAGCTGCCAATTAGAAACTTTCAGACAAAAGGAAAAAAAGACCAAAACAAACAACCAAATACAAACTATAGGGGACCTGAGGAGGAACTTTGTCATTGTAGATTATCTCTGAACTGGCAGCGCCATGCATGGTAATACTGCCTCCTTTTCATTTTTCTCCCCTTAGGTTTTGAGTGGTAAAATCTTTTGTTACATGAGGGTTCTTAGCTAGGTTTAAGTTATGTCTGTTGCTTCTTGAGGACCTTAAAGTTAGTTTTGATCCTGGTTTATTTTATCAGAATAATGTGATTTTCAAACTTTATTTTAATGGCATGGGTATTCTCCCCTCTTTTAAAAAGCATATATAATCTTAAAAACAGAAGCAGACTCACAGATATGGAGAACAGACTGGTCGGGGCTGGATGAGAAAGGTGAAGGGATGAAGAAGTACAAATTGGGAGTCACAAAATTGTCATAGGGATGTGAAGTACAGCATAGGGAATATAGTCAGTAATATTGTAATAATTATTACAATTAGTACTATGTATAGTGCTAGGTGAGCACCAGATTAATCCAGCAGGATCACTTTGTAATTTATACAAATGTCTAATCACTATGCTGTACACTTGAAATTAATATAAAATAATACTGAACACCAACTCTAATTGAAACCCCCCCCAAAAACCCAATGCATTCTTAGTTCCTCAGGATTTAAACAGATAAGTGGTATTTTATTAGTCTAATAACATACTTCAAATTTAACAGCATTTATTTACTGTGATGAAGTTAGTAATGGTGAGCATGAGGCTGTTTTGATGAAATTAATTTGAAAAGATGCTAGATTGTATGTGTCAGTTACAGTCTTAAGGTCAGCTGTTAGGTGCCCATAGTATCAAGAGATCAAGAATTTTGATTCTTGCAAGTAAGTATTTAAAAAGAGAAGGGTGGGTAGGTGCGTGGTGGTAGCTTAATAAACATCTCACTTTTCAGACTCTGGGTACTATTTAATTATAAGTTTGGCAGAAAAGCTAGTACGTGACCAGGTTTTCACAAAATAAGATAACGACTTCATGGGGTAAATGCTTTGATAATCCTTAGTGTATGTGTATATAGTACATTTGAGCATGGCTATCTTTAGATTTTAGCGGCAAAATTTGTATAAAATGAAATTTGTATATCGTTAAACCTAAATATCTTTCTACCGTACCTTTGTCTTTTCCAGTCATGGCTAATCAATCATTTAAAAAATTTTGATGTTATCACAATAGAAACTTTTTATAAAGTTTTTTGGGGAAACTTTAAGGTTGTTTTTTTCTAGGATCATTTTTTCCACTCAAACCTTGAACTGAATGTTTTATAGAACAATCTTCAGTGTCAGTGTTGAAAAATTTAGACAGAAAATTTCAGGATAATGAAATTAGAAATTTATAAAATGTAAGGAATCAAATACAGTTCTTTACCATTGTCAGGGAGGAAAAACTCTTCTTCTACCCTCTTAGTTTAATTTGCAGGCCCCCAGTCACTGAACCTAACAAAAGACATTATACAATATTATATGTCAATTTTATTGCAGTAAAATTGGGGGAAGATTAAAAGAAGAGGCACACTTTTTTAAAATTAATATCTTAACTGCACTGGCATTCACAGGAAAGAATTGAAACTAAAAGAAGTTGTTAGACTTGGAGGCTTGTATTCCATTTTAATAAAGGAAAGAGGATTTGGGCTCCAAGGCACAGTAAATTGTAGGGAAGTGACCAGGAAATATATGGGAGAAACTAATGGAAGATATCGAGCTATTTTAGGTGTGTTAGTGTATACCCATATACCAAGGTTTGTTTATGTGTCTTGGCAGTGACCCCATCTTTGGTGGTGGGGGTTGCTCTGTCTTCCTGGTATAAGAGAAGGGGATATCTTCATTTACAAGGGAAATTTATGACCTGCTTTTAGGGAGAAAATGAGAGGGCAGAGAACCTTTTCTGCATCTGTTGATTCTTAATTGCATTCAGCTCAAAATAATCCTTATACCAGAGTGGCATATTTGGGGTGGTATATTCTGGACCCCATCACCATGAAAAAAGTTAATTCTCAATTAGTTAATCTAAACAGAAAAATTTCTTCTTTGGATAGCCTATGATAATGAAACCTTAAGTGGCTAGTTGCTGGGAAGAAAAAACATCTGTTGTGTGGATACAGAAAAGTTTGAAACAGAACCATTCCTGGTTAATTTGTAAATCATATGGATTTTCGTGTTTCTGATTTCTTGATGCTCATATTTGTGTTACTTTATATTTTCTTGCATTAGAAGGAAGGGAAGAAAAGTATTGTAACTCCCAAGAGCTGGTTACAGCAGCTTTTTAAGAATATTTACACGGAAAATGAAGTTTGGGTAAATGAGGTTTAGAAGTTTTGATTCTGTGCATTCTTGGCCTTTGTCACTGGGACTTCTAGGCTGACCATGTTTGTCTTCCCAGTTGATTAGGAACAAAATGTTGAATGCTTTGACTATTACTTTATTAGTTTGATACAAAATACAAACTTTGGAAATGTATTCTAATTCATAGAAAATAAAATACAGTTGAAGTTCTTCTGTAAGAATTCCCCTCAATATTTAGCAAGGTATGAGTGTGTGCTATTTGCTCTTCCAGATGTTTTCACACTTTTTTTTAAAAGTTTTTATTTACTTTTGCATTAGGGGATTGGTGGTGTAGATGGAAACCATTTTCAATTATTTAGTGGCTGTTGTAGTAATGATGGAAGATGTGGATGAAGAGAAGATAGTAGATTAAATAGGAGAAGATAAAGAGCAGTTAAATTCTAATACAGGATTTCTTCTTTCTTTCGTGTTCTATAGAATGTTAAAATCCTACTTCTCAGGTATGAAATTGACACACATACCCCTGCCTCCCCATTTCATCATGTAGTACAAAATAAACCTGCTTTTCTTGAGATGGTTTTTATCCTGTTTTACTACCCTGTCTATTAAACTACCTTAGCACCAGCCTTTAACTTTCGAAATTATGACTAAAGCAAAGCATTTTTATTTTGTACCTATTGGAACATTTCCTTTTAAATATTTTCTGAATAGAATATAGTTGATCATTGGAGCTAAAGCTGTTAAAGCTGTGTTTCAGAATTTGCCAACTTCTTTAGAGCTTGTTCTAAGTTAATTGACTTTCAGTGGTGCACACTGGTGCTACTGAATTTTAAGAACTGCGGAAACCCTCATATGCCTTTCCAACTAAAAAGATCAACTTAAAAAATTTTTATTTTTCTGGTATTTTACTTGTGTCATTTGATTTGTCAGGCCTATACAGTGCCATATTTAGCATGTTTTACTCCTTAATGCATTTGGTTTGGCTTCTTAAAATTACGGAATGTCAGTATTTTAACACCATTGGATGTCCTTTTTATTGGTAAGGTATCTGTCATCAAATATTTGAGGAGCTCTAAGCTGTAAAGCAGCATTGGCAGCTCTTCAAGTATTGTGAAGAAACAGATCTTCAGTTAAAACTATCTTTTTGTGATAATCTCTTACATCAGACATCATGTTGAACTGATTGAGGGATGATCATTCTGCATTTTCTAAATTAGAACAAAGATTTTCACTCTGTGCCTCCTTTAAGAAAAAAAAATGCAAGATGGCAGTATTTAATTTAAACTATGTTTATATGAGTTCCTTTACATCTTTCCAATGTGAATTGGGCTTGAAACAACCCTCTGCACACTAGGGTTGTCTTTTGCTTAGTTTGGGATCAACTTCCTGGGATTATCATTGAAACATAATGCCTGCTACTTTCTACTCTCTTGCTTAGGGAGGTGGCCTAAAAAGCACTAGTTTTAGAGGTTTTAGTCTAGAAAGAACACATTACACTTGAATTCAAATCCCAGGCTAGCCACTTACTTGTAATGTAGTCTTATGTGAATTATTTGACTCTGAACTTGAGTTTTTTTCATAAAGTGCCAGGCACACAGGGGTACTCTGTCCTATCTCATACTTACCAGTTAATATTCAGTTACTTGACAGTTGCAGACTTTTTTCCTTGGGCAAATGACTTTTGAAAAAAATTTTCAAATAGATCTCTTTTCTTAGAATTTTTATAGTTTCTCATGATGTAGGAATAATGCACTAATTTTCTATCCTTTGCTTTCTAGGTGATTTGACCAACACAATTGACTGTTTAGTGGTGGGACAAAGTGGGAATAGGAAGTACCAGGCAGGACTTGAGAATCCGGAAAGATGATTAATGGTATTATACCAGCCTCTATGAACTAGAGCACTGGAATGTGGAGTTATTGCTCTGTGTGGTATTGTGTGAATGTTAGTCAGAATGAATGAGCTTGGCTTAAAATATGAAGATACCCTCAGTTGTGCTTCCCCATTGGACTGTCATTGGCCTTGGAAGGTCAGCAAAGTGTTCAATTGAGACATGAGGTATCGGTTTGATAAAATTAACTGGAGGTTTGTTTACACTTTTATTGACATCCTTACCTTAAGCTTAATACCCCTATAATATAAGTTGTAAATACTAATACTAAATATTCTGATCATAAAATAAAATTTTCAGCTGGGGAAATGCAGAGACCTGTGTGTTCAGTCGTTAAGAGCCCAATATTCCTGTTGTGTTAGCAGATCAGAGGATTTAGAAAAAAAATTGCTATCTCTTTGTTTTCTTTCTGTTGAAATATTCATTGAAAACATTTAAAGCCTTGCATTATTCAGTCATCACAGACTTTACAGATTTCAATTTGTGTAAGGGGGGTGGGTGATTTCCATGAGGGCATGGTTAACTTAGCAGATGTAATTTTACATCTTGTTTTCCTTTTTTTGTTAAATTCTTATGCATATTGTGAATTAGAGTTTATTTTTAGCTCTTAATGAGTTCTTTTCTCATCATTGTACTTTTTGTTGGAACTCTGTTTTCTACATAACACTTTGATTTTGAAAGAGGAGTGTATATGGCTCAGGTCCTATAATCCACCCCCAACCCACCCTCTAGTTCAACTAAAATTTGCATTTTTGTGTTTGAGGTGATAGATCTAATTACTTGTAGAATAGATGTGTCAATGCCCCAACTCTTCACAACCTACCTGACCTTCAGGCTTTTATCCTGAGGTAAAGTCAAATTCTTTTAAAGTAAGATTTAAAGGAGGCATATAGATACATGTAAACAGGTAAACCAGAATCATTTCTTTGGATACAGGATAATTGGAGCCTGAAGGAGGAACTTTATTTCCTCACATTTGATGCTTTAAATTCAGCCCAAGGAGTCACTGGGTGGGTAACACCAAGGCAGTGTCTTCTGAATCCTTCCTAACTCTGGTACTAGTTAGTTCCTGAGAGCTTTTTTCAGAACATTAGAACAAATTAGTTTTCTCTTGGTCCACTTTGAAGTGTATCTAAATAGGCTGGTTTTGGTGTATCAAATTAATTGACACTTCTCATATAAATTAAGGGAGCTCTCCTACATGATTTTTTGAAGTATAACCTAGCTCTAGAATTCTGTGACTTTTCTCTTTTGTGACTGTAGCTACTAAGTTAGCTCTTCTTAAACATAGTGTCTAAGGATTCCATGTAAGGTGCAAATAGCATATGACTTTTTCAAGCAGAGTGATTTGGGATCTCATATTTTAACCTCAAGATATTAAACTAAGTTTGTTTTTAGACCCTTACGTTAGTATTTCTGAGCCTTTATTTTGGGGGTGAATCCTTTCATTTGTATTATAATAGGATTAAAATATAGAATTGGCAGTACTTACTTGTGACTGTGTTTTATATCAATACATTTCTTTCGTTAGTGCTGGAAATCAGAAGCCTTTGTAAAAAGGCATGGTAACGTTCAATATATTATATCCCACAATGCCATATTCTAGAACGTTAAAAATGGGATCTAATGTGCTGTTTAAAAGCACAGTGTGCAATCTTTGGGGGCTTTGCTTCCTTACTCTTTGAAATTTTAGTTCTTTGAGCATTTATGGAAAACAACATTTGTGGACATAGCCTTTAATGTAAAGAGGGCATCTAATAGTTTTTGCCGACTTCTAGAACAGGACAATGGACTTTTAAGTCTCTTCTTTTTTTTTTTTTTTTTTTTTTTTTTGAGGGATGAGATTATTGCAAATGGATCTACATTAGCTTAGTGTAATTAGCTCTTAGGTAATTTTGAGTAGGTAAAAGTAGGCACTGAAGAGGGATGAGTGAGGCTTAGCTTCTTCTCAAGACCAAATTCTGCCACGTATATAGACATTTAGCAAGCAGGCTTGAAGTGATTGATAATACAACTGTTTTGCAAGCTTGTAGTCCAGATTCTCTGTTCTTTTTAGGCCTTGATCACACCTTATGTGAAATGTTCCTTGAGACTGAACACATTCCAGAGGCAGGGATCTGTGCCCTCAGTTTGCATCATGCAAAAAGAAATCCCTCTAAACAGAGGTTGGGCCAGGGCCATTTCACATTTAGGGGTTCTATCTATAAATTATAAGCCTCCTTGGATTTTTGTGTCCTGTTTCTACAACAGGAAATATCTCTAAAGTAATTTAGTCCATCTGCATACCTAGAATACCTTTAATCTTACCAATGAGACCCCATTTCTAACACTCATTACCCTAATTAACAAATAATTAGCTTAAGGAACAAAAATCCATTTTGACATCCATTGTGCTAATTAGCAGAGAATTGGTTGTTGAGTTAGCTATAGATAATAGATAGGTTTATAGTAGTCATTTTTGGAGTTTGGCCTTTACTTTTATTATGCTAGTTAACTACTGCTGGACTGCACATTCATGATGATGTGTTAGATGACCACCCCTGGAATTAAAGGGTAAATTACTGGTGTACTGGTAACTTCACACTGATTCATACCAAATTAAAAATTATTGTGGTAAAATATACATAACATAAAATTTACCATTTTAACCATTTTAAGTGTTTGGCTAAGTGACATTAAGTACATTCACAATGGTGTGCAACCATTGCACTATCCATTTCTAGAACCGTTTTATCATCCGAAACAGAGACTCTGTACCGATTAAACAGTTAACTCCCCAGTATGTCTCCCCTCAGTCTCTCGGAACCACCATTCTACATTCCGTCTCTGAATTTCCCTATTGTAGGTACCTCATGTTAGTAAAAAATGAAAGCATACAATATTTGTCATGCAAAGTATTTAAAAAGTAGAGTGATTGTTTCAGGAGGTACTAGATTTTTCTTCTATTTTCTCCTCTTCCCCAGTACTCCTTCTACCCACTCCCCCCCCCCAAAAAAAAAACCCACAAAAAACAACTAGCCAGACAAACAAAAGCCCAGAGGGTAGAATCATTCATTTTTTAGATTATAGGAATAATTATTGTAGTAAAGGAAGCCTTAAGTGCCTTCCTGAAGCAACTTTGGGAGACAGATGCTGATGTAGGTTGAATTTAGAGGTAGGTGGTCTGTGGCCTCTTTATGCCTTTACATTGTTTCAGGTTCTATGTCACTGAGTAGAGTAGTCTTCATTTAAAATTTTAGGTCTCATATCCTGGCTTCCTGCCTTCTCTTTTGGCATCAGCCAAATGCCTGCTGGCTTTAGGAACATCATTTCACACTTAGCGACTGTATTTATTTTCAAATGTTGGCTATTGAAAACCGAAGGGCAATTCCATGAGTTGAGACTTAGTAGAAAGCCTCTCCCAGGTTGTGTGAGTTTAAAATAATAAAGATAAGGTCTTAATTCAAGCTTCACATAAACTTCTTTCTGCTGTCTATTTTGCACTTGCTTTGTGGGGAGCTTCCAAAGGCCTCTTACTGGAATAAGGAAGATCAACCTCTGGAGCTGTAAGGTCTTATCTGGAAATGATAGCGAAGGTGACTCAAGCTTAACCATTTGTTTGACAGTCTTGTCTAAGAATCCAGGGCATGCTAGAGAATGTCAGCCGGTGTTGGGTACTTCATTTCAAGGTGATGACTATCTGTCGAAGAGATCAGGAGTCATGAAAATGAAATACCGATAATGTAATTTCTTATGGTGGCACCTTATTGTTAAGGCGAAATAGAGATGGAGGGAACTGGTCATACTTTGGAGAGGGATGTAGAATGTTCTAAACAAGTGACTTAATTTTGTTTTTGAGCTAAAATTTAGAAGTGGTGCTTTATATATGCAGGGATGGTCTGGTCCACTAATGATTTGTTGATTATTCCATTTGACGGTTAATATTTGATGGTGTCTTTTATTTGAATAGAAATGTGAGAGTCATTTCTTTTCAGTTTGTCTGGAGAAATTTATAAGACCCTTCATGGATCCAAGAGAAAAAATATTTTTCTTTTATGGGCAATATTCCAATTTGGGGAATTCTCTTTCCTTCTATATTGCTGGTGGGAGAGTAATTCCAGAAACTAATGGGCAGGTCCTCTCTGTTCCTGCCTTAATATAGGCAAGGAGTTTGTATGGGACCCATGTAAAATCAATTAGGCATTTTTTTTTTTCAGGACCTGGACTCTAAAGGAAGTGATGGAGGGATGAGATGATGATGGTGACCAATCTCATCAGACTTCTTTTTGACTCTGAGATGGTGGTGGTTCTTTCTACTTCTTAGCTCACTGGTACCTGGTTCCCAGCCCCTACTGATTATGGAAATCTCTGTGCCTCTTCCAATAAATTCCCTTCAGCCAGTTAGCTAGAGTCAACTTGTATTACTTATAATTTAGAACTCCAGTGAAATAGCTTTTGTATAATTCACATTTCTATCTCTCTGTCAGAGCTTACTTTTCAACATATCCAAAAGTAAGCTTGATTTTTTGTTGCTATTTCTTTGGCCCATAAGAGAATAACTTTTTTGTAATTGCTTAGAAGTCCCTGCTTTGAACTTGCCATCTTTCCATATTGGCCTGTCGGAGAAGGTGCAGGTTCCAAGCATCATCTTCTGGATGCCTTTGTAAGCCAACCATGGAGTCACCAACATTGTTTAGAACAGAGAGTTTTCCATTAGGAAGTTATTTGAATCAAAATGGGAGATTGAACTCTTTTTCTGGTTTAGGTCATAAGACATTTCCAGTTAGTTGGATACCTTTTACACCTACATTATCCTAACCTGAACGTTTAGCCCTTTTAAAGTACTTTGTGTGGTCACCTAGATTGTCTCAAGCATCTATGATTTAGAAGAAGTAAAGCTGCAACCTAGAGTCATCAGATGTAGTACTGCTTAATAGGGACAAAAGGTATTATAATTGTTATTTATTTGTTTGGAGCAGGTTTTACCTCTACTGATGGAGTTTGAGGGTTGTTGTTTAAGGACTTTCACTTCAAACAAAACAGTTACTGCTTTTGCAGAATACTGTTCATTGCCAGTAGGCCTGCAGGATTGGCATTCTGACTGTTTTCATTTTCCTAGTGTCTGTAAGGTCACAGTTCTCCCTCTTGTGCACCTGTTCTGTTCATCATTGCTGTAACAGATGAACTGCCCAAGCATGCTGCTTACTTGCCCCAAGACTTTCGTTCTCCCCAAGTTTTGAGGAGAACAAAAGCTGTTGGTGAAAGAGTTTTTCTGTTTTGAGAGGTGTGTATGTATGTATATTTTATAAATAAAGTCACTCGACTGTCTTTCAAATAATTGACTCATATTTAATTCACATTTTCAGTGTTAGGGGAAACCAGAGTTGTGATACAAGTATGCAGAAAGAGTAGATGCAATGAAGATGTTGATATTCCCTCCAAGTAACATTCCCTTCATTTCGTTATGTTTCTTGGTCATTACTTTCCTTGAATTGTGACCAAGAACAACCTGAAGAACAGCTGAGATGACTATCAACAGTGGCATTTTCTGTGATCACTCAGAAGGTCTTTCTGGATGTTTTATCTCTAATTTACTCTTTAGAGGTCAGTAATGCGTGGTGACTCTTGTTGCTCATAACAGCTGATGAGAGCCATTTACCTTATAGGAAAACAGGCTCGCCAATGGATAACCTACATATATTTCCTCTGCCAACTTAGTCATTATTTAGTTAAAATCCTTTGGTGTCCAGCCACATGGGGTTATAGGTATGCTTAGAGGCATTAAATTTCTGTTTCATGGAGTCAGTTAGTGGTGTACCTCATCAGTGTCAGTTATTTTGGACTTCAGTTCTCTTTGAAAAGATCATATTCTGATTTTATCTTTCAATATTTTTATTTCTAATTAGTCACTGATTCAGAATCATAATTATAATTGTAAAAATATCCAATTTCCTGTTCTCGAAGTCCGTTAAGATAATTACGTAAGCTTAAAGGATTCGTTTTAAGTAAAAATATGGTATGGAGGTAGGGAGAAGGATGATATGGCTAGGATATCACCAAGCTTTAGGAGATGATATAAGAAATCTTTGATTCTGCATTCGGAAAACAAGATTCCTTTGGGGATTGTAAAACTCTAATTTAGCTCCTGGTCACTTGATTTGAGTTTTCTTACAAATTTTGCTTCACTTTTTTGATCTTAGATGAAAATGATAGAGAATGAAATGAAGAAACAAGTTAGCTTTATAAGGAATAAGGAATAATAGAATCAAGAGAATAATAGAATCTTGGGCAAATAATTATGTCTTATGGTAAGATTTAAAATTTGACCAAGGATGATTATTTGATAAAATTTGATAATATAGTTATCACTGTGGTTAACCTTTAGTTTTTCGTTTCTAGATATTCAGTCAGAACTCTTGAGAACTGCTAAGAGATACAAGAAATTCTGTGTTTATTTTCATGTTTTAAGTGTGGAAAGATTAAAATTAAGATGTAACATAGAATAGTTAATTAAATTTTTAAATATGTTTAACATAATCTTTCATATTTTGAAGGCTTAGGAAAAATAATTTGCCCCCTCTGTTTCTTTAAAAGAATGCTGTTTACAGCTAATCAGTCTTTATCTGAATCTTAATTTCAGAACTATTGGACATTTTTACACATATACTAGTAACAGCTGTAGATAGAAGATAAAGCTTTTTAAATATAGTACAAATTTTATTTCCTTTAATTTACAGGTAATTTTTTTTCAGAGAGGAGCGTAGGATCAAGAACACAGATATAATAGAGGAGGCTTTTGGATTAAGGAAATGCATTTTAGTTTATATATTTTGTTTTCTTACTAGGAAATACCTTGCTTGAAGGAAAAAAGATTGGTAATCTACGTTTAAATGGAATACCTTAATAATGTTGGTGTTTATTAGGAGAATTAGAATAAGCACTGACTTCATACATTGTATTATATTTGAGAATAGGGCTTGACTGGCGAATTATCTGGCAGCATAAGATTTTTCAAGTTTCCCCCAAATAAAGCAGATTAATTTGTAATATATTTTTGTAAATAGCAAGGAAGAAATTGTCAGCAGCAAAATAGGAAAACTCCTTGACACTAAAGACTATTGAATATTGGAATGACTAGTGTTTAGTGAGATCTTCATTTGAGTGGTGTTCTTGTAATTGAATACCTGGCATTCTTTTAGAGCATTTTATAGCATATCAAGCTCTTTAACATGACTAATTATAATGCAAAGGTCTGAATTTATTTGTGAAACTTATTTGGCAAGGGAGATGATGGAGTGAGGCGGGGCATCATTTAACAGATCTTGGTCTCAGGGTCATACATAAGGCTAGTTAGCCAAGAGGCCATAAACACCTACCCTCCTTTTCTTTAGGAGACACTTTAGGGTAAAAAAATGGATTCTTGTGAATGAAATATATTTTGTCACCTGACTTTGCCCAAATCTTGAAATGGGTTTGCAGGATTGCCATGTAATGGTCCCAGTAGCTATAGGCTCTGTCTATAGAAGTTACTTTGCATACTAGGTGATCCTTAGTATTATTTAATCTGATGCTGTTAAAGCAAGCACCATCCCAAAGAGTGAGCCTCAGGTATGTGAATAAGCAAGTAATGAAAGGAAGCATCATTTAAAAAGTTCTTAAGATGAATTAAAGTTGATGTTATCTTCTTGAATAAGATTCTTGAGGTACTTGAGATGATAAAATGGTAATAAATCAAAGATTAGTTTTGTGTTTAGGTTTTCCCTGTTTCAAGGGAAAATATATCTAGAGGTAGCATCAATGATCAGATGTACTAAGATGTGGAGTACATTATTTGAACATTTCATTTTTAATATGACCTTCAGTCATTAAAAGACAGGCTTCTGTGCTTCTCTAGTTCCGCCTGATGGTGCATTTACTGTGATGCTGATGTGGACGGTGCCACATCACTTTCGTATGCTAATGAGTCATTATCTAGGCAAAATCTTTTAAGCATTTGCTTCTTAATCAACATGTTTATGTGAATTTTAAATTGGGAGGATTACAGTAGCTAATCTTTCCAACTTTTAACATGATTTTGGAAGAAATGCTCATGTGTGATATGAATGTGGCAATCATAGGAGCTAGACCTTTTTGTATTTCTCAAGAAGCCATCTGTTAATTGGCAGGCGAATTGCCCTGTGGTCTCAGAGTGGTTTGCTCTAACACAGCTACCCCTTAGCAAAAATGAAATGGATATGTATTTCTGTCAGGGTACCTCTTTGATGTAATTTGTAGCCATGGTTTCTATCTGACCTGCAGCCTTTAAACTTTTACCATGTACAGCTCAGCTTCCTCTATAGAATGTGTCCCATTGGGATTCTGTCCCCTTTACTGCTTCAGAGAGGGCTTTCTTGAGGCCCTGGAAGCTGTGTCTGCAATATTTAAATAGGTTTCCTTTATAGTCAGCATTTATACCCTAACCTGCCCCAAAACAATTGATCTGTTTTGGATTTCTTCTAAGTATAAAAATCAGTGCTTTTGTGTGCCTCTTTTTAAATTGAGGGGGCGGGTAAGAAAAAAACATTTTCCTCATATCCTCTTGAAAATATAACTGCCTTTCTTCATTAAATATAAACTAAACACAATGTCCTGTACAGAGAGAAGGAAAATCACGTTATTTATACCTAAATCTTTGTGTCGACTGGGGACAATGGATGTCCTTTGGAATTTCACTTCCTTTGTCTTTGCTAAAAATATCACTAATTTAGTGATAGTCTTCCTTTTTGAAATAAAATGAACTAAAGTAAAGAGTTGGAGAATACTTTATCAGTGATACAGATAAGAAGATGAAAGGATCTGTGTGTTTTTACTTTATTTGAAACTATTTTTTCTGATGTGATGCTTGCCATCTTTTGTCCCCTCCTTGAATGACCCAGTCCTCCTCCTTCTCTTATTCTCTTTTTATTTTTTGATTTGCTATCACCATATTATATGTGAAGGACTTAGATATGTGTGTGCGTTCAGAAGTCACGTATAACCATGTGATTGCTGTACAAAATGTCAAAATAAGGTTTGTTAACACTTCTGCTCACTTATGGTAGATATTAACACTTTCTGTGCACTCATAAAAGCAGCTTACCCAGGGGAAGAAAAGGATTCAGGTATACATGTTTTTGTAGCTATGTAAAAGAGGTCTCAGAAAATCATAGGCTTTTTCTGGAGTAGTTATTTTGGGTTTTGATTTTTTGGTAGCTGGGGTTATGTCCATGCCTGTTAGATATGTAGTGAAGGAATATTTGAGGGACTGTTGGGTTAGTGCTCTCTCTTAATTTCTGGGTATTAACCTAAGGTTCAAAGGTTCCTTGCTCTTATTTCCCTTATGAAGGTGAGAAGTTACCATGCCAAGCAAGTACAGGTCCTCCTGGGGCATGGGAGATTGCCTTGGATTCTAATCCTGGCCCTTATTCTGGAAAGCCCACTGAGGGCAAAAAAAGTACTTGGTCTGAAAGTTCAGTTTTGGGGAAAAGGGGACTTGGACTGAGTTAACATGCTCATTCTAAGCTAAGAATGTGTTTGGCAGAGGCTCAGAGAACAGCATGAGCAAAACGTTTTGCGTGCCTTGGAATAGAAGATTTAGGCTGGGTTTGTCAGATGAGAGGTTAGTCGTTTGTCCAGATGAGAGGTTAGCTGTTTGGGATTGGGGCAGTTTGTAGAGACTTGTGGAAAAGGATGTGGGTTTTTACCCTCTAATTTTTGTTTTTTAGGGCTCTCTGCAGACTTTATTGAAAGAGATTGGAGTGTGGTCCCCTTCCTAGACTGGCACAACTTCTTGCTCAGTGGTCTCCTTGATCCTAGATCTGCCTCTCCCCAGTGATTGTTCCAGGGAAAACCTGTCTTCTTCAGGTTTTCTCTATATCTTTCCTCATGGCAACCTCCCTGCTTGGTGCATCCTGCAGTAGGCAGATCACTGTTAACCTTCCCATGGGGCATCACTATTCTCAGAGTAGATAGTCTGCTTTTTTACCTCTGCACAGACCATTTTTTCAGTGTGCCCTTGGTCTGACCATCTCTACTTCTCTAGACATTAGCTCTTCTCCATATGTCTATTTCCTTAATGTATCTGTCAGGGAACTCTTAAATTTCATGTCCTCTGTTTCAAGTAACTAACGCCTTCTCTTTTTCAAGTTTGTCCCAGTTAAGTGTGAAACTCCAGTTAATCATAGGTGTTGCCATGTTCATTAGCTGTTGCATCTCTCTCATTTACTGTCATGCTTTAAATTTTTGAGCTAAGATCTTAGAGGGCAGAGACCGTGTGATATTGATACCACCTGCTTCCAACAGCGAGGAAACCATACTATGCATATGAAAGCCTTTTAATGCAATCTGCTGATGAGAGAAGTTATCTTGTGTGGGGGATGATTTTGGCAGTAACAGACATTTTGGTTTTAGCCATAAGAGTTGCTTTCTGAGTTTCTGGAAAAAGGAGTATGTAAATCAAGTCCTGTTTTAAATGAATCTTTTTATAATCTGGATGGATATCTCTAATCTATCTGCTTTGTAATGTTAGATTTGTTTTGAGGGTTTAAGTGATTAGTGCACCTGCAGGATGCCATTTTTCTTTTATACAGAAATTTGATGGATTGAGAAAGAATGGTGAAGTTCCAGTCAATAGATGACATGACAAATAACCAGAAAAAAATGCAGGCGTATTTGGAGATTATGAATATTCTGGTTGGAAGGTTGGGAATTTTTGGTGCACAGGACTTTCTTTCAAAATAATTCCCAAACTTGGCTGAAGGCAATGAAGTACATGCTGGAAAGAGCGAGTTTGAAAAGGTCTATCCTGGTGTCAAAACCTACCTACCACTCACCAGATAGCTCTGTGCCTTTGAGCAAGTTAATCACCATCTCTTGACCTTCATATTTATATCTGTAAAATGGGTACAGGTGTATCTACACAGAGCTTTCTTGTGGGAATTACATATGATTGTATATAATATAAAGCTCATGAGTTGCTTGATAGCAGTTTATAATTAGGCAGTGGTATTGTGTGCCTCCAGGAAGCTAGATATAAGCATTTGGGAGGCGTGGGAACAGAATTTTCTTGTAGACCTACTGAGGTTTTATATTGAAAGGTTTTGTCTGGTGAACCTTTAACTTTTGGGTGAGAAAGATACTTTTTTTTTTTTCTTTTTAAAATCATTCTGTCTTCAAGAAGAAAACTTATAATCTCTAAGAACATTTTTTTATCATGTGGACCTGGTGAGATTTGTATAGTCTGACAAATTTGTATGTTTGGATAGTTTCCCATTCTCTGGACAAAACAGGGGTTGCTTCACAGTGGTTTGCAAGACTGACACAGTTTCAAAAAGAGCACTAAGCTAATTATAGTGCTAGGGCCTTTAAATTTTTTTCTTGCAATATCTGAACAAAAAACGGTATCTTACAAGAGAGAGAGACACACATTAAGAAGCCATGCTGCTTTTTGATGGACTACTTACTGGTTTCCGTGAGTGTGTGTGTGTGTGTGTGTGTGTGTGTGTGTGTGTGTATAGATTGATACCAGCTGGTAGTGCAAGCGACAGCAGATGTCCTTTTTACTACTGCAGTTGTTAACTGGTATCCCTCTGTACCACATTAATATTTTTGTGGAGTATAGTTCATTTGCTCTCATCTCAGATGATATTTACTTGAACCACTCCATTGCCTTTTAAGTAAGCACAAGATAAAACAAGTAATGCAAGCCCTTTTGTGTGTGTGTGTTGGGGAGGGATCTGTATGGAGTTAATTATAATGAAGAAATGAGGAGATTGCAGCAGACTCACATCTCTAACTGAAAGTAGATTTTCCCTTAGCTCAGAGTTGATATCCTTAACTTTTTTTGAAATTTAGAAGTCTGACTTTCTGACTAACTGACAGTTTTTTGGCTTTTGCTCTCATCACGGGCAGCTCCAGTGTTTGAAGTTAGAACTGCTGAGTTTTCTTTAGAGCACCTACCTAAATCACTAAGTGATAACTGGCTTTTGTCTTAACTGTGGTGTTAAGATGCTACAATAACTCACTTTCTCTCAAGCTAGAGAACCTGCTAAGTTAAAGTCTTATCCTAAGATGTGCATACTAGATGAATTGGTTTATTTTCCCACTTGAGATAAAGAGCATTTTTCCTCATCTTCCTGGTCTTGGATGCAAGACATCTTAGTACCCATGTGCAATATTCAAGAATTTAGAGGATTTAATATGCTTTTGCTGTTCTCGATAGCCTAACACTGAATCGTGTGGGAGTTCTTAATGTTTTCTGAAATTGTGATGTATTAAGAACCCACAGTTTTGCCAACTTAAGCAAGGTCACATTGCATTGCCAGCAGATTCATAATTACTGGGATGTGAACTATAGGAAAATAGATCTCTACCAGTTACGTAAGCTGAGGAAGGAGATGGCCATTAAAATGAACTTGAAAATGCCCTGGTGCTCTCTCTAGAATTAGGCTGTTTAGGTAATATTTACCAAATGATCACTATTTACAACTTTGATTTCAGCAGAGGAGTTACAATTTAAACTCTTCTGTATTATATCTCAATGTATCTGTGAAGTTCTGAAAACCACTTTAAAATATTGGGGAATTTAGTCTCAGGCCAGTTTTATTAGCATTTGGGTGGAAGATGAGTCTTCGAGTGAGCCATCTGTTTTCTGTATTATGCGAGTGTCTAGGTTGAATTCTCCATCCTTGTGATAATCCCTGGTAATGTCCTTTGGGAAGCTGGTAAAAATGCTCTGAGCTTTCAGGGAGGTTGGCTTGGTCTGTAGTAGTAGAATCTCACCAGTCCGTCGCTTCACAATATGATCCTCCTCATTTAGAGGGTGGCACAGAGGACCTGTTTAACTCGCCCTGAGTTAGCTGAATGTTTAAATGGAAGGACCTGATGCATCTGGCATGCTGCATTTGAGGAGACTTGGGCTAAGTCAGGAATTAAAATTTGGAGAGAAATGTTACTAGGACTAGAGAGGATTGCATTCTTCTGTTCTTCTAAGATTTTCTCAGACCTTTCCCCTGATGTGTGGTACCCACATGATTTTGTTACATATCAGATATGAGATATTAAGAAAGCTCCTTTGTAAAGTCTGGTGCACGTTGCTTTGGTGCCAGGGTTGTAGTGCACAGCCTGTCTGAACAGACACACGTAATGAGTGCCCAGGAACAAGAAGTCCATCTGAAGAAATGTAACACATTTGCAGCTTTATTATATGTTTGAGAGGAGGGAGGAAGGGTGTTAAAATGAGAGGAAAGAGTAGCTCTGTCTTTAAAAAGATATTGTCCCCTCTTGGAGTGAAAACTTACTTTTCTAAATGAAATTATTTGCTTTTTTTTTTGTTAAGGGATACAGTTTTATATAGGTACTATGTTTAAAGACAGTGAATCTATTCAGTTTGCGCACCCCCCACCCCAATGTTACATTATTAGACCCTTAGGTTGCAAAATACTTTTGCTTGTCAGAGAGGTCTATAGTGACCTGTTCCTACAAACTGTATGATTTCAAAAAAGATTCATACCGCTTTTGTCCTTTTTTTATTTCATAAAACATTACTACTGCTCCAAATGAAATAATAGATACACATCAATCAGTGCAGTCACCTTATATTGTTGATTCAACTACCAGGTTTTTACAGAATTCACTCTGCATTTTATTTGACTTGTACCTGAATAGTCTTGGCAGACTTAATTATGTTAGAGAGAAAGCACTTTCAACAAAATTATATGCTGACATCCCATAATTCATACTTACGGAATTGTGAAACAGATTTATGTAAATCTATCAAATTACTCTAGATGACATTATTTTTTTAAAATTGAGATTTCATTTAAATGGTATTTGTAGAAAATTTTCATATGAAAAATTTTACATGAACTATTTTAAAAAATCTCACATCATTCCCTTTTAAAGACGGAACACTAACATTTGAGCATCTTGTCTCCCTTTGTTCTGTAATCCATCTGGTACAATGTAGGGCCATGGGGAGCATGTTTATAAGGGCGCCTCTCTTCTAAACCTTGCTCTTGTTCGTTCATTAGCTTGATTGTTCACTCATTCATTCATTCATTCATTCATTCAGTGAACATGTAGTTCATAATCTGTGATAGGGTCTTCTGTCTAAAACTATGCTCAGTTTGTCCTTGCTCAAAAGGGCGAGGCATCCAAATTGACTTAATACTCATAGATGTACTAATTTGTTAAACGTGTAACATAAGGACTGGAAAGACTAGAAAGAACAGGAAACACTGTGCATTAGGAGTGGGCAAATTAGGGCAAGAAGTGGTCTCAGAGAAAGTCTCGAAGGATATGTGAGAATTGGCCAGTTTGAGATGTGTGTTCCAGACACAGGGAACTGAATGCATTTTAGGGTATGTGTGTAGGGGTAGTGGACGTAAGCAAGGAGATGTTGATGACCAGAGCACAATTGGATTTGTTTTTAGGAAGATCACCTGGACAACATGGTGGTGGAGAATGACTGGTTTTGGAGTTAACAGGAGTCTAGGGAAGGAGCAATGGGTTAGGATATTGTAACAGTAATCTAGGTTAGAATAATACATGAGGATCTGTGCTAATGCAGAGGGGATGGGAGGAGGGGCAGACTTAGTTGATAGACCTGGCAAGAGGTGATACCTATATGGCAGAACTTTCACTGAAATAAGTTTACTTGCAGATTCCTATTAAACTATGAGCTCCTTCCTTCAAGTCTTGGATCAGATGTTATCTTCAGAATGAAACCCACCCTGACCACTATATTTAAACACCAGCCCTGACCCCTCACTCCCCTCCCCCATCTTTCTGCTTCTTTTAGCCCCTCTACCAGGACATAAGTTTTATGAAGAGGAACTTTTTGTCTCTTTGCTATATCCTGAGGGACTAGGAAAAAGTATTTTCTGTAATTGTTGAACAAACGAATACTAAGTGTTGATGAGAAATATATAGTGTGACCTTTTTTTTAATACAGAATTTTACTTTCCACAATTCCATATAGAGAGGGATTTCACTTAATATTGTTTGAATAAAATTAAATTATTGTACCAGGTTTGTAATCAAGAATTATGGTAGTCTGTTGCCTTTACCTTTAAACCTGAGAGGGTAACTTGATATTCTGAACATTGGTAGTAATTTGAAAGAGTAAGGCTAAATAAAGTGACCTTTGAATTAAATGGGTCCAGAAGATTGTATATTTTTAATTAAAATATGCAATTAAAATTTTAATTAAAGTGTGCTATTAAAAGCAATGTAGGTGGCAAGGGAATGGCTGCTGCTTTGAATTACACACAGTTTGGGATAAATTGGAGTTTACCCTGTTTTCCACTAGCCCTTTATCCACTACATGGGTTCTCTTCCTGTTTTGCTCTTCCTGCTCCGACCCTCCTGTGACTCTCACTGGGCCTTAGTCCCATTCAGAGGCCTATGAAGTGTTGTAGCTCTGTTCTTTAAGATCACTCGGCTGTGGTTCTAAGCCTGTTTATAACTTTTCTTTATGCCAAGAGCAGTTTTAAGTGATTTTTCTCTCTCTCATGAAGAAGTTATTTTCTGCAGCAAATATGTTAGATTAAAAAAGAGGATGCAAAATAAAAGGCATTCATACACATGGTATACAGGATACATGTGCTGAAGGCCAGTATCCACCTGGAATTTTCAGTACCTGCATGAAGGGCTTAGGCTGCACATTTGGATAGCTTGCTCTATAGCGAAGTTATGAATCTCTGCCTTGGCCGTTAAGACCAAGGCTTGGATTAATGGTTCCACAATCCCTAATGGTGACTATAGGTAGTTTGTGGAGACAAGTAGTGTTGGCCTTATTTTTGATATTCAGTTACCAGAAGGATTTTTTAGCTTCTAAAGACAGAATTTATTTGTTTTAAAGTGTGTGTGTGTGCGTGCGCGCGCGCCTTAGCTTTGCCATTTTCAGAATTTTCTTTTTAATCATGTTGATTTCCATAATGGTTATATTTGGAATTTAAATGTAGAGCTTTATACATTTTTTTTTAAAGAAATGATTCTTGGTCAATATGCACATTCTAAATTCAGAACGATTTGAAAAATAGATTTGGATGATATGGATAAATGAGGCTTGATTTCCAAGCCTTCCCTGGTGATTTATGACTGTTACTAGCTGGTGAATACAGGAATGGGGGAAAAGTGGATCCAGGCTACATATTTTTTATTGATGTTTGACTTGCCACTGTTTATTTTTTAAAAATCTGCACTCACTTATAATAACTTGAAATAGGCACTATATAAGATGCAATTTACTTTGTCATGGAATGAATAACAGCATAGCCTTTCAAATATAGTGAAAATGATATTTGCCCAAGAAGTACAAGAATTTGAGACAGTGGGCAACTGTCTTAAAACAACACTGTTAGAAAATACCTGTTGACATTATACTTCAGGCATATTGACGATGTCCTGGGTTCAGATATAACCTAGTTTGAATTGAGTGGAGAATGACATTTGAGAATCATGGACTCAAGTTCTGACCACTATTTCCTGCCTCGTTTTTTTGTTTGAAGAAGCTGATTGACCTTGTCTACCTTCACATATATTTCTCCCTTGCAGGAGAAGAATATAAGTATCTCACATGATTCATGTGAGGCTAAATTTAAACTAAAATTTAAATTTAGTGAGAATGGGGAGAGTCTTGCCTATCTTGCTATCATCTATATTTTTATTTATTTTAAGCACCCAATAAATATTTGCTGACTTGACTAATTCACTTTAAAATGAAAAGCTATGAGGTTCCTAACTCCTTTGTGTTCCAGTGCCAGCATTTTAATGCATCTATGACAGTGGATTTGGGAATGCAGCCTTTTAGCAGAGATACCCTTTCATATTATTTTGCTTAGGATAATAGTAATAGAAATTTGGCTAACTCATCTTTATTATAGCTAGCCATGACTGCTTGAGGGGATCAGGTCAAAGGTCCACTAAATGCATGGGCCATCTGATGTTGATAATACCTTTGGTTAAGTACATAATACCATTATGCTTCTTATTTACTCATTTAGCAAGCTTTTGAGTGCTGACAGTGTGTTGGAAATAAGAGCTCAGAGGCCAGCATGGGAGAGAACTAAGCAGAAACTGGCAGGACAGGCTTTCGCTTTACGCAGTGACCAACTCCAGCAGGCACTGCTGTGTTCAAGAGTGACCTCAGAGAGCTAATAAACTGTTTCTCTAAGGTGATGGATGACTTGAAGATTTTAGAAGAAATACGCCCACTTATATTTTAAAAATGCATCGGTAAAAGGCTGTCTTCCCTGCAGAGTCACTTCACATGCCCAGAGCATCAGCACTTGGTCCTTCTCGGGGCTCCCAGAAGCCTCATTTGTAGTCCTGGATTATCTCTCACTATTAAAACTGTGATTCTCAATGTTGCCTGCATATTAGAATTTAAAAAACCTAGTATAGTGCTTTGTAATAGACCAATAAAATAAAAAGTTTTGGGAATGGGTCTTAGGTGTCAGGTTTTTTTGTTCGTTTGTTTGTTTTTAACTTTGTAGATGATTTCAGTGTACAACCAAAGTTGAGAAAATACTGTGGTTAGAAGCTGCTGAAATCCAAGTGTAGGGTAGTGCCAGTAGATAGGAGAAATGGAGTCTCAATGCTGTTAAATTGATAATTTGATTTATTTTTGTTATGGAATAGCAGTTTGACAAAACTACACAATGTTTGGCTTGCCTTTCCTTTCCCCATTATATTTGTAGCATCTTCCTGATTTAATTTTAAATGACTATACTTATACTCCTTAACATACAGTAGATATACATTATTTTTTCTAACTTTATTTTTTGACCAGAATGATCTACTTCCATCAGTAGCAAATGTGCTAATCACTGTCACAACAACCTCATTTGCTAGGAATTATTATCTTGATTTTAGAAATTAAGGAAGTTATGACTCAGAGGTTAAGTACCTTCTTCAAAGTCACACAGTGGGCAAATGGCACAGCCAAGATTGCAACTTCTATGTGTCTTTCTCCAAAGTCTATATTCTTTTCATCATAAATTACTTCCTTGAGCAGATATTTTTATGTTCAGCCAATTTGAACCCTATTCAATAATAATAGAATTGCAGCACATTTCATAAGAGGGCACTGCGCATGCAATAGAGATGTGATAAATGTTTGTCAAATTAGTAAAAAGCTGAATGCTTAAAAATACAATGGTTTCACCTGTAACTCTTAAAAGATAGAACCATAAGTAAAACAAAATATGAGTTGTGCGAGAAAAAATAATGAACTGAGTTAATTTTAGCTCACCCTCATCTTTTTTAAAAACAGGAAAAAGTACAATTTGATAAGAGGGCGTACGTTAGCAATGATTATCACAAATAATGATCGTGGTCTCCAAAATACAAGTTTTCATGATTATTAGGTACTGTATTTAGCCCCTTCTCTCTTTTTAATTTTGTATAGTTATAAGGAACCACATTAGAGTAACCGGAGTGTCTGTTGTAAATACCTGTATTCATAACCACTTGGACCTAAGGTGCTCCTTAAAAGAAAAAAATCCCTCACTTCGCTTTGAAATTGATACAAACGTGGTATTTTATAAAAAGCATTTGAATCTTTACTGGGCATCTTCCAGAAAGTCCTTAGTTAGTTTGGTTTGACTTTCAGTAAGCTAAACCATTTTTATGTCCATTTTTGCACCTACTCTATAGTGTTTCTCATCTTTTCAAACTGAGAAACTTGCCCTTAGTTAAAAAAATTGAGACCTTTAGGATTGGTTCTACTTATATGTGGATTTCATTGATTCTAGCCTCTTGTTACTTCCTACTTTTTGAGAGTTGGGACATTGAGCCAGGGGTGAGAGGGCTCATATGATAAGAAGAAGCAACAACAAAAGTCTTATTTTGAAGCAACTCTTACTCCAAAAATTTCCTGTTTTGTTACTTTTGTTTATGCTTTTTTCCTTCCTTTCTCTGATGTTCTCATTAACTTGGGTATCCTTAGTGTAAATCTGTGTGTACACATTTCTCTGTATTCCTCATCTATGTCATCAGACCCCTTTAAGAAAATTGGATTCAGTTTATTTAAAGAAACTCTCTAAAATAAATGTACAATACATATATATGAAAACACCTATATATACGCACACTAACACACACACACACACACACTCACACACATACATATACGTGATTCTTCATCATTCTAGACTCTGAAATAATTGTACTTGGTAAAGGCTGTACATTTGTCAGGGTGCAGCAAACAGAACACGGACAGATTCTTGGTTGATGCTTACTGCTTTCCTATTTTATTGATAAGGAAACTGAAGCTGAAAAATTTGTGTCCATGAAGCCCACTTAGCAGCTCGGTGGAGATCTGCACCCACTGTTTCCGAAGCTGACTGTTGACTTGCTGCTGGGCTCAATGGCTCAGGCAAGACCTGTATGTTGGAACTCTTTTGGAATGTGTGGTTTTTTTAAACGGCACAGCTTGCTGAGTTCTAACTGATGTTTAAACTTGCAAATATAGTAGATGGGAGATGAAAAAGACCACATGTATATACCTAGAAGAATTAATGTAGACTTCTTTTTACTGTTGAGAAAATACGTTTAATGACAAGACCATATGCCAAAATGAAAGAGAATCTCTGTTGTCAGCAGTGTCGAACTAATGCATATATGCCTTTTTCCCCTTCCCTTTCATTAGGGCAGAGCTTGGGATATGGCTTTGTGAACTACATTGACCCAAAGGATGCAGAGAAAGCTATCAACACCCTGAATGGATTGAGACTTCAAACCAAAACAATAAAAGTATGTTAATTTTTTTTTTTTTTTTTTCATCTACTTGCAGAACATTGTAAATTATGGTCTGTGTGCAGTTTTTTCCTTAATTCATTTTGTGGGAGACATAGCGGAATTGTTTTGTTACATGATGTGTGAAACTTCCTTCAAGGATACCTTATGTAATCATTCTTGTATTAGCTAAGGGACAGTAGCAACTTTCTAAGATAAGTACTTTATGAAGCCTACTGAATTAAATCTCCTTTATAGTGAATTGCTTGCCGTATAATTTGAGGAAACCTTAGACCAGTCCTAGCACAGGCATTGGCACACTTGTTCTAGGGAAAGGGCTGGGTAGTAAATGTGTTAGGTTTTACAGGCCATACAGTCTCTATCACGACTTCTCAACTCTGCTCTTTTAGCTTGAAAATAGCCATCGCCACTATGTGAACTAATAGATGTGGCTGTGATTCTATAAAACTTTATTTGTTGACAGTGAAACCTGAATTTCATGTAATGTTTGTGTGTCACAAAATAGTCTTTATTTTGTCCCAATCACTTAAAAATGTGAAAACGATTCTTACCTCCTGGGTCATCACACACACACACACACACACACACACACACGATGGATATAGTCCTTGGGCTGTGCTTTGATAGTTTGACTTCCAGTAGATTCAGCTTAAGAGGAGACTGACTACAAGAGCTTACATGTCACACAGATTATTTTTCCTGTTATATTTTTCTTTTCAAGACAAATTGTAAATAATTTTGTGGATGTTTTTCTGCTTTAGTGAATTTTTAAAGTTCTTTCGTAGATTCTATCTAGATAAGAAGTTAATTCAGTTTGCAGTATAAGTTTTTTTTTCCTTTAGAAAATAAAAGGGATGTTGCGTCTTGCAAACTATTAGTACACCTGCCATCAGTTTTCGCTCTCCTGTCCTGTACAGATATTGCCAATCAATCATGGCACTCTCTCACTGAGTTTAGATATGGCTCCCAAATATTTTTCAAAATAGTATTCCAGGCAACCTCAATCAGTTGACTCAAATTGGAACCTAGTTTCCACCCTTGATTTAAGAAGTCAGCTCAGACTATAGCCTGAAGTGGTGAGGGGAAGTTAGTTAAGGCTGACTGTGGCATCCATCTTGCTTAGAAATTTGTCTAGAAGGTTGCTGCTCATTTTTTTAGGTATCTGGAAATGCAGTGTCATCTTTGTGCTTAAAAGTTGCTTCTCAGAATTGTCAGTTCAGGTAATCTGTTAGCCCTGAGTAGTTTTGACATCTCATTCTTTATATTTATTGGTGCATAGGAAAGATGCCTCCCAGCTCTATCTTATCTAAAGGAAACTGTGTGCGGTGGCCTCCAAATATACTTGGATATAAGATGTCCAAGAATTCTAGATGTTCTTGATGGAGAAAATGTCCTATGAAAAGGTTCAGCCTTTAGTCAGAAAATGAATTGGTTACTATGCTATCAAAGTTTGAGGAAAAAAATAAGATTTATCATACAGTCTAAGTTTGCTTTGACATGGTTTTTCAGTCTGGAATGATTTTTTCTAATTGTTTATACTTCTCTGCATACTTTTTTCCCCCAGCTTTATTAAAATATAATAGACAATTAGTTGTTTGTATTTACACTGTACAATTCAGTGAGTTTTTTAAAATTATAGCTGGCATACTGATCACCCCACTAAATCTAGTACCCTTCTTCTCCTTACATATTTATTACAACATTGTTAATTATTTTCCTTCTGCTATGCTTTATATCTCCACTTTATATCTCCCTGTCTATTTTGTAACTATCCATGTACTTCTTGATCCCTTTGCCCTTTTTCACCATCCCTGCAACCCCCCTCCCATCTAGTAGACCTCAAAATATTCTCTGTATCTATGAGTTTATTTCCATTTTTTTTGTTGTTATTGTTGTTGATTTTGTTCTTTAGATTCCACATGTACGTAAAATCATGTGATATTTGTCTTTCTCTACCTGACTTATTTCATTCAGTCCAACATCCTCTAGGTCTATCAAGGCAATATCTTTTCCATCCCCTTCCTTTTAGTCTATGTGTGTCTTTTAATATGAAGTGAGTCTCTTATAGGTAGCATATCTAGGGGTCTTGTTTTCTTAACCATTCAGCCACCTTATCTTTATGTTGGAGATCTTAATTCTTTGAAGTACTTGTGGATAGGAATGTAGTAGTTATTATCATTCTTTATTCATGTTTTTGATACATGTTTTTTCTTCTTAAAGAAGTCCCTCCAACATTTCCTGTAATACTGGCTTGGTGTCGATAAATTCCTTTAGCTTATTTTTGTCTGGGAAACTCTTTATCTGTCCTTCGACTCTAAATGATGGCTTTGCTGGGTAAAGTATGCTTGGTTGTAGATCCTAGGTTTTTATCATGTCGAGTATTTTGTGCCAGGCCCTTCTGTCCTGCATAGTGTCTTTTGAGAAATCAGCTGCCAATCTTATGGGTGCTCCCTTGTAGGTAACTAACTGCTTTTTCTCTTGCTGCTTTTAAGATTCTCTCTTTGTATTTAACCTTTGGCATTTTAATTATAATGTGTCTTGGTGTGGGCCTCTTTGGGTTCATTTTTTGGCTAGACTGAGCTTCCTAGGGTTGTATGTCTATTTCTTCACCAGGTTAGGGAAGTTTTCCATCATTTTTTCAAATAACTCTTCAACTTCTTGTTTTCCTTTCAATACCCCTATAAGATGGATATTTTTACATTTAATTTTGTCCCATAGGCTCCGTAAATTATTATTGTAGTCTTGGCTTTTTTCTTACCATTCTGCTTGAGTGTCCTCTATAGCAGTGGTTCGATCCTCTTCTTTATCCATTCTGTTGATTCTTTCTAATATACTCTTTATCTTGGATAATGTGTTCTTCATTTCTAACTGGTTCCCTTTTATAATTTTCATTTTTTTTTTTATCACTTTGTTAAAGATCTCACTGAGTTCATCTACTCTTCCCCTTAGTTGAGCATCTTTATAACTAGTGTTTTGAACTCTGCATCTGTTAGATCGCTTGACTTTATTATTTCTGGATCTCTCTTCTGTTCTCTCATATGGTTTCTGCTGCTTTGTTTCCCTATTTTGGCCGTGTTTCTGTGTCTGTTTCCGTGTACTAAGCAAATCTCCTAAGTCTCCTGGTCTTATTAGTGTGGTCTTATTTGTGTAGTAGGTGCCCAGTGGCATAGTCTTGAGAGAGGTTCAGCTGCAGGCCAACTTTAGCCCCTCCGGGGCCACCTGTTAAGATTCAGCAAGCAATCCATAGATGCTGTGCTTATAGTTGCCTCAAAAGGCCACACCAGAAGCTGAGGCCAGCTGTCACCAGTGTGAGTCTCTGCTCAGCAAGGCGCACTGGATTCCTGAGGACACAACTGGCTTGGGTGTGGCTGCGAGTTGGGGGAGACAGAGTTTCAGGGAATACTCTGGGCAGAGTGACCTCTGTTACCCAGTTTGATGATGTCTCAGCTATGGTGGTGCTGAGTCTGCATGCAGGGAGTGGGGAGGGCTCAGTAGAAGAACAATGGATACTGCCGGCACTTCTGCCCGGGAGAGAGCCTTGCCTCTGGCCCTCACTCCAACAATTCAGTGTCCCCTGTAAGTCCCTGGTGTCCCCCGAGCAGCTGACTGGGCTCTGGTGTTCAGAGCGAGCAGGTCCGTCACCGCAAAAGTCTACTTGTGGACAGGACCCCTTTAAGAGGTGTCTGCAGCTGCCGCTGCTGTAGCCTCTGTCCCACTCAGCCACTTGGGACTTGGCAGCCTCACATCTTCACCCCCTGCTACCTTCTACTGTTGCAGGGTGATTTATTTCTCTCTCTAGTTGTAGTGCTTCTGTTCATCTAGGTCCTAGGTGACTTTGCTTGCTGTTTGCTCCATGTTTCTGTCACAACTTTGATTTGGTCACAAGAAGGATGAGCAAAGGCCTCTATTATTCATGTCATTTTCCCCCCAATCTCTCTCTGCATACTTTTTGTTTCATAGGTTAACCTTTTAATAGTACTATTAATTAATAACTAAGTGTTCTTATTAAAAAAAAAAGACATTCATTATCCAGTTACCTTCAGATTGTTTTGTGTGTTCTCTATCCTACTGCAGATTTTTATGGGCCTCCCCAACTTAAAGTGATTTCCTGGATTGCTGCTAATTTATATAATTTTAAAATCCTGGCTTGCTGTTAAGAAGAAATTGGAATAGGTGGTTGGGATGGCTCATTTTAGGACATACCTTTTTCTCTGTTCTAGAAATAACCACCTTTATTTTATTCTCATGAGTTAGTTCTTTTGCTATAAGTCAGTTCTTTTGACATAAGGTCCACAAGAAAGTAGAAACGCAGGTGAAACAAGTTGGCACAGAATAAATTTCTATGGCCTACAAGGAGACTATTTGATGACAGCTGCTTCCTCACTGTTTATTGCTCAGCCTTCTCTTCAGGGCCCAGCTGCCTGGGCAGAATACATGGAAGAAAGGACAGTAATGCCTTGCGACTTTTACACTGTGACATCTGCTACTTCTGATTTTCTGAAATCATGGTTGAGGGGATGGCAGTGGATAAACAGCAGGCTACTTCTTTCCCTGCCCCCATTCAATTGCTATAAAAATATCAGCAGCTGGTATTCTCAGTTTGGCCCAAATTTCTCTGAGAGGCAAAACAGATCATTTTCCAAAACTACATAGTACAGTTTTTTGTCTGTTTGTTCTTTCTGTATTTTTTTCCTATTTTCAATTAGATGTGTTTTGTGTTCTTATATATCTTGAGCTAGTCCCCCCCCCCAGCGTTTACTGAATTAAGTACCTTTTGGAAGCTGCATTTAAGTCTTTTTGTTCCCTGGAATACTGTTCTATAAATCAGTCTATTTTCCTTCTTTCAGTCCATCTTGGAGAAAGGTTTGAAGATAATCTTAAAAAAAAACACTTGCTTTCCTTATGTTATTTCTCACTATAAATTTTCTCATCTTTCTCTATTCTTTCACCATGTCATTTGACTTAACTTTGGAGTGACCCAAAGTTAATGTTACTAACTTATTAATGTTCTCCATGGTAGTAAGACTGGCTCTTCACTTACAAGTTGATCTTATTAGCAGCCCCTGCACATATACTTATGTGGCTCCAGGTTCTTGGCTTCTCTTTTCCCACTCATTTCAGTTTATTAGTGGCCATCCCATCTTTTGGAGCCCATCTGAAGTCTCTTCTTCAACTGCTGCCTTACTGGGTTGTTCCAGCTTGAGTTGGGTTCTCTGTTCTTTGCAGGATGTTCTCTTTACAATGAGAAACCACAGAAGTTTGGAGATTGAAGGCATCCATGTATAATTTGGACTTATGCACTACTCGCTGCCCCCAGTGAAAGAGTCGAGACCGGTCATATAGGTTAGCTAATACCAGGCAGGTAAAGATAGAGCTGTGGCTCAAATTTGTGTCTCCTGATACCCACACGAAAACCTTTGCCATGACACTATGCTTTCTTTTAGAAAGCTGCAGTAGATTTATTAATATATGTATTATATACAGGTACACAGGTGTTTGTATACTCTTTGAGTTCAGGTTTCTGTTAAGTATTCTAAGCCACCTAGCATTTAGTATGCATTTGGTAAAATTCCTAGTTATCGGAGTATTGAAACAGTAAATCAAGTGCTGTGAAAGGTAGTTTATTTAGCAGTTTCTCTTGGGGTTTCCTAATAGCATTAGCCCAGTAGGTTTTTGTGCAATAGATAGATGGTGTGTTAAATAAATGACAAATATTCAGTATTTCTGCAATGAGTGAAGCAAAGTCCCTCAGGCACTGTGAGATCCTAAAGCAGTTGTTCCCAAACTTGGTCGCATCAGAATCACAAGGAGAGTGAGTTAATAGTACAGATTCTGGAACTCACTTCAGACCTATTAGATCAGTATTCAAAGGTGAGATGGAGGAATCTGTTTTTATTATTGTTGTTGTTGTTGTTGTTGTTGTTATTATTATTTTAAATGCTTCCCAGGCAATTTGTGACAGCAAGTTATAAGACCTAGAACTTAGAAGCCACCAAAATGTACTCTCTTGAATAGATGGATTTTCTAAATATTTGATATTTTTGCATGCAAAGTTCAGCCTTTCCCGTTTATAATCCTCTTGTGGATAATTCTTTTAATTGGAACATTAGCCATGCTTTCTCTTGAGCATGCTGAACAATAGTTTAGCATTTGGAGTAAAAAGTAGTTCATATAGTCTTTAATTTTTATAAAGCATGGCTTAGAAATTAGAAAAACATACTGTGTTTGCCTAGTTTAGAAAAGTATTTTAGGTAGTAACCTTCATAAGTTAAAGTCTCAAGGTGATTATTGTAAAGGTCACTTTTTTCCCTGGCTGGGGAGATCTCCTAGCAGCTTACCTTGCTGGTGACATCACACCATCTCTGAATTGCATGGGAAGTAGTCAGGATGGGTAAAGCCTGCCCATGTTGTCTCTAATGTTGAGATGGTAAATGAAATGTGAATATTACAATGTTTTTAACTTCTGATATTAGCAAGGGTAGTTAAAAGGTAGTACATGTACAAATCAGTTATCCAGGGGGAAGAATCTCATATCAATGTCAAAAATTGTGTGCTGGGAAGGGGGAGTGGAGAGGGTTCTGCTCAGAGCCCTCTGTTCCCAGTAGGAACCCTTCGTTTTGTAGACTATTCAGGGCGTCAGTGGTTGTGACTACTATGTTCAGTCTTCATATTGTTTCTCTACTCATTTTGGTTTCAGAGGGTGTTAAGTACAGTATTGATAAAAATCTAAGTACTCATCAAACATTTATGGCTTAAAGCCAGTACTTTTGACCTTTTGCATAGGTTAATGGTATCAGATTTAAATTCATGATTAGCAGAATAAAATCATTCATTTCCAAAAATACTTAAAGACTTTTTTCCCCATCAAGTACTGTGAATAGGTGAATATCACACAGTGAAATGGATGCTTTGACTCAGGCATCTCTGCCAACTTCTCCTTCTTGTACAACAGGCCTAAGAAGTTTAATTATTCTTGAAAATGGGCTTATTTTATCTGGAAGGTAGGAGGTATTATCTCAAGGAATAGAAATTATTATTATTATTGATAGGTATACTACCTCTAGGAATCCATCTCTTCCCTACCTCCAAAAAGAAAAAATATCATGTCTGAAAGTACTACCAGCATAGAAAAGATGCCTAAATTTGGATATGATTAAATATATCTTTTTCTTAATCATTCAGACATAGACTAGGCTAAATTTTACCTTTGCTTAAAAATTAATTGATGCTCTTGAGAATATTATGCTAAGTGAACTAAGTCAGACAGAAAGGGATAAAAACTATATGATTTCACTCTTATGTGGAATATAAAGCAAAAAGTAACAAACAAACTTAAAGTGAACAAAAATAAACTCATAAATACAGACAATAGTATAGTGGTTACCAGAGGGGAAAGAGAGTGGTGGGAGGGCAAGGTGGGTAAAGGGAGTCAAATACAGGGTAACTGAAGGAAACTAGTTGGGGTGGTGAACACACAGTATAGTACACAGATGTCAAATTAATAATCTTGTACACCTGAAAATTATATAATGTTAACCAGTGTTACCCCAATTTAATTAAAAATTAATGATATATTATTTTAAATTTATTTAAGTTAGTTTCAAGTATACAATATATTGGTTAGACATCTATATTGTTCATAAAATGATCCCTCATTTGCAAAAAAATTAATGATATACATCAACATGAAATTTCTTATTAAAATAATTAAGGCACTATTTAAGCACATAAGGAAAATTCTGTCAAAAGAAGCTTGGAATATTAATTACAAATAGTAATATCTATTCCTTAAAGTTGTTAGCATAATTAAGTAAAGCTAATAAACCTGTATTTGAAGCTACAGTATTGTTTTTAATTTTTTTGTTAAATTTATGCATTTTCCTAACTAGCCTGTCATTTTCTCACTTAGTAAATGTTATCTTTGCAGACTTTTTATCTGTTTAGCATGGACTTTATCTTTAATATAGGAAGGAGAAATATAGAACTACATTTCTGAAATCTTACCCTCCCTGCCATTGCTGAAGTAATTTAACTGGCCCTGTGATCTTGGACAAGATCTCAGTCTTTTAACTGTTTAAATTTCCATTTATGTCTATGAAATGAATTAATTTATTCATCACTGAGAATATTTGTTTTAGGACTTTTCATGCTTTGCCAAATTGCATATTAAGAAAAGGTTTAACTGTTTTTTAGTGAACTTAGCTTATTATGTAGGATAAGTTAGTTAGTCTTAAATGCAGCACCCTATCCTGAGGAGATAATTTCAACTGTTTCTCTCTTTTGAAATTTAGCAGCTGCAGTAAAATGTGTGCTGGGAAACACTTCTCTAGCTCAACATTCTTTTTGTTACAGAATTATTGGGGGTGGAGCTGGTTTTTATTTATCGTCGTAAGTTTTTTTTTTTTTTTTTAAGTAAAAATCCTGATTATTAGGAACTATTCTATAGATGCTGCTTAAATCAGCTCCCCACTATGGAGAAGGAAAGAGCATGGAAGCGGAATGAACGTGAAGCTAGGCCATGAGCTTGCCACCTGGTAGGTGCTCTGCTAAAATATCAGCAGCACCATTCTGGAGTGTTTGAGATAAATGGGTCTTATAGTAGCAGTAATGGTGAGAGTTCATGCTTTGTAGGGAAGTGTGAAAGCACTAATGTTTGTTTTTAGTTTGGCATAGATGTTAACACTATAAAAAGTTCTCCTATCTCTAGTTTCCTATGTGGTTTTTTTTTAACTGTGTGGTTAAGGAAACCACATAGAATTAGCTAAAGCAGAAAGCCAGGGTTGGGGACGAATGCAGAAATGAGCCTAAGAGCAGTTAGGGATCATAAGCAGTAGATGTGCCATGCCAGGGAGTCGTGCTTTTATATTGTAGGTGAGAGAGAACCGTCAGAGTTCTGAGCAGAGCAAGGATGGGATTGGACTTGAGTATTTATTAGAAGGAGAAAGTATGCTTTGTACTTGAACCCCAGATCTCTCTGAGCATCTCAAGTCACCCTAGTGTCCCTTTGGCTGTGTAGCTGATGTTATTTTCTGTGAAGGTATAAAGTGCAGATACTTATAGAAATGTGGGCTTTACACATTTATATAGTACCCTTCATTTCAGAACTTGTATATAGGACATTACTTAACTTCACCTTGACCAGATGTGGAAAATTGGGAAGTAATAGTCTGAAGGACAGACCTCAAATTAACTGACACCTTTTGAGAAATTTGCCTCAGTTGTTATTTAGCTGGTCAGATCACTGTTTGTGGAGGGACAGAAAAGTTTAAAAGGTATATGCCGGGAGTGGAGGCAAAAATGGAAACTGAGTTAGCAATTTCTTTGCCCTTTTAAAAATACAGACTGAGTGCATGCTTTTGTACCTTCATTTTTAACTCATGGCCTGGAGTTTTTTAGAGCTATGTGCTAAGTTTTAACAGTATATTGCTACATCTGAGTATCAGAAACTATTCAATGCATTTAAATAAAATTCTTACGTCTATTATAAGTTCATTTTGTATAGTTTTTATTTGAAATGAGGAATAACAGGTTGTTTTTGAGTAATGTGTTATTCATATAATGCCCGCATCATGAGTTTTAGACTGCTCCATCGTCAGCTTTGATATATATATTTTTAAACACAAAAAGCCCCAGAAGTTGTTACTCATCTAGGGTGGTCTAGAGAGTGTGGTTGGGTGGCCTCACGGGGTCCATAACTTGGTCATTTCAAATTCAAGCCTGTTGTGTTATTCTTGTTCCTTTCAAGCTCCCACTAAAGTGGGAATTAGACATTTGAAAATTCCCAGAGGACAGTAACTGAGCATTCTCTGGACAGCTTTTCTGTATTTTTCCACGGTGGTTAGAGCAGAGGCTGAGCCTGCACAGAGAGAATGGTACAGAGGAAGATTTCCGGAGGCAGTGTCCTAGCTTATTTCCTGTCCATCCCTGCTTCTGAGCCATGGAGGATGGTGGTGGGAGACAGTCTCAGCAGTTGACAGAATTCATCTTTTCTTAGGAGGGAGTTTATAGATCACTTTATTACCCAAGCATGCTTCCCCCCTTTCCTTTCTGTTTGATAAAAGTGCATCAGCAGAGGCATTTCTGCAGGGCTCTGTTAGCACCTGTCTGCTTAACTTTTCTACTACTATTTAGGAGTAGGGTAGGGCTTGTCTTTCATTTATGACTCAGGAGAAGTAGTACTAGGTCAGTTTGGTGGCTTCAGTCTGTTCTACCAAGCTGGCTTGAGAGGTAAAGTAAATAAAATAGGTGCACTAACTTATGAAGAAGTGTTCCATAATTCTTTGCTCTATTTGCCTTTGTAATATTTTTATAGGACTCTTATCCTTGTCTGGATTCATGAAAAAACAGTGGTCTCTTGTAGGCAAATACTCCCTTTCATCAATAAAATGAAGCTCAGGTTAAGGGACTTGTTCGAAAAACGATATAGCTATGGGGAGGGATTGCAGTTAGCATTAATATGATGGCTAAGGGGAGGGCCAAAGGAGGGAGGGAGCAGTTGGGGGGATCATTTTACGAACAATATAGCTGTCTAACCAATATACTGTAGACTTGAAACTAATTTAAATAAATTTATTTGAAAAAAAAATAATATAGCTAACTACTACTGGGACCAGAAATAAAATATCATGTTGGCCAATGCTTGTAGCTTTTATTGTTTTTTTTTTGTTTGTTTCCGTCTCACATTCTCTATATTCAAGTGTTTTGTTTAGAACCAGGTTGTAAATACCAGTATAAACAAACCATTCTCTTGGAGACCTTAATTTAGGGCTTTTAGTGTCTTGAGACTTTCTGAATCAGATCTCTTAGGTGTGAGGAAGGGGGGCTGTGCCTCGTGGTGGAAAAACTCTGCTGCCTTTTAGGCTGAGTGCCTGAGACAGCTAGACCTCCAGTTTGAGAATAAAACTGGTATCTGGAGATCATATTTAGCAGACAGGTGAGTTAACATTGAGTCAAGTATTTCAGTGGTAATTTGACAATAAAAGAGTTATTATAGTAACTTTCTGAATCTGTTTTTATAGGAGACTTCACATTCTTTAAGAATTTTTTTTTTTTTTTTGGTCAGGTTCTTGCAAGTCCTAGGTGCTAGTTTAAAAATAACAGAAAAGTGTATTTGTCGCTCAACATTTGTTGTGGTCTCTTTAGAAAAGCACATGTGGTCCATTTTCTCTTAACTCCTGCCTCTGCCAGATTTTCCCATCATTGCCTTTAGTACTACATCAGAATTACTTGTGGAGCTTTTACTTCAGGAAGTTTCCTGGGCAAGGGAGAGGGCTATACATATTTTGAAAACAATGCAGGAAATCTGCTGCTTGTCTGCCTCCCCGCCCCCGTTTCTGTGACAAACTCCTTTGAATGTTGTGTTAGGGTTCAGTCACAAGTCCTGGATTTGAGTTCTGCTCTTGTGCTCTTGGTCTACTTTTCTCATTTATAAAATGGTGGAGATGGTACCAGGCTACACAGTTATTGTGAAACGTTTTTGCTTGATATCCGGAGGTAGGAAATATTTGTGCTAACCTGTTACTTTCAGAGAGAGAGATCAAGAATATTCAATTGTTTTTCATTTTTTTTAATATTAAATTTGTATTTTAGAAATCTAGTTGGGGAGGAATTAAAAAGCTACTTTTGCTCTGAAGTAGTCACAATATTTAGTTCTTTGCTTTAATTTTGTCGGATATTTAAAAAATTACTGTAGTTACCTTATCAAATTACTATAGTTATCTTACAGAGCAGTGGATTTTGGAAAAAAAAAAAAAAGTCATGCTAATGTGATCTGTTTTGTGGTCAATTAGTTTAAGGTTACCTTCTCCCACAGGAATGAGAAATTTAATCCTTCCTGCATAGGTTCTGGGGTTGCTAATGAATCTTGTAGTGACCTTCCGGTGAGTAGCAGGAAGGGCAAGGAAAAGCAGAGCCTGGTCCTAGAAACAGATAATTCAGAAAAAGCTTTCATTTCCAAAGATTTTGTTAAATAACTATTTAGAAATTCAACAGTTCCTGCTTGCTTTACCCAAAGGATCCTGTTCACATGCCTAGAAAGCTCTAACCTCAAAGAATGGAGCACAGCAGCCTCTTGCAGAGATGGGCCAAGCTGGTATGTTCCCTAATCCATCTGAGCCACATCCAGCCAGTCTGACTATACCTTTGAATGGGTTTTATGAGCTTTGTTTTACTTTTATATTGCTGTATTTGTTGGTGATTTATATTCACACATACTTCATTTCGAAAATACCTGTGAAATTGTCTTACTCGTTTGGAAACCAAGAAACCAACATTAATGGATGGCAAGGAGAAGAGCTTGTCATCTGTAATTTTTATGAGCTCTCCAGGGAACCCAAATTCTCCTCAGAATTTGAAGATTACCCGTTTGAATTCCTCTACCTAAGGGACTGCCAGAGCTAATATTTATCAGAAACAGTGGGGTAGGGTAGTTGATAAAATGCAGATTTCTGGACCCCAGGCAAGACTTACTGTATCCTATTATCAGTAGAGTGAAGCCAAGGAAATTGTATTTTAACAGCAGTTGCAGGTAATTCTTAACAGGTGATGGTCTGTCTGATCTGAGAACCATTGTTTAGTGGACCTTAATGATTTGCATTTGAGTAGGTCTGGGGTGCTTATTTCAAAACGAATGTATATGTAAATAAGATTTTCGTTTGTGGGGTCTATCATAAACGATCTGGAATGTTTATGATTAACAGATGTATTTTTAATA
Organism: Pteropus vampyrus; assembly: GCF_000151845.1. Lineage (NCBI taxonomy): Eukaryota > Metazoa > Chordata > Mammalia > Chiroptera > Pteropodidae > Pteropus > Pteropus vampyrus. Next base: position 1,733,565 of record NW_011888934.1, on the reverse strand, counting down.
AATATAATACTGGATTTACCTAAAAAGTAATACACACACACACACACACACACACACAATTTTTTCATTTGTAGAGCATTTGAATGTCATTAAATACTTTTAGCATTGCAATTACATAAACCATCATTTAATATTCAATTCTGAGAATGGGGAATTTGCAGTATAGTTCTTCTGGGGCCCACTTATTTAAAATGGCTGTTTTGTAGTGTAGAGATTGGAAGTTGAATGATATGATCCAAGATGCTTGTGGATCCTTAGATTATGGAAGTCGCTTTTACAATGCAATTAAAATCTAACTCGTATTTATAGGTTTCTAACCATACCCCTCCGTAGAAGTACCTGGATATTTGAACTTTATAGTCAGGATTTGAATAAGTAGGAATTTGCTCTATTTTCTTAAGAATTCCCCCACATAGCATGTTATATATTTTTTAAATTTACTGTATGCCACCTTAATTTATAAATCTTTTGATTTATAATCTGAATTTTGCCCTAAACTACGTGAAAGCTGCGTATGGTATTGCCAAATGGCTTAGACTGTCTCTGTTCTGCTCAGATTTGCAAAAATGGGTTATTAAGTAATCATCACCAACTGGCAGGATTTTCCTTAGTTTTTCTAAATTAACCAGTGTCTTGGGGGAATTGTGAAATACGCATTGTCTGCAAACTTTTCTGGTGCACAAAGTCAAATGAACTGTGAAGGTGAGGGCTAAGAACACCCCTCTCACCTTTGTACTTTGTTCTCTGAGTATTAAAGAACATTGATCTACCAAGTGGCAAAGGGGATACTATTTGGCGGTTTAATTACAGCCAGTGAATGTTATTGATGCTATCAATCAGCAAGACCCAGAGAAAGGGCACAGTGCCAGACAATTCTGTGCTCCCGACAGTGTAATTAAATACTGCAGGAATGGATTCTGAAGGTAAAGTGAGGTGCTTCCACACATCTGAAGCAGGAGAGTACTGTCTTGCAACAGAGGTAAAGGTGATTATTCTCTCCTTACTACTGTTCTTTAAATTTCTGTAGTTCTGTGAATGGCAGTGAATGATATGGTCTCTTCATTGTGTCCAGTTAAGTTTGTTGGTGTTTTCCTTAAAAACTCTTGTAAAATCTTCAGAGCTGTCATACAAAAGCCTTTAGGAATACAGTAATTACTTTTTGTTAAAGCTGTTTGGGGGAATATGTAGCTCAGGTGTCTAATAGATATTTGGAGAATGAGGGATTGTCTTTGAATGAGACTTTTAGTCCTACAAATCAGTTCATTTAAAAAAGCGTTCCCTGTGATTATTCTCTAAGGTCTAATCATGTTGAGAGAAAAGTATCTTGGTAGGTTTGAAGTTATAAAACATTTAGTAATATTTCAGTGTTTTTAAAAAAAAATTATCTGTTGAATAAAATTTTTATAGTTGTATAACTTATGTCAGGTTCATAAAATATGTGTAGGTAAAACTTTCTTTGGCTCTGGGGAGGGCTTATAACATTTTTATTGTCCCTTTTTCTTTTTATGATATAATGCATGCCATGGGCAAACCAAAGTATTTCTTGTTACTGCCCTTTTATTTTTTTTTAATAGTGTAGAATTTGTACTGATTGAGGCTTACCAGACAGACTACCCTTGAAAGAGTTGGTTTCCTAATGTTTTTGTGCTCTTATGTATATATACATACACATAAACACGTACATACTAGGTACCTGACAGCTGGGTCAAGCCAGACCTGAAAACACTGACTCTTGGCTATTGTAGTTTATTTGTGATGCAGGCGCACCTCGGAGGTGTGGGTTTGGTTCCAGACCATTGCAATAAAATTAGTAGTAGTCATTTTGCTGGAAGAGGGTCTTGCCTTCAATTTGTGGGGGAAAAAATGCAACATCTGCGAAGCACAATAAAGTGAAGTGCAATAAAATCAGATATGCCCATGTAAGCATGTGTTGAAGAATGTTTTACATTTATAATAGGTGTGATTGTGGAAATAAAATATCTTTTGTGGAAATAAAATATCCTTTGTTTAAAAGAGAAAGATTGCTAGAAATTTTCATTTGGAAGTTTGACGAATAATTTTTTTAAGTTCACTAAAAGTTTAGTAGAACTGATTATTTCATCTTCAAGAGTCCCATCTCGTTTGGGCCTTATTACATTATATGGAGCCATATTTAGACCAATGGCCAGTATTTAAGTTTGTAGGGAAGATCACATGCTTTAAAAGTGATTTATGTCTGTCATACATGTTCTTTTTTACCTTTCCCTTTCTCCCATCTCCCTCAAAAGGGAAAAGATAACAAATCTAATACTGAAAAAACATTTCATTGCTAATTGGTTTTTAAGACTGCACAATCATGATTATACAGTCTTGGACAGGGAATATCTGTGAGGAATTAAAAAATTTCTTAATTCTGCAAACATTTTTGAGTGCCTAGTATATATGAGTCAGCTTTGCTAAATGTTGGAATAGTGCTAAAGTACGACAAGATGTGGTGGTGTCCTTGATGTCATTATGTACTACGGGAGATAGCACTTATATGATCATTATTTGGATGTGTGATAAGTGAATGAAGAGTACAGTGCAAGTGGATATGTCACTGACTGTTTAGAGGCTTCTGTGATAGTTTTAAAGGTGATAGGATTTAAAAAAAAATAGGCTTTATCGGGCAGAGAAAGAAGAATGGCATTAACACATGAAGGAATGTCTCATCCAAAGGCGCCAAGAGGCCTTTATGTGACATGTACTTTTTAGAGGAAACTTATATCTGAAAACTATAAAATACACTTATTTTATGAAGTAATAACTGTCTACATAAATGATTGGTAGAAAAATTTGATTAAACCTAGACCTTTACTTTACATTTATCCATTTTTAGTGAGGAACTAATTTATAAGAAGGAACTATAGGGATGAATTTTATGAAGATTTTATTCATTAATTCATGGACCTATATCTGCCTTGTTTGGTAAAAATCCATGATGACCTATGAGACTCATTTAAGATATTTACAAATGATACCAAGATGAAATTTTTCTCTGGAGTATTTAGTGTTCACACAGAGATAGGATCATTGTGTTTTTATTACTATATGTATAAGTAGGTCAAAGAAGACTTGGATATCTAAATAAACATTGTACCAAAGCAGTTTTTCATCTAGTTATAGAACAAAAGGAAAATTATTGTAGGTGGTATTTAAATTAGCTTTTCTGTTGCCACACTGATTTTAACTGTTCTCCTCACCTAGCATATGATGAGAAGATTATCTCCGTTTTATAAAAGGCGTATGACATACACATTTTTGTATGTTGTCACTCCCCTACTCATAAAAGCTTCATCCTCAAATTTAAGGGCTCTAGAGTGTGCCCCATCTCACTATTCCGATGTTGTCATTGTCTTATAGAAAATTTTATTTCGATTCAACTGGGCTCTTTATCTTTGAATCTCATTCTTATCTGTTGCTTTGGGTCATTCTCTGCCTTTATACTGCTCTAAATCACTGTTATTATTTACCAAGTTTGATTTGGCCATAAAAGCACTTATTTTTCTCTGTAAGCTATCTTTTTCTCATTTGTAGTCTGCTCTCTGAGGGCAGGCATCTTTGTCTTCAGAGAACCTCACAGAATATTTATGCTTTATTTCTAAATTCTGAATGAGGAAGTGTCTATATATCGTTTATAAGAAATATATTCAAAGATGGAAAAATTCACAGATTTAAGTGAAATTCTGTCACTTTCTGGTAGGCGTTACTATGCATTGAAGATGATCAAATGAAAGACGCATAAAGGACTTACCTGCTGCTTTTTCTTTTCTATATTAAATGAAGATATAACTACTGTTATCCTTTTAGATTTTCTGTATAATGTCCATCAGCCTATGTCTTTGTCTATCATCTGTCTCTTTCTTTCATAGATTTTCTTTCTCACTCTCTCTCCCAAACCTTAGATAAAGAAGTACATGAAAGCCCTAGGAGATGAACTCACCAGAATTGGCTTGTTGAGAACGTTTGTCTTTTTCCACACATTACCAAGCAGTACTAGTTGGTTGTTATTCTTAAACAGCTCCAGTTTACATGTACCAGGTGGTGTGTTCTCCTTCCTTAAATTTAACTTTCTAACTCAGCATTTTAATCTGTTGACAGTGCCGTAGATACATTAGATGTTCAAATACTACGTAAATTCTATTTTGTTTATTTTTGGAGGTAAGTTGTGACAGGTATCTCGATAGTGTGGCTTTTGTTGGAGATTGCATCTGATCAAGTTTCAGAATCTCGGAAGAACCTTTAAGCCATTACTGGAGAATGGCTTTCAAAGAATTGGATGAGTACATCTATTTTTTCTGTAAGCCAGTTTAACTTGTATTATTTCCAATGAAGTATAAAAAGCCAGATTGTTTGGACAAGCATCACACCTTCTAATCATCTTGCCTGAGAGGTACTTCAGAAATAGCCCCAGCAGGAGGCCGTGGAATATATTCACTGAGCAGGAATTTGAGTGTTTACTTGATGTGTGCGTGTAGGGAGGTGGGGCGGTGGGGGGGGGAGCAACATACATATAAGAATTACTTTCAACCCTCTAGGAGCATAAAGCTTAATCATACAAGAGCTTTGTAAATGAATTGCAGTACTGTTACCCTGGGAGGAGGCATGCAGGCAGTCTGCTACTCTGGCAATGTTGAAGAAGCCCCAACCACATCTGAGTATTGAGTACTAAGTATTGAGATTTCCCTTCTTTAAGTCTTTTTAATACCCTTGTAGTATATTTAATGAAGGTGTCCGAAATGAAAAATTTATAGTACTACTTACTAGTGTAGCCTTCTTAGTATTTTTTATACTGTGAAATCACATTGTTATTAGGCACTGGTTGCATGGTGACTTGTAGACTATTCCACATCAGAAACATACATTTAACTCTAATCTGAAATTAGGTGCTATTCCATGAAGTCCATTTATTCATTTGTACTACTGTCTCCCCAAAAAGTATCCCCCGTTTCTCATTGTGCCTCTCACTTTAGACTCTAGCAGATTTCTGTGAGAGAATGAGGGAGTGGGAACATTTAATATGTGGTAGTTTAATTGGAGAAATAAAATTGAGTTGACCTTCTGTATTAGTCCATTTAAAGATTTTGGGTGTTGACTGTATGACAGATAGCCTTTTCCTCATGTTTTGTCTAGGCTTCATGCTTTCTAGCACACTCATCTGCCACTGTCTTACAAAACACTTGAAGTACTTTGTACTATTGTAATTACACATTATAATTAAAGATTGCATTGTAATGTAATATAAGAATTAATATTGATAACTGCCATGGATTTGGAAAAAGCCTTATTTATTTAATCTTTGAACTGTTTTTCTGTTAAAGTACATACATCTTTGTGCCAAATCTCCTTCTCTATGTCTTCTTATCTGATCTCAGTATAATAGTAATATTTGAGTTTTTTCTTCCATAAATTGGGAACACTGGGAATACTATTCAATTCATACACTTGTTGTGAGGGTCAGCTGAATTAATATACTCAGAATAGTGCCTGGCATATGGAAATCACTTAATAAATATTAAGGGCTATCATTCATTATCTACATTGTTATAATTTTATATACATGATATCATTATATTACTGAAACATTACTGTGGTTTTCCAGCTCTGTGCTAATTGTTTTATTATTTCATTTAATTCTTGTAAGGTCCCTGTGAGGTAAGGACTATCTTATATCTAATTATAAATAAAGAAATAGAGACTTCAAAGGACCTAAGGAAATTATTCCCAAGTTATATACCTGGTAAGCGACAGAGCCACCTCCTGGACCTAGCTCTGTGTGACTCTGCCCTGCGATTTTACTCCTTAACTTTGGAGGGCTCTAGTACAAGTATTAACTTCTGACCACTAGTTCACCGTATGCTGTCTTGTAGCCAGAGCTTCACTAGTAATAATGCATTCTCTTCTGCTTCCTATTCATGTTTACTTAATATTGGTAGATTATGTGACCAAATAAGTACAGGATCATTTCATTTTTAATGTTAAAAGTCAGGCAGTCTGCTTTACCCACTACTGACACTTCTAAGGCAGAGAGGGTAGGAATGGACTCTGCCAGTTATAGGTAAAACTCCTATTTTTTTGTGTGTGTGCCACTTTAGTGTAATTGCTTTCTAAAATTTTAATGGGCTAAGTGAAGGTACGGGATTGGAAATGGAATATGGAACGTTTTGACTGACAGATTCCTGCTTAGACCTTGGAATGACTAATCTACCACCACAGCAGTAGTAGATTTGCTTTAACCACCACCACCCCCTCCTCCAGATGCCATATTCATACCATTGCTCTGCTTATGTTTTATTTTTTGTTAAATTCTTTATGTGCAGAGGTCTTTAGGAATTTGGAAGGCATTTGTAGTCTCTCTCAAATTGCATTTCAAGAATATCTCTACCGTGGACTCCGTTTGTCTTTATCGGCATGAGACCCCTTGTCGAACCAACCGCTTACTGCAGAAAAGCAGAAGCAACAATAAAAGGGCAGATATGATCTGCCAGCTACAATACTTCAATAAAAAGTGAAGATGTCTGTTATGGCAGCCTATTTGAACCCTTATTTGAGATACATAGATGAAACTATTTTGGGTAGCATTTAATAAATTCTGCCCTGTGTCGTTTTTCAGAGGCTGAATTTAAGATGTGTGAAAAAGGAAATCTAATTTGTCAAGTTCCTGGTTTATAATTAGTTGCTTAGTACAAATCTTATAACCAGAATACTTTTGTTTTTTCTGTGGCTATTCAGTACTTTTAGTATTACTTGTAACAGTGTCATCTGTGATCACTTATGACATTGCTTATTTTTAGTAATCATCTTTAAGTTGGCTATAAGAATCACCTGCCTTGAATTTTATTTCATGATGTTACACTAAAATTTGAACATGATGTGAAGCTGGGAAGTCTCTGTAGTTTGAAACAACCAGTTACTGTTTTCTCTTTCTGTTAAATGGTATGCAATTAAAAAGAAAAAAGTCATGTTTAATACTAGAGATTCTTACTATTTTAAGTACATTTTAGTTTAATTGGTATAAGGCACTAGTCTCAAGATTCTTAGTTTGATTTTTCTCTCTTCCCTTCCTCTCCCCTCATTTTTCCCACCCCTATAAGATTTTTCCTAAACATTTCCTATATAATTCTCAGGCATTACTAGTAGAAGAAACACAATAACTGTCCTAAAGGAATGACCCATTTTGATGTATTTTAGATTTTCTTATGTGTATATAAGAAAACATTCGGCAAATCTAAGGTTTGTCTTACATATCTCTTCTGGTATTTCCTCGTAAATGTCTGATTATCCTCCCAATAACTGTCATTTTCTGAAAACTTGCATGATTTCAGACTCTCTATTGCAGCCATTGGTATAAAGGAAAACTACTTGACAGAGATTCAAAGCTCCCAAATCCTCTACCCAATTTTTTGATTGGTGTCTTTGGACACAGACAGGGAAGTGAGAGCAGGAAGCTTTGGGAAACTGTTGAAAGTTGTGTGTGTTTATAGAGAAAATGTAGTCAGTGTCCTGAGCATAAAGGACTAAGACATTTGGAATTAATCTTAAAGCATTAGGGAGCCCCTGAGGGAATTTAAGCAGAGAATAATGTGATCAGATATATTCTGTGGTATCTCTGAACTATTTGCTCGAATTAACGCAATCTTTATGTAGACTTAATTCGACAATCTAGTGTCAATGAAATTTGAGATTCCATATATATTTTCTGTTGATATAGTTTTCTAATTATGTGTCTTGGAATACCTATTAGTAACTGCCCTAATCTATCATACCTTCTCTAAGCCTTCTGTTAGGTGTGATTATTCCTTTGAGCTCTAAAACTATTGCTAGAGCTAATCTTTAATTTGTGATGGACTTAATTTCAACATGTTCTGTTCTCTCAGGTATACTCATTTGCAGCCCTTTGTGAAACATGGCCTGTCTTTGCACAAAACCTGATGTATACGCCGTGATGTGTTTTTGAATCCTGTTCCTAGTAGGGTTTTACATTTAGAACTAGATCAAAGTACACTTCTTTCTTTTGGGTGAATTTTGAGGTCTGTGGCCTGAATTGTGGTTAAAGATCACATCCTTCTGTATACTTTACTTCTGAGTTCTTTTGGAGGATCTACTGTAGTCACCTGTCTGTAAAGCCTTGATGCTATCACCAGACCTTTGTTACTGCCTACCAGAGTCAGAGCTAACTTTCATTTAGTGATAGTGTCATTTTCAGATAGTCCCATCAAGACTCCATTTTTTGATATGAACAGCAATTAATTCTCAGTTTAAATAGTCATAACTATGACCTTGTCCACTTCTTTCAGCTGGAGAGATTGAATGGAGCTTTGCAAAAAAAGTCTGAAGTGGCAAGTATCTAATTTTCAGAATGTTTGTAGTCCTGGGTCAGTAATTGACAAGCGATAGAAGTTGTCCAGTGGTGATCTTGCCAGTGGGAGATTTTTCAAATGCCCTTAGTTTAATAAAGAAGGATTCACTTTGTTCATTTATAGACCTTATCACCTTAATCTCTTAGTATTAATGTCCACTGTCACTGATCTTTCCATTGATGAATCAAACAAAAGCAGTTATATTTTTGGAGTAAAGCATTTAAATGGACTTGCATTGAAAGTGATGTACAGGGGTTTTAAACTTTACTATGTACATTTAATAAAGTACCAGTTTTTATCCATAGATATTTCTGTTCCTTTTTTGTGTGTTTTGATTAACTTGTGTTTTGATAGCTCATTCTTCCTATGTGTTACTTGTCCTTGATTTTTAATGTATGATTAGTTTCAGTGGCTGATGAAGAAATACGTTTTTAATTACAAGAAATACTCTGTTTCAAACTATTCCATTTTCGAGTTCTAATTCCTTCGATAAATCTGTTTTTATCTGTATTTTGTCCATTCCGATCCCATCTGTGAAAAACAGTTTGAGAAGCCATTGGCTAGAGCATTTATTTGCCTGGTGCTTCTAACTGCCTCTCTTCTTTTCCCCTCAAGTAATCTCAGTATTGCTTGTCTGTGTTTATTATATCACTTGTAAGGTTGTGAGAAATTCCAGCATAAACCTGAGTTTTAAATAGCTATCATTGGAGTAGATTGGTGTTCAGTGTTGTACTCTCTGTATCATCTTTAAATATTTAAATTGCAGACTCTGGCTGCCTCTTAAATTAGATCCTTCACTTAGTAGTTTTGACATTTCATAACCTTGTTTCTCAGGCATTAAATATTCACCTGTTTAAATGACAGTGAAAATTTAAAAATCCAAACCCATCTATTAATCCAGAGAATGTAAATTGGAGAACTGCTTGCATTTGTTGAAGGAAGAGGCTATTTTGACCCCACTGGGATGTGTCCTGAAGGTTCACTATACTGAAGTTTACAATACAGAATTTGCTATAAAACAAATCATCTCTTGAGTTTTCTCTAAAGGATTTTAGCCTTGAAGAACCACAAGGATAGACTTAACGCTTCGAGGTTTAAGACAGCTCAAGAGTGCTGGTCTAGGTGAATATTAAACAAGACACCAACCAGTACAAGCTCCAAGTTCACAGAAAAAAAATCAGAATGGAGAAGGTTGCTGGTAATTGCCATGTGCAAAATTTGTTCTAGAAACTGATTTGAATCTCCAAAGTGCAAATTCTTATCTCACTGCAAATTTTCTTCCCTACATTGGTCTGAGAGTACATTTTCTGTTCATAAGCCTTTGAGGTAGAAGAAGAGGATGTTGATGACAGTGATATCTTTGATAGAGCAAGGGAAAGGGAGCTGCTTTATTTCCAGAAACAGCAAAGGTGCAGGGGTGATACATACAGGTCTGGGAGGAGGGTAGTTGTCTTTATATCTTTTGGGGAAGTAGGCAGGGGTGGTGCATTACTCATTTAATTACATCTTAAGGATTAGTAGTAAAACTAATTTCAAAATTCTAACGATGTGCAGTTTCTCTAGTTAATTGCAATTAGTGGCCACTCATTCTTTCTTGGGGAAAAGTTACTTTTAAAGAAAATGAATGGAAAATAAAATAACTCTAGTGCTATCCTATTTTCTGCAGTGTTCAGTTTCACTCAGTGTGTTTGAGAAACAACCAAGATTCATTTAATTTTTCTTAACACTCAGAACAAGTGCACTGATAAGCTAATTTACTATAGTGTGGTCTTGTGGCAAGAAAACTGGACAAGTAGATGAGAACATGGGGTCAGAAGATCAGAATTTGAATCCAGAATTCAACACTGTGTATAACTTTTGGCATGTTATTTTCCTTGTCTATACCTGTTTCCCTATCAATAAAACACTAATGTGTGCCCTGCCTACCTCACAGGGTTGTTTTGAGGCACAAACAAAATACTGTATTTGAAAATGATTTGCAAATGAAGTCTCAGAAGGTCCTAAGTGTGAGTTAAATGGAAATCTTATTTTTACCTCTGTGAGTTTACATACAATTTAGTCACCTCTGTCCTGTATGTGGTGATAGGAACCAGTTCATTGATAGAGTTACTGAAAAATACTATTTTGGGAAGGTTTGTTCTTGGTTCTTGGATCCCTTTTAATGTGTCTGTGGTCTAAAATGTACCCAGAATTTGTTTTAATCAGGGATGGTAAAACCTGCAGATGTGAAAATTATTGTTAGGATCAAATTTATACTCACAAATCTCTAGTAACAGGAGGCACAACATGCCGTGTAGGGCCACATGGGGAAGCACCAGGAATGGTCAGGAGGTGGAGGGGAGAGGGCATAGCATGGCCCAGAATCTTAAGGAAAGGGCAAGGCAGGGAAGAGTATGCTAAGTAAGCTTAGCGCTGGATAATTTGAAATACTTTGGAGGGCTCTGGGCTATAGGGGTGGGCCCTGGTTGTCTGGTACTTGTCCTTGGCGTGATGCAGGGCAGGGGGAATATTGGCTGGGTATGTGAGAGTTTGTTAAAGGAGATAAGGGTGTGGACTCTGGATTGGTTGGTTTGTATATCAAAGGTATGCTCACAGGGGAGTCATTGACTATCTCTAGGAATTAGCTTTTCCTGGGGAGAGTCAGTCTCTCCAGGATTCAGGCCCTACATTCCAGAGCATCAAGAATTCAGAATTTAAGATAATATAGTCAATACCGGCTGGGAATTAAAAAAGCAATGTGAACCAAAGACCAGACATTGAGGGAAAAATAAAAGCAGGTAACATAACTGACCCAAGTATGTTTTCAAAGCTTTTATATAAGCACTAAATATAAACCCGTTTTCCTAAATATATTTTCGGATAACTTTTAAAACACTCCACCCACACTCCTCTGAAATGCACAAAGCAGTAAATGTCACTGCATGAGTAAATTATTCTGGAACACAGTAATGGACTCAGGTTACTCTCAAGTTTAATAGTCTGGGTCTTTACCTACTTTTTCAGATGCATACAGAGGCAAATAATATTTATATATAGTCACCTAGGTTTTTAGGTTCTATGCTCAGCATTTTATGTATATTAGAGATTATTTAATTATTCCTAATAACAATGTAAAAGTACAACTGTGTAGTAATAGACTTAAGAATTTGTCCAAGTTCACAGAGCCCTTAACGAATTGAACCTAGTTTTGAGGGCAGGCACATTATTTAGAGAGCTGTCACCTTAAAAGACCGTTAAATTATTTCATGCCATGCTTCAGCTCATGGAGACGCTGCCCATCCCTACTTCCTGCTTTAGCAGTCATAGGAAGTTAGCCTCCTAACTTTGAGAGTGTTTAGATGCTTATTCGTTGCTCATGGGAAGGGGCTCTTCATAAAAGGAACACTTCATTCACATGATCTAGAGCACACTAACAACTGACTTGCTGAGAGCTCCCTGTCCTGGAGTGTATTAGATATCAAGGGAGTCCAAGTGGTGGAATTTTAGCTCACTAAAAAAATTGAGAATTACATTTTAGAAAAGAAATTGGCTATTTATGTATTCACATCACTAAATACATATATAATTCATTGGCTTTATGTTTTTATCAGCTTATAGCAGTCCCAAGACTAGATTCCATTCAAATTATTTTGGTGATCACTTGGAATTTTTCATTATTTCTTCATCTCCTTCATTCTCCAATAAAGAGACTTAATTTTTTCACTTACAGTTTTCCAAGTTATTGTTCCTTAAGTTCGTTGTTCTTAAGGGTGGTGGCATAAAGAAAAAGTAGTATATGAATAGTTATCTGTCTCCTCTCTACTGCTATTCCGAATTCCTTGTCTATAGAACAGGACAGTGCTAATGTAACTTCCAAATGGAGCCTTTGATACAATAGATGTATGTTCACTTGTTAAAAAGCAAACATTGAATAAAGGATAAGAATGTTAAATGCTAACACTATTAGGGAAGGGGTGAAAGACAAGATCTTTATGAGATAGTATAAAACCTGGCTTGCTTTTTTTTTTGGAGGAGGGAGGCAAAACAAACAAACAAACAAACAAAATACTTTTAACAAAGCTATGGGCATAATTTAAAACACGGAGAAAATATTTTATATTTCGTATCAAAAGCTATTTAAATTAAAAAAATTAATAAGCAATGAACTAGAATAACAGATTCTAATGGATAAAATCAACAGGCAGAAGTTATCATATATTGTGAAATTTCTTTCTTTGCAGGTAGTTCAAAAGAACTTAAACTAAAGAGAATGTGGTCAGAGATAGTTTGTAGGCAAAAAGCCACCAATTACAGTTTGGGCAAGATATGGATGATTTGATGAACTGTTCCTTAAATGCTGTAGTCCAGTAAGCCGTTGTGGACCTATGGGAGTATGGGCTATTAGATTGTCTTTACTCAGCAAATATTCTAGCACCTATTACGTGCCAAGATATTGAAGATGCACATATCTCCAAGAGAGACAGCTGTAGTTCCTTCCCACGTGAAACTTACATAAAGAATGTTGATTATAAACAAATAACAAATACACTTGGACTTATTTTGTTTTCCATCCTTGTAGAGTTTTGGGATACTGTATCTTAAAAGATAGGCACCTTTTTCGAAAGGGTACATAAAATGGCAGGTAAAGTCAATAACGGGACTTAAGATCTTTTGAAATCAAGATGTAAAAGACTTGTGGACATGAAGACAGTAGACAGAGGATGATGGGGGATAGAAAGCTGTTTTTGAATAAATTAAAAGGGCATACTTACTGATAATAGGGTAAATTGTTTAGAAATGTGGCACCACTACCCCCAGAGATGGGAGAGCCTCGAAAACAGGTCACAGAAATATCGGATGAATTTAGAGCCATTAAGCTAAATTATTTGATTTAGCCTAAATCCCTACTTTAGGGGCTCAGCCTCGTTGAGGACCACTTGGTCACCAAGAGTAGCACTATACTGTGTGCTTCACTGGCCTGTTTTGAAATTCATAAATCTAGGGGTAAATGTTCTCTCCACCCAGCAGAATGGCATTTCTCATTTGTTCAGAATTTCTCCAGCAATGAATAAAACCGTTACTGGGCTTGCTTTAACTTCGGTGTTTGTGGTATGCTCTTTACAGAGGAGCTACTACTGAGTTGAAGCAGTGTTTGAGTTTCTGAAGGGAGGTAACCAAGTTTGCATATATGTTTGCATATACGTTTAATTTTATTTCCCTTTTCCAGGTTTCTTATGCTCGCCCAAGTTCAGCTTCTATCAGAGATGCAAATTTGTACGTCAGTGGTCTTCCGAAAACAATGACCCAGAAAGAGTTAGAACAGCTGTTTTCACAATATGGACGCATTATCACTTCTCGTATTCTTGTTGACCAAGTCACTGGTAAGTAGGCAGCTGCTCTGGACAATCTCTTACACTTTCTGACTGGCAGATTGTGAAATATTCTGCCTTCCCATATAGCAGGCTTGCCTCTAGAACACATCAAAGGTGTATGTAGGCCAGAAAATGCAATTTTCTACTAGAATTGTTCATAAATATGCATGGATAAAAATAGATTGTGGCGTATAGTGGGTGAGTTTGAGTCATTTCCCCCGAAGGTACAGGTTCGAAGCCTGTTTCATGGCTTGTAATAAATTTACAGATGCTATAATCTTCATTTCCAAGCTGCTGCATAAAAAGAGCTCCCATCTTTCTTATAAAGTACTAATAAACAATTTTATTTTTGTAAAAAGCATAGTTTAATGCAGCAAGATGCAGCAAGTTCTCCAAAGGAGGATTACACTTCAGCTACTCTGGTAATTGCTGTTAAGACTGTTTTCCAGGTCCATGCTGTCTCGTATTGGCATGTGTAAAAGTTTGAAATTTTGAATATTAAGCATTTATTTTATGCCTAATGTAACTTTTAACTTAGCTGAAATGAGAAGACTAATATGTTTATTAAAATGTGTGTATAAGGAGGCTCTTTCTGCCAAAGCTTTTAAAGAAAAGCTAGCGCTATACATTTGCTTATAGATTTTAAAAATAAAGTACAAGTATATTTTTCTATTACAAATGCAATACTTATTCTTTTAAAAACATATTGGAAATAGAGATATATGGCAATAAGGGGGGGGGGGAATCACCTATAGTGCAAATACTCAAGCAGTCACATTAAGATTTTGTGGGTTTTTAAAAAAGAAAATAGGTTTTCTTTTCCTCTTTGTGTTTCTTTCTTCTCTCTCCTCTCTTTTATTCTCCCTGTTCTTTTTCTTCTCTCTGTCTCTCATATAATATCACTAGAGATACATTGTATACTGCAGTGTCAGATTTTGCTTTACAAGAGATGGATTAACCACAGAATAAAATCAGGCCAAAGTTTTAATTCAAGTGAAGATTAATTTAGTTGATCTGAATTTGATCAGAAGTAGCCCATGTTATGTACTTCTGGGCTGTTAATTAGTCTCTTGGAGCCTAAGCACCCTACTTAAGAGTTCTGGGTAGAGCAATATATCTGTCATCATATACGTGCTTGGGAGAATGGTCTGTAGGTTTTGCTGTGTGGAGAAAATTTAGTCCAGTGAGGGTATATAAAAATATTGTCTTCTTGGCTGCATTTCATAATGCTCTTTATGTATTCTATCACAATGTGTTTTATCACACAGACTGTTATGGGGTTAGAAAGCCAGGCCTAGCAATCCAGATAAATTTCTTTAAATCAACAAAAATGCCTTTTTATTTTCGTATCATTTATGCTTTTTAATTCATTCATTTTTAATGAGGACTCTGAATTGAGAGTAGATTTCACCTGTGTTAAAGAAGGTCCTTGTCTGACCTGCAAGTCCATCCTGAGTTCTTAGGCTCTCAAGGCAGTCCTACATTGTTACCTCCTAGTTTAGTCAGTGGTTCTCAAGTGTGATCCTGCACCATCAGCAGCCTCCTGGAACTGTGTTAGAAAAGCACATTCTTGGGCCCCACCCAGAAACCTAATGAATAAAACTCTGAGGGTGGGCATTTTACGAAGCCCTTTAGGTTATTCTGATACATGCTCAGATTTGAGGTCTACTAGTTTAGATGACTCAGCTTATGTAGAAGCCATTTCATTGCTAATCTGATGCTTTCCTTGTAGAACAGTTCAGTCCTAGGGATTGTTATTTCTTAATAGGAGCTAGTAGATATTTGCTGTCATTTCATCTTTATACTCAACAGCTTTTCAAGGCAAAATTATTCACTTTACCTGAAATGAAAAATCCTGTAATTTTGTTACTCAGCCATCAGGTGGTAATAATGTGCAATGGATATAGCTTAAATAGGAAAGGTGAAGTGATAGGGCTGTCTGAGATAAAAGTCTGTGGAAAATTCCTTATCTATGTTAGAATACAATTCTAAGCCATTGAAGTCACACAGTATTAATCGTTAAGCAAGTAGACCTTCATTTCTTTATAAAGTTCCTATAAATCATGATGGTCTAGTGTATTTTCTCAGCCTATCTTCCTCAATAACCTCTCATTATTTTCTTCATTGACATACTCTGAATCATCTAGCTACTAGTCCCAAGCTGGTACTGCTAGTACTAGTTTGCTTGCCAAGTGTTTCCCTGCAACTGCTATCTCATGATGGCCAGCTATGGCCACCCCCATTGGCCCGTTTAAGCTAATTAAATGGAGTGAGCTCAGTTTCCCGCTACCATTTCTCAAAAGCTGGACAGGTATTTGGCCATCCCTCTGCTTTCCCATTCTTGTCTCTCAGAGTGGGGAGAGCATGAGACAGGGAATGGTATTCCATAGTCAGGAATAATTTTGCTAAAGCCAAAAAGCTTTGAGGCTCTACTTCTATTTTATTTTTAAATCTAGATCCTCTTTTAACCTCTCTTTCTCCACATAACATTATTTCTGTAATATAGTATAGTTAGTTAAAAGCAGTGAAGAAGCTTTAGGGAACCAGAAAAGCTTCTTCAGACATTTTTCTTAAAGGATCAGTATCCTATGTAGTATTAAGTTGAATTTTATTATTTAAAAATTTAGCTGAAATAAATTTACCATTGTGCCTGTATTTTTAGCATTTTTTTTTTTTTTTTTGCATTTTTAGCAAATGCCTGGTTCTGTTCTTATTGCAAGAATTGGAGCCACTGTACCTGTCATTTCTGAGCTGTTTGTCCAGTAACATGATTTGAAAAATGAAATTCAGGCATGCTGTTGACATTATTATAAAGAGAATGTATGAGAGGGAGAGAAGAAGTCAGGAGAGAGGCAACATGGACATACTTGGGTGATTTCTCTTAGCTTATTGGTAGACATGTGATGATGGGTATTCAAATTAAAAAGGTGACTTCATGCATTAAAAAAAATACAAAATTGTGATTCTAGACTGAATTACTACTAGTTAAGGTAAAACTTTTCTCCTCCTCTGATTTTGTGGCAGATGTTATATGTGGGTGAAAAAACATGTTCTTGAGAAGGAAAAATTAATTTATCTTTTCTTCTTTTCCTCTTCTTTTTCCACTGTCTCTCTTCTAAATTTTTACCCAAATCTATCATAGGCATATCAAGGGGTGTAGGGTTTATTCGATTTGACAAGCGGATTGAGGCAGAAGAAGCTATCAAAGGCCTAAATGGCCAGAAACCTCCTGGTGCCACAGAGCCAATCACTGTAAAGTTTGCTAATAATCCAAGCCAAAAAACCAATCAGGCCATCCTTTCGCAGCTGTACCAGTCTCCAAACAGAAGGTATCCAGGACCATTAGCTCAGCAGGCACAGCGTTTTAGGTAAGTCTGGTCTGGTTCTTGTGCTCAAACTATACTCAAAACTCTCAGGTTCACTGTCCAGAATTTTTATTAACAATCTCTGGTTTGCTATTATTGTCGTTTTCTTCCTTTTGCTTATGGGCACAGAGAAAACCTACTTGGGGAATAGTGTCTTTTGCTAACATTGAAGACACGAACAAAAGGACAATAACTTACAGCAGCCAGTCTCAGTGGTGGTGCAGTTTTGCCCCTTAGGAACCATTTGGCAGTGTCTAGAGACATTTATGTTGGCATAACTTGGGTGGGATGTGCTACTGGCACCTAGTGGGTAGAGACCAGGGATGCTACTAAACATTTTATAGTGTACTTATAGTCCCCAACAACAACAACAACAACAACAACAACAACAACAACAACAGATTTTCTAGCTACAAGTATCAATAGTGTCAAGGTTGAGATACCCTGACCTACAGGACACTAGGTTCTTCTTAACTGTCTCCAGTGCTCAGTTTCCCCTTTTTAGTTTTTTTCTTAGTAAGATTTTATTCTCCTGTTTCAGTTTTTAGGTCAAGCTCTTTCCATTACTTTGGTTTATAATATGTGCACCGTTAAAGATACATAACCTATTTGAATACATTAAGTTTCTACAAATGGGTACCTCTCCTCTTTTTAAGTTTTTATAGGGGTTGGCATATCTTCACTGTACAGGGCCAGATAGTAAATATTTTAAACTTTGTGGGCCACGGTCTTCGTTGCATATATGTTTTTTTTTTTTTTAATAACTCTTAAAAATATAAAAACCATTCTCAGCTCCTGGGCCGTACAGACACAGATGGCAGTCTGGATTTGGCCTGTGGGTGGTAGTTTTCGGACCCCTGTGTAGTCCACGGAATGACCATGCGTCTGTAGCACAAAGACATTCTATCTCATAGATAAATATAAATATTGCAATTTTTCAAGCTTTATTCTAATCTTGAGGTAGCAACCAAATGAAGAGTCATTTAAAAACACCCCTAATTTTCATTTGAGAACAGTGACTTTAAGATGCTAACAGAGCACAAAGCAAAGTCACTGGATTTTTATTTTCCAGAACATTTTTTGGCCTTATGGTGTACCGCAGCCATCTTAACCCCATGCTGTTTTGTTTTTTTAAATCACTAGTGCATATCAATTTTATTCCTTTCTTTGCTGGGGCAGAATATTTATTACCAAAGATAAATTCACAATTATAGCTTAATAAAGAATTATATCTTTTTGAGCTCAAATCACATGCATCTTTTCATTGGGGGTATTTAGAATGCTAAAAAAAAAAAAAAA
>NW_011888934.1:1675662-1715082 GCF_000151845.1 Pteropus vampyrus | reverse complement strand
GTGTTCAATTCCCACTTGGGGTGGTTTTTTGCTCTGGAAGAAGAGGTAGTACTATCAAAAGGCTCCAGATGGAACTGGATGACTACCAGTTGATTGAACCTTGTGTTCACTCTGCTTTAACTTTGTAAGGTAAAAAAGCATTGACAGAAAGAAAACACTGCCTGCCGCCTCTGACTGGTGGATGGTAGTGGTGATTGAGCTGGAGGGAGAGCTGCATGGCGCTGCTTGATGCTTGTTGCCCTTGGGGAGAAAGAAATCTCACAGAGCCTTTTTTTTTTTCCCCCAGTTCTGCCTTTAGGTTTCTTCTCTGGCAACTTAAGTGAATAATATGTAATATTTTTTTGCAAATTTAGCACAGACAAGCTTGAAGGAATTTTAGAGGCGTTTCCTTGGCAGCTCATCCAGTTAATTTCAGAGCTCTTTGGGGCCTAGAAAAGAATTTTAAGCTTAGAGAAAAGTTTTTGAACTTGTTGATTTTAAAACTGGAAGTATATAAAATGATGTTAGTAGAGAGCTGTGTTAGTTTAAATTGTTATTTTTGGTGTTTTCCGATTTAGGCTCTAGTTTTTGTTTTATGGTAGTATTAAGTAAAACTGTTCTTAGAATTAAGATTGAATTCTGAGGAAGATTGAGCAGAAGAACTGAAATGACAGGAGAATTCCTGATTGTTGAAATGGCAAGGCATGTCAGTGACTCAAATATTAGGTTGTTGTCACTACTGTGTTTGCTCTCAGTTCCATCTAGCCTCCTCTCTGCATGCTCTGCTTTTTATTTGCAGTTGGGTAAAGCTTTATACAGGATGTTCTGATGGTTAAATTTAATAGCTTTTTAAGTATCTTCCGCTCATTCTGTTTTTATCTTTTAGTTCCATATGTTATTAACTTGGAAATTCTTTCTTTCCCTAACTTCTATAATTTTCTTTTTGGTGGGGGGATGGAGAACAGGAAATGAGTTGTCTATTACAGAGGAAACTTGATTTCAGAAAATGGGGTAGGTTTTTATTGTCCTTTCAGATTTAACTCTTGTCTCCATCTCCTCCTATAATCTCTGTCTAGATAGTAAGTTATGAACTAGTGTTTGAGCTCAGTGAAAGTGTTTCATCTAGACTGAGTGTGAGAAGCAGTGGAGAGCCTTTATTTTTAGAGTTCAGGTTTAACCTGGTGTGTGTTTGGTTGCCTTTTTTTTTAATACCTTTAAAAACTTGGCTGTCATTACCTTGATTTTTCCCCCACTACTTCTGTTGAATTAAGACTGAATCTTCTTTCACCATATAAAGACTCTTGAATTAAGAATTTGCTTGTTTTGTTAGTATTTTGCTCTTCTCTAGGTCTGAATTATTATAAAAATGTATTGTCCTAGTATGTGTCCTAATGCTCTTAGCCTTGAGTTTGTCACCTTCCAGCAGACACTTATAAAATTTCTCTCTATGCTTTTATGTTGTCATAATACCTTGAGAGTTAAGGGATATTGGAAAATATAAGTTATTAAGTATTATAATAACAGTCAAAGATATTAATATTAATGAAATGCACATCTTTTAAAGTAAAAAAATTAAAATCCATGTAATAAGGGTTCACTTTAAAAGTGGACTTGTGAGATTTATGACTCAGTCAACCCATATGAATAATTAGAGAATTATTTTAACATCAGCACTGCTGATCTAATACGCTTATTTAATTCATTACAATTTTCAAAATAAAACTATTCTTATTTATTTGAATGGGTAGAGTAATTCAAGCCCTTAAGTATTTTCTTGGGACATGGTATCTGAATTAAACTTTCAGCTAAATTTTTTCATCTCTCTTTTTGCGGAGCACCTTTAATTTTATTGAATGTGATCTAGTCTAATGGCCTATGTGCCTGCTTCTGTAAGCCTTTATGCATTTTTAAAGGAACCATTTAAATCAGCACTTGAGTTGCATTTAAGGCATTTGCTGGTTGCACTATCACAGTTTCCTTTTGGAAGAAACTGGTATCAATTCTCCTGAATCATTTTTTTCTCTCTTAGAGGACAGATGATACCATCTAATTGGATAAGGGGGTAAGTTGATGATCTTGTTGTGGTTTAACTTCGAAGCAGATCTTGGCACTTTGGAGTGGTTTTGAGAACCATTATTTTTAGAGTTCAAAGTTTTATTTTCTTACCCATTAAATCTCTCTTTATATTTTTATTTCTGACTTGAATTTACATTTTCCCTTATTTATGGGCCCTCCCATAGTCTGTCAGCTAAATTTTTTGGCAACTAGGGAGGTACTTTTTTATTCTCTACTTAGAAATACCTAGCTTCGAAATGGGAATACTCTACCTAATATATGGTTCCATTCAAAATACTGCCTAGTTATACGCTGAGTTGTATTCCTAATGATAGAAAAATGTTTGTACATGTATCCGTAGTACATATATTTTTTGTAAATTATACACACATGGGCTTTTGCTATTACATTTATTAGCTCATAAACCTTGATCAAACATAGAAGATAAAGATCGGGTAAAGATAAACTATATCAAATGTTTTGCTAATAATCATGCTGTCTGGCTTTATATTTTATTTACCCAATATCTTAGTTGTTAATACTATACCTTTAAAGTAAGAGTCATAAAATTATCTTAATTTTGAACTTCTTGTCTGACTTCATGTGAGATGTGTTGGATTATCTTGTGTCTAACCTCATAATGAAGTTTGTACTAGGAGCAGAAGAAATAATCAACTCTCCCTTTTCTTATTTACGTGGGTTTCTCTTACTGGTGTTATCATCTGTTGATGATGATGATGATGATGATTATGATGATTTTTCAGGAATCTTTTTGAAGTTACTTCTCCTTTGAGGGATTACTTTAAAGCTAGGTTTACCTATTAATCCTCCAAATCCCCGTAACGTATTATTTGTAAAGTAGATAATGTCCAAGCTAAAGAACAGGTTGAGAGTGTCTCACTGTCCCTTTGAGGACTTCTCAGCCTTCTTTCAGGAAAGTATGTGATGCATAGAGAGTGAATTGAGGGCACTGGATGCAATGCATTTATTAAATATGAGTAAAGGAAACTTAAAAAATCTTTAAAAATCCATATGTAATAGACACTTTAATATTTACTTGCCATACTGCAATACCTCATCATGCATAATTCCCCCCTCATCCTATAGTTCATTCAAGAGGCTATTAACTTGGTCTCCATTAAAAATTTGGTTCCATTTTTAAATGAGTACACATAAAATTGAACTCTGGACAGCCCCAGCAGAGATGAACAATTCTGGAGAGTGAGCATGATCCTTGTGTCTGAGCTAACTGCCTCGTGTACAGTTTTCCAGCTGCTAGACTTGGGGTTTATGGTGCTCACATGGAGCCCCCACTGTCTTCCACCAGCTTCCATGAGAAACACAGGTGTGTGGCACTGAGAGAGCAGGGAGAACTGCTAGGCCCACCTTCATGCAGGCAGTAGTTTTCAGCATCACCTAGGTCCTGTTTCTTAAGTCTTATGCTCCACTTCCTCCCTGTACTCCTTGTTGATGGGGGAGGTGGGAGAGAAAAAGAGGAAAAGGGAGAAGTAGAGGCAGAGGCAGATAACTTGGCTTAAGTTCCAAAAAAATGAATTTTTCCTAAAATAGGTACTAAGTGAAGAAATCAATGAGGATCATGTCATTGCTTATGATTTCATAGGTAAGAAAATATGAGACCCACTGAGAGGTCCTCAGAGATCCTAGTATAAAAGTCCTGGGCCTCCTGCCTGGAAATTCCTGGGATGGATAGTGGGGAATGAATTATCTCTCCCCCAATGCATGTGAGCAGTTTTGGTTTCCACCGTCTGGAAAACACTGAAAACTTGTGTAGGAGGTTCTATCTCTGTACATTTGGTTGGTGTCTAAGCTGCTGGTGGCGGAGTGTCCCTACCTGTGCCCAGTTAATGCACAGAGATAATCTAACCCTATTTTGAATAAGTCGATAAGGTCACCTCTGCATCTGGACCTTTCAGCACTTTGGAAGGAGACCTCAATATACTATTCAGTTCTATAGGTATTCTATGCTACATGCATTCTATATTGTTCATTTCAGCAATTTAATGAAATTTTCTGTATCAGTTTACTTTATGGTTGGTGATTTAAATTGTGTGCATCTTTATTTCTGGTATTTGTGGCCTTTTGGAGTATAAAGATATGGCATCTTTGACTATACTCATCACCTCTGCAGAAAACAAAGCCCTCCCACCTGTGTTCTCTTTCCACACGTGTGCTTTCTCCCTTGCATGTGCAAACAGGCTCCTTGACCAGCCCTCCTGCTAGTTTTCATGCTGGGTTAAGTAGTTAAGGATAATGTTCGTAACCTTATTGCTTTTATTCCGTCAGCAGAGAGGCATTGTAAACCGTGGTGATCCAGGCCTGTGCTCCATGCTCAGTAGTGCAGTGAGGGTGAATGTGTCCCTGCTCCTGAGAGGGTAGTGGGACAGGATGGACACATAGATGAGGATCTTTTGTCATTGTGATTTGTTGTTTCCTTACACTTTGCATTACTTCGGCTCTGTTCTTTCCGTTTTTACAAAGCACACAAAATGCCTTGGGATGATTGAGAGCAGGAATGTGTGAGAATCTTTTTCCAATTCTGAAAGATAAGAAAAAGATGTGGGGTTTTTTTGGTTTTTTTTTTTTTTTTTGGCTTTTATAAAACTAGAAGGAGTTGCTTTCTCATGTTCGCTTTAGCTTCATTTGAGGCCACAGGTTAGACAAATAAGGTGGAGGCATTTTTCAAACTTTCTTTTCATGGATATTAAAAGAGAGAAAAAATTGTTTCAGTCACCCAGGGTCTTATTTGGAGAGTGTGGAACATCGTGGCTGTTGAGGCTGGTTGTATGAGCAAGGTATTAAGTTATGCCCACCTCTAAACACATGCAGTTAGTTGGTATGCATGGTGGAAATTTGGAGCATCAGATTGGCCTTTGAAACTGATAAAGCAGGAAGAATCATGTACTATAAAATCAATTTAATTTTTGAAATAGGAAAAGGTATAGAGAGTTTTAAAGAGGACTCACCTATCTCAATACTTTTTAAAAGTTTTAGGAGAAGCTACAGTTGGTTTGTTTGTTTCTACCTGGCTTCTTAGGCTATGAGTAGGGCTACACTTGTAGCATAGTCAAAATGAGCATCAGGCTCCGGGGCTGAGCTCCCTTTGTTGCTCACTGGAGCAGTGAGTCTGTTGTCATTCTTTCTCTGACTCTTAGCTGAACACACAGATGCGGGAGGTTTAGCTGAGGTTCTTTTAACTTGTAATAACACCACTCTGATTCTAAGATATCAAAGTCCTTCCAAGTATGGAGGTTGAAGGGAAGTTTATGGAATTCTGTAAACTGCAGAGTTCGAATATTGGTGCCACCATTTACTAGCGCTGGGGTCTTGGGCAAGTCACTTAATCTGTGTTCCTTAATATACACAGGAACCAATAGAGTTATGAGAATTAAAAGTAATACAGCGTCTATGTAGGTGCATGTGGAGCACTTAGAACTTGCCTGGAAAAAGATGAGAGCCCAAATGTTAACTATTCCAGAACCTCTAAATTTCTTCCCTGCAGGGTTTCCTTAGATGACCCTGCATTGCACTGACCCTTGTAGAGATAAACTGTATCCATCGGAAATGCTAGTGTCTTGTGGCAGTGCGTACCCATTCTCTCAGGAATGTGAAAAGCCCCAATTTTTGAGACTTCACATACAATAAATATACACATATCCCCTTGGAAGATGGCAGTAAAAAGCCCAGCTTTCTTGATCATCAAGGGGAAAAATTAAAAACTGAAGTTTGCTAAATATGTGTTTTGCAGGTTGGACAATCTGCTCAATATGGCTTATGGAGTAAAGAGGTAATGATAGAGGTTCATGATACTCATAATCCTATCCCATAAGTGATTAGTCTCTTTGATTTTGGGAGCGGCACCCTTCATAAGTTTGTTTTGAGTTTTCTTTTGCATGTACAACCTGGCGAGAAGCTGCATTTTGAAGCACAGTTGACTCAAGGAATATTTTTATATCACTGGATGCCACCTGGTCTTTTACAACTCATTGTTTATTTTATGTTGCATTGTGACATTATAGCATGTTTACCTATGTGTTGCACCCCTCTTCCTAGTCCTGCTTAAATTCATGAGGGCAGTTCTAAACATGTGTATTTCTTTTTTTGCTATTTTGGATAATATTTTTCAATACAACATATAATGACCATTTCATAACTTATTAATACCTGGATAGTATAGCATGTCACTGCAGGCCATACACAGACTTTGGCTGAAACATCAAATAGTTGTATGTGTCTGTTGGGGGAGGGGAGTTATTAAAATTCTTGAGATGGTAAAGGGAAAAGAAAAAAGTCCATTGCTGTAACCAATCTCTGTTTCTCTCTCTCTTTGTGTGTGTGTGTGTGTGCGTGTGCGTGCGTGCGTGTTCGTGTTCATGTTCCCTATTTTGTTTAGTAGGTTTTCTCCAATGACCATTGATGGAATGACCAGTTTGGCTGGAATTAATATCCCAGGGCACCCAGGAACAGGGTGGTGTATTTTTGTGTACAACCTGGCTCCTGACGCAGATGAGAGTATCCTGTGGCAAATGTTTGGGCCTTTTGGAGCTGTCACCAACGTGAAGGTCATCCGTGACTTTAACACCAATAAATGCAAAGGTTTTGGATTTGTGACTATGACAAACTATGATGAGGCCGCCATGGCAATAGCTAGCCTCAATGGATACCGTCTGGGAGACAGAGTACTGCAGGTGTCCTTTAAGACCAACAAAACGCACAAAGCCTAATGAGCTCTTGTCCTCAGTCCATTTATATATGAAACTATACAACAAAGGCAAGTTAAGAGAAACTTTATACATTAGTAAATGTCTTTGTAAGTCAGTGTTGAGATGGGGATAAAACGACTACTTAGCATCCTAAGAAATATGTGAGATTTTTTATTGCTAGTATTTGAATTAAAACTTCTTAAATATCTTTTATGTTTGAATATGGACAAGAGGTACAGGGTTTTTACCTGTCACATTGCATTCTATTGCCTTCTTTGAAGAAGGTGGACCTTTTAAAGTGTTTCAGCTAAGGGAAGACATTTCTTTTCTTTTTACATAACTGCCTTGAACCTGTGAGTAAATGTTGAGGCTTTGTGTTGTAATTCTTCAGTTGGTTGTGTCTTCCCCCCTCCCTTTTTTTCTTTTTCTGATTAGCTTTGTGTTTCGTTTACATTTAAAGCATTGCTGTTATGTCTAAGAAAAGTATTTTGAAGTTTACATTTTTATTTATGAAGTTAAAAACAGTATTTATTTTATAATTATGATTTGGGTTGGGGAAGGGGGGGGCTACATTATAAACGCTTATTGTAAGAATACTGGAGAACTTTTCGTAAAGCAGTACCTTGCCAAAGAGATAAGAGCCTCTTTGATGTGGGTTTAAAAAAAGCATCTATTTTTATAAAAAAGAAAATTTGGAGAAACTTTTTACTGGTCCTGGAACAAATATTTTGACTTGAATACTTTGAGAAATCTCTTCATATGACACCTAGTGAGCTTTTAAAATTTACCAGGAAATTTGCAGCGGTTGGAAAATTTAGAAAGATTTATGATGTAGAAAATACTTTTGAGATCTTTGTATGAAAGGAATAGAATCAATGGGGGAAAACACTGCTGGTTTCGTTTTTGTAATCACCAGTGGAGCGTCTGATCATCCTGGTTATTATGTGATAGGTGGCTCACATTGATTTGTGATTTTGAAACAAATAAAAAAAATTTACAAAAGAATATATAAGAGCAGGCAAGAAATTTAAATTACCAAGAGATGGGGGAAAAAATCTGTTCTTCCTAAAGAAATCCCTTCAGATAGAGCTCACGGTGTTTAGTGATGTACTTGCAGTATTGTTTGAAGAATTGTTTTGTCTTAAGGAAAAAAGATGTTGCACATGATTTGTACTGCAGCAAATCAGCAAAAGTGATCTGAGTTGGATATATTTGAAGGTATTTTGGAAGTTACGTTCAAGGCTAACACCTGAGCTTTGTGTAATGTAAATAAGACCTTGTGTTTATGAACCTTTCAGCTAATTTGATTTTTTTCCCCTTACATGCCAAGTGATGTTCAGGTTTTGAATGTTTTTGTATCAGTTTTTTCCTTTGTAAATGGCATTAACATTGTTACTTGAGGTCTTGCTTAATCACTTTTGTTGTCCTGAGGACTTGAATTTACAGTGCATCAGATTTGTTGCTAATTTTGTCTGTAGATAGTCTAGCTTCAGCTGTTTATGGTGATGGCTACATTTTCGTTTATAAATATGTTTGTGGTAAAAAAAAAATGAGTATAACCATAGGTTTTGAACAAATTTCCTTACATTTTTCATACAAAAATCATAAATATCTGTATGCTATTGAAATTTAACTTTGTATGATGCTTAAACCACTATTTGGGGGAAATAATAAAATAAGTCTTTACCATGTATGAAAGAAATTTTAAAAATACAAAATATTTTCTGATTAGCATCTAGCTTATAATAAATTTTCAAAAAAGCTGAAGGCAAAAATGCCTTCATCAGGATGCACTGAGAACTATATAGTTACGTCCTGCTTTTTGTATAAACTGAGATGCTCACATGCTTCCCCTTAGAACAGGCAATGTGCTATGCATAACATAGTTGTACATTATCTTTGCAGTTGCGTTGTTTTATTTTTTATTATTTAAAATTGTAGTTATAAAATTTTTCAGTATAGTACAGTACATATACTGTGAGGCGCGTGCTAAAGTGAAAAAGCGAGTTTTCATGCTGACCCACTCAATGCTATTCAGAAATCAATTGGCTTAGCACTTTCTCATATCCTTAGGTGCATTTAGATTGTCAGAGTTAACCTGCGTTTAAAAAAAAAAAGACAAAAAAACAAAAAAACAAGATACATGTATATACTTAAAAAAAATAAGGTTTCCCTCAGGGGAAAACAGCAGCTACATGCTTCTTTCCTATACTACTGTAGCAAACAAAGGCATTGATGAGAGGGCATGCAAATTGTGCTTCACTTTACAGTGTTTATCAGAGCACTTAATAAAATGTAAGGCTGGTATTTATTTGAAGTTGTACAGTATGACTTAATTCACATCTGTTGGAATAGAAAATATATTCTGTTGAGTATTTAAGAGGCTGTACATGTTTTCTTTTGTGTTTGGATTCTTTGTACTTTTTCATGTTCAGTACATCAATAAACAAAGTTGAAGGGAAAGAACAGTGTGGTGAGTAGGTCTTTATACACATTTTGGGGGCTCCTGTGCTCAGTCTAATGAACTGGCTCTCTCGAGCTTTATAAAGTAGAAAGCAGTGTTATCTAAAGTAAGAATTCCAAAGGCATGTTAATTGAAGTAGAATGTGCAAAGAAACCTTTTTGAATGACACCTAATTAGTTAGTTTTCAAATATTACTTGATTAACAATTTTTATAGGAATATGTGCTTTTATTGGCTGGTTGTAAGGTTGGGGTAATTGGATGCTAACATCATTCTGTAGCTCTAATTTAATAACTATCTTTTCTTTTTTCTTACAAATGGGAGTTGTCCTCACACATTTACTCGAGCTAAAGAAAAACCAAATATAAGGAAGGTAACTTATTCTGCTTCCACTGGCAAGATTTAATTCATTAACTGTTGGTGTGTAAAATTTATATTTGTTGCCCAAGAGCTGGATTGTCAAGAAACTGTTCTCTAAAATCGGAAGCTCAGTTTTCATCAGGTCAGGGTTGATGTGAGTAGCACATGTGTACAAATCATGAATTGTGCCAACCTCGTGTTTCACATACGTATTCAGTTCTTGTAACACATCTCTAACAGATCCGTAGAGGGAGAAAAATATTTCTTACTGATCTTTTATGCAAACATTCTATTTCTCTAGAACTTCAAAAGTAAAATTGAAATACTTTTTTTTTTTTTATGAAGTATACTAGGCTTCTTTTTATTTAATTGTATCTGTCAGCTTTTCTTGCAAAAAATTGTCCTGAATTCACAACTTAGTAGTCAAGAGCGTAGATGAGTGACAAGACGATTCTTTTTCTTCCAACATGCAATTAATCTCAAATCTCCATGCTCCCTTTTTTATTATATGAATTTGATACTCTAATTTTGTGATGTTGGAACATTCTCCCCTCACCTTTCTCTTCTTGCATGCTTATCATTATTTTGACTTGGTTGCATGTCAGCAGTTCTCTTATATTTGAGTAGATAGTGGAAAACTTCTAAGTAAAAGGAGGTTTGTGAAACTACCGGTGTACTTTAGGAGAAATATTTTTTTTCCTTAGAATCCTTTCTCACCTTAAGCTTGCAAATCATCTAGGGTATCACAATTCATTGTTAGAGTAGCAAACATAAATTTTTAATCTGAACATCATTTTACATTATTTTAATCTTATTTGAGGAAAAGTGTTAGCAATTTAACCCTCCTGTTTTTTTTGTTTTTGTTTTTTTAATAGATTGCAAAGTCTTATTCTTCATAAGAGGATCAAAAAATGTAGTGGAAACTTGTAACTCCCTATTCAAAGGATTACCTAGAAATAAGAAAACGTGTATATTTTAACAATAAGTGTGTTGAAATTTTAATATACTTCCAGAACAATATGCATATACCTTTTATTGGATGGAAGATACAAAAAAAAAAAAAGAAGTGATGGTTTTGATCCTTTATGCCTATGTGACCATATTGGAACCTCAGTGACTAAAACAAATATTGCTAACATCACAACAAAATTTAATTTAATTTAGTTTTTTTACACCTATAGCACCCAATCTTCCTAGGTGGTCTCCCATCCAAGTACTAACCAGGCCTGACCCTGCTCAGCTTCTGAGATCAGACGGGATCGGGTGTGTTCAGGGTGGCATGGCCGTAGACTAATTTTTTTTTTGAAGAACACTTATAGCTTCAGTTATTGCAGCAGATGGCTCATTTTTCTCTACTGTCCTTTGTTTTCTTTCCCTGAAAATTCCCCAAAGTGGGCTCAATTCCCTTCAAGTTGGAGGAATTAAAACATCTACACCATTAATACAAACAGCCTGTTTGACGTAGGGCCACTGAAATTAACCTTTCCAGAATTCTGGTTCATAGAAATAGAAGAATATTTATTATTTACAGGTTTACTGTTGTTCATTACTATACTGTGCCTTGAGTCTGTAAGCAAGATGTGGCTCTTAATCTTCTTGGAAACTGTTACGTTAAGAGGGAGGACAGACAAGCCACCAGGCCATGACTACAGTCCTAAGTGCTGTGAGAATCCAGAAGCAGGTGTCAAGCTAACTTGCTGTAGTTTTTATAAACCCAGTTACAACTTGCAAAAATAAACCTGCTCTGCCTTTCTTACAGATTCTGCTTTTTCTTTTTTGGAATGATTATTAGCTCATTTGTGTAAGTTTCAATCTGACATCAGTATCGTTTAGTTTAGTGAATTTTTAAGATGCTCTTATATTTTAAGATGTCCAAATCCTTCCTAAAGCAAAATAAGTTTTATACAATAAGACACTGTCTCTCTGCATAGTTGGGTTGATGTAGGGACTTGGATGTACTTTATCTCTCTAAACATAAAATATGTGGAATGACAATTAGCAAAGCACTAATATAGTAAAATACCCTGAATTTTAAAGGCATGCCGACTGGCTTTATTCTACTCTGAATAAAAGTCTTAGGGTCTCGAACTCAGTGTTAACATTACTTTTAGTTTTAATAACTAAAGATGTAGGTTAAGATGTAGTAGTTGATACTAACCCCCCAAAATACTCATGGATGTTATGATCTCAGATACCTTATAGCAACCAAGCATTTACCCCTGCTGTGTACAGTCTGAAAAGGACAGACATAAATGCAAGAGACAGTTGCCTCTGTTCTCTTGCACCGGTCTTGTGCTCCAGATTTGTCCACACCCACAAATAATATACAGTATAAAGAAAGTCAAGAGTGATCTGCGCCAAGTATATTAAAAAGAAAATGAACGAGTGGCGTGTGTGTGTGTGTGTGTGTGTGTGTGTGTGTGTGTGTGTGTGTGTGTGTTGGTGGAGAGGGTAATTAGTGGGGTGGGAATTGGAAGCCACACAGAAGTGGTAGCAATTGAACTGGGTTATTAAGGGTAGGTGGGATTTAAGAGATTGGGGAGGGAATTCAAAAGAGAATACTTAATGAAGACATATTAGGTAGAGTAACGCTATGTCAACATGGGTCAACATTCGGTGTAGACCTGAGTTCATTAAATATTTTCATGTCCGTGACTGGTTAAATCTTAGATTTGTCAAAAATTCGAGCTTATGATGAAATATGAAGTATCTAAACATCAAAACTTTGTTCTTCCCTTGCCCATTTCTACCATAACACTAAAAATATTTGCTATGGTCGATTATATGTGATTTTTGGAGTCATGTAGAACTTGCTAGGAAGGACATTGTCTTATTTTTAGGGAGACATTTATTGGGAGTTGTTCAGGATATGCAAAAAGACCAAGAGCAAAATCTCTCCAGTAATAGCACATCAGACCAGTCTATTTCTCAAAGTATATACCTTTAAAACTCAATGATTTAAGATGATAAAGTGATCCTTTTTTTAGTTTTTGTACCATTTCTAGTGCCAAAGTATTTGGTTCACTATTATGTTTTGATATAGATTTTAATTTTTCTTATCCATATCACTCAAGTATCACCTTCATAGAAGGTGAAGGGATTTTATAAAGTCCACATGTTTTTTGGATATTTCTAAGATGAGGTTTTGGTTTGACAGTTTTTTTCCTTTTGTTGTTTTGAAAGCTACACAAAGGTTAATAGCCATCTCTTCCCTTTCAATGAAGAACCACAGGAAAGAAAGGCAACTCATTTAAATAGCTCTTCTGGTAAGGGCTTGTTGCTTTGTTTATTCTAAGGGCTCCTTGACTTATAGGTTGTTGGTAGCCATATGCTCTCTCTAACTCTTGATTCTCATTGTGCACTCCTTTGGAGAATCACCTTCGTACAGTTTCAGAAGCCACCAGCCCCACTGTGGACCTCCTTGCAGATAAAATGAAACTGGCAGCCACTTCAAGGTGACCCGCCCTTGGGAATGAAGCACACAGTTGGCAAGGTAGCTTTATTCTTTGCATTGTATTGCAGTTGTGACAAAGGTGCAGCAGTTTCGATGAGAATGGAAGAAGGAGGTTATGATCCATAAATGCAGGTGAGTAAGCATTGAAAAGATGCAGAGCTGTTATTTCTTGGACCTCTAAGGGAAAATGGCCAATCGGGAAGTACTGTTTAGCACCCTGGTGAAAGTAAACCCCCATATATTTACAGGCATGTTATAGATCTTTTCCCTTCTCAAAAAATAGGTTTTGTGAAGTTATAAGTAGTAATAATTACAAGAAATAATGCAGCTTCTCACACTAAAAGAAATCCCTGAGTTACTGTCAGAAAGGATAAATAGCTATTACTATAAATGTTGAAGTGGAGCTTGCATTGTTAACTGTATTATTTAAATTTTAGCACATTTTCATTTCTTGAGAACGATTGCTGCTGTGTGTTCTCTGTATGTACTCAAATATATATTGAAATTCTGGTTTTCAGTAGTTACTCTTAGGTATCTGTTTTACACCCATACGTTGCATAAAGAAAGCCTCTTCACTTTTTCAAATAAATGGTTGGTCCAGTTTTCTGTTTTAAAATTAAATGGCCGGAGTACCAGATGATAAGGCAAACATTCTGTCTTTCTTGAATGAAGGGTGGTGAGAACTTTATGTAAATGTTTATCTGAAACTTGCCCTGAGTAAATGTGATTTATTTTTTCATGTATTGGTAGTATTCTTAAAAAGTTGTGCTTTTCAGACTTTGTTTTACATCATGGGCTATGTTCCTGAGGAGATCAATATCTTGACACACTTGTTAACCCTTCTATGATATGATAGCACACCATGGCTCACAGGTTGGGAAGCTCTGTTTTAAATACTTTTTTAAAACTTCCCTTCTGGTAATTCTTTCACAGAATGTACATTGAGCACCTGCTCTATACCAGTTGCTGTGCTATCTTTCAGGGATGAAAATTTAATTTGTCTATTTTTACTCTGGTTTTGAGCAAGAAGACACCCTCGGGTGTCTTCTTGTTCTGCACCTTAGTTTGCAGATGTTAATCACACCCAGAGAAATTAAGGTTCTCAAGATTCTTTTGCTCATGTTGAGACCTGGCATTTGAACCCAGGTCTCCTACTTCTTGGAAGCCCTTTGCTGTCATTAATGAGCTAAAATCTACAATGAGTTAACTTTCATAAACTGTGTCTTTTCATAGGATCCGATTTCTTGAATCCTGCAGGGTATGTAAGGCATCTAGAAATCAAATTGAATTAAGCGCATTGAGTATTTTATTTGTTGCCTTGAATATAATTTAGATCCTTGTGGATAATTTCAGTCAATATTAACATAGCCACTGTAGAGGATTTATAAAGTACAAAAAATAAGTCAAAAGTTAGTCCTCCCCTGAAAAAGATACCCTTTTTCTCTTCTACTTTTTGTTTTAAGTTGTAATTATATAACTAGTTTTATAAAGATTAAACATTCAAGTTTGTGTTTTTTTCCTTCCTAAGGATGTTTCCCCTCTTTGATTTTGTTCCATGAGTATATGGACAAAATTTTTTTAACAGACATAAAATAATGCATTTTTTTGATTTAAGACCCGGTGCATGAAAACTGTTGTCTGGCTTTGTTTTGTTTTGTCGGTTTTGTTTTGTTTGTTTTTGTATTGATTAATGCTGACATTTTGTCTGGGAGGTCTGAATCAGGAATCCTACATGGTTTCCCATTACAACTCCATTTTTCCAGGCTTTTATAAAGGCTGAAGACAAATTGAAGTCCGGAACCTAGGGGTGATGATGTCTCCAAAGCTTAGTTTGGGAGGGTGCCTCAGTGTTTACTTGCTATTGTTTAAGGGGGGTAATTTGGTTGCAAGCTTCAACTAAGGAACCCGAACCTGGATGGGGAGAGAAGTATGAAGCCACATATTTTCCTTGTGGAGAGAGAACACATAGATGTCCCCGAGTCTCGACAAATCAACTGCTTCTCTCTCTTTCCTTAGCAAAAGGAAATGCTCTCTTTCGGAGTAGGAACTAAGAGAAGGCGATGACGAGCCCAATTGTGGGTGAGTAATTTTTCATCTTTTCCTTGGGTCTCTGATTGCAGTGATCTTCTGTCTTGTAAGGGCCTGGGTAAACACTGGCTCCTTATTGTATGTGTGCAGAGAAGTAGCTGATGGTAGAAGAGCACTTTTTAAAGGATTGAGGAGGCTGAAAGACACTCGTTAGAGAGTGCACCTGGATTCTGCCATGACATCACAGGCGGACCATAAATGGCTCTCCAGAAAGCACGACAGCCTTTTTTCACCCCTTTCTTAACAATAAGACGTAGATTGGGCTTGTTCTCTATTCAAGCATCCTTATGAGTAAATGTCTATTTTTACGGTAGAGCTGCACTTTAAAAATAGCTCCAATCAGTGTGACTCTTTTCCCCCATATGTTAAAAAGTTATACATGAGTTAAAATATCTCAGATTGCTTAAATTCTTCCAGACACAAGGCACTGTCCTTTTTCCTTTTTTTTTGTGGGGGTGGGGTGGGTAGGGGATAGCAGAGTGGGGCAGAAAGGATTAAGTATAAAATAAAGACTTAGTTTCTGGCCTTGTCAACCCTGTGTTTGTACTTTGAGACTTCTTTACCAGTAGCAAGGCTTTTAAACCAAGATTTGAGATATCTGACTGTTAAAAAATTCATTAATATTTGGCGGGTACAGTCTTCTTCCTGGAGCGATTGTTTATTTTTGTTGCTGAGAGCAATTAGCTAGAACAGTCACAGTTGCAGCTGTTAGATAGTATAAGCTCCAGCGGAGATCACAAAAGGCCTTATGCACATTTAGAGTCTGTATTTGGATTGTTTTTAATGGGTGATTCTTCTGGAGTCTACTGTGTTAGCAAATTCGATTGGGAGATCCTGAGCCAAGCCAAATGTACAGTGGGATCATCAGCATGCTGTGCTGATCAGCATCAGTTAAACACCTTACTTTGTGGAAGCCAGGACGGCGATGGCTGCTGTGTGCAGAAAGAACCTGTACCATTCCTTTCCTTCTGAATACTCATTGCGCAAACCTGGATATGGCTCATCCCGAAACACTATCCTGTTTTTCTCAGGAATTTGTCCTTTTTGTGTTTACTCCTGGTTGGTTGCTCTTGACTTGTTGGGGCTTCTGTGGGATAATCTGCAAAAGCAAGTGTAAGATGGAGATTCACAGATGTAGTCTGGTGCTTATTGACTTATATCTTTAGGAAAGAGTAGCTTCTTAGAGAATCTTGGATCCAATTTACTGTCTGACACTTCAGAAACAGCTCAAATGAAGGGATTGTTTTACTTTTTTAATAGTGTCTGCACTTTTGCTTTTGGATACATAGTTTTGATTGAAAAATACACATGTGTTGTACAAATTTAATAAGCATTCTTCCTTAGAAATCAAAATAGCTTTTATTGGGACCTCACTTGGACCTCACTATAACCTGTGACAGGGAATTCTGTCTTGTCCCCATTTTACAGAAGCGTAGATAGTCTCAGAGTTGGCGGGTAGCCAGCCACCTGCTTACTTTACTGTACTGTAGCCATTTACTTTGGTAAATAAGAAAATACAGATTATGTGTACTTTACTGCTAGTGTACTGAGCTTAAGTAGGATGATGGACTCAGTTTTATTTTAAAGGCTGCTAGAGATTGCTCTAATGCACAAGACTGGTTTAGAGTGGCTTCTCTGTAGAGTAAAATGAGGATCTGTTACTTCATCTATATTCGGAGAAATAATTTGGGAATCTTGGAAGGCTTTGGTAATCGTATTACAAGTGGGAATCTAAAATTATGAAAATTTATTTCCTGTTAGCTAGCATAAATTAATTAGAAGTCATTATATTTTGATGAGATTTAGACACTTATAGGAAGATATATTTAGAGCAGCCTTTCAAATGGCAATTGATTGACCAGATGGCAGTCTGTCTGATCAGCTTAGATCGATTACTTAGTCGGGTGGGGGGTTAGTTCTTCTTTAATTACAATGCCTTCCGATAAAAGTTTTCATATATTTGGAGAGGTATGAACACTGGTGAATTAAAAATTAACTTGGTAATTTTAATAACAGTTTTCTGTAAATATTTTATTTTTCTTTGGATGACTTTGAAGTGATACTATGAGTCTATCAAAGTATCATGATTTGAATTGAATACAAAAAAATTTCAGTAAATGTAAGACTGTTTTTTTCTTCCCCTCTGAAGATGAAGAAATGGTAATAATAATGAATTATTGATGGCTTTCATGTTTTTTCAAACTCTGCGAGAAAATTTCTTATGTTTTTAAAACTTTTGTGTATATTGGAAACTAGTATATATTGGAAACCTAACCAATATATACTAGGCTACCACAAACATTAGAATTGAAATAAGTCTATTAGATAGTTTTTTAATACTCAGATTTGATTACAAATACATTTGAAAGCAGTTTGGTAGAATAGTGTTAGATAAATTAGTAAGGGACTCCACAGCGTTTCAGGTAAATGAGATGAGAAAGATGTGGAGACGTGGATAGATGGGTTGGCCAGACTATCTGAACAGAGGAGTGAGGGCAGCTCAGTGTGATGCTCTCCCTTCCATCACAAGAAACGGAAGCCCAGGGTGAGGAGTGCCAATCAGTCAGTGGAAACCCCATTAAGGAGACCTCCGAATGGAATTTTAGACAGTGATCCTGACATTTCGAAGACTAGGTAGCTATATTAGCCTCAAAATAAAAGATCAGATCTGAGCTGAATCACATCTAAAGCAGATATTGCAGCACTTATAAAATGTTTTGTCTTCACAATGGTTCACAAACTTAGGTGTGCATGATACTACTCATTTTTGAAGCTTTTTAATATAAGATGCTTGAGGCTCAACCCTAGATTCTGGTGCATTGGTTCTAGGGTGAGTCCCAAACAGGCTCCGTAATAGAGGGAGGTTTTTCAGCCAAGATAAAGACATAGTGGTCTAGCAGATGGAATGAGCTGAGAGAGTATAGGAATATGAGATGTTCCTACTCTGCCTGCTTTCTCTTCCTTTTCTGTTCTCTTCAGGTTCCTGAAGTCTATGGTTGTCTGTTCCTACCTCAGTTTTCACCCAGAAAACTTATATTGTCTGCATATTTTGGGTCAGTAACATGTTAAACAGTTTCTGTGCAGTATATCAATCTTAACATTACGAGGGAGATATTCTAATAATCCCTGTTTTACAGAGGAATAAAATGAGACTTAAAGAGGTTAAGAAACTTGTCCAAGGACCATAGATATTCAATTGTAGAGTTGGGGCTTAGTTCACTAGTCTGACTTTGGAGCCTGCAGTCTTAATGATAAAATACACTGTATCGATAAGCAATGGGCAGCCCTGTTGGAAATATTTGCTTTTACCTTAAAATGAGGTTGTTTGGTTTACTGTTGCAAATAACATCTCCTAAGGAAAAGAGTACAGCTGGCATTTTTGTTTGTTTTTGTGAAGCCTGTAATATATAGATATGCTAGTTTGTGTTTTAACTCACATCCTAGACTGGGAAATTTTTTAGGATAGGATCTTTCTGTGATGCAGCTTGGTGCTTCTTTCCATCTATGTCTACCATAGTGCCTTAGTCATTGTAACTGCTTGAAATAGTTGTAAAACACATACAAGGAAAGAATGAAGTTTGAGGAGATGCTGCTTACTCAGAATTAGGGTTGGTGTGGGACCTAGTTTATTCTTAAATTTATTTCCTCTGTCCGGTAATTAATGCTCATAGTATATCTGTGTTTCTTAAGCATTTCAGGTTTGCTTGCTTGTTTTGAGGATGAGTCAGGGTTGAAAATAATACCTAGATTGTAAAATGATGACTCCGGAAAAAGGATGGAAAGGGAATTACTGTGCTCCAAGGGAAAGCGCAAAGCGACACAGCAGGGACTTTTGCTGCACATTCTGTTTTTATTCCCCTTGGATAAGAAGGTCTTCTAAATGTGAATATTAGGGATATGAACAGTTGACCTTTTTTTCGCTTGGACAGTGCATAAGCTGGTTGTATGTCTGAATAGTATATGAGGCAGAAATGTAAAGAGAAGTTGAAATGTCTTTGGTTCAATCTCTCAAGGGTCCAGGTGACCCAGTAGTGTATTTATTAATACAAGATTTCACAGCTTTTCCCGTTTTTATGGATCTATTATGGTGTTAATAGCCAGAAAACTAATGTGGCCTCTTTGAATTTACTCTACGTAATAGAATATTCTCTGCTAGAGTTTGTAGCTTGACTAATGTGATTTCTTAACCAAATCCACGTCCTAATACAGTCATATAAGAATATCAGGATGTTACATAATAGTGTCTTAGTTCAGGCTGCTGTAACAGAATACCATAGACTGATAGGCTTATAAACAACAGAAATTTATCTCATAGTTATGGAAATCTGAGGTCAGAGGGCCAGCATGGTGGGGTTCTGGTGAGGGTCCCCCTCCAGGTTGCAGGCTGCCAACTTCTCATTGTGACCTCAGGTCATGAAACAATGGCAAGCCAGCTCTCTGGCCTCTTCGCATAAAGACACTAATCCCATTTGTGAGTATCCACCCTCATGATCTAATTACCTCCCAAAGGCTCCACCTCCAGTTACCATCACTTTGGGGATTAGATTTCAACATGTAAATTTCGGAGGGTGGAGGATGAGCGGGGAGCACAAACACTCCATAACAAAGTGTGGAGGTCTAGGGTGTATTTGGGCAGATAACTCTCTAACTCACTATCGGAGTCATCATATAAAACTGTCTTGTCATAACAGCTTTCTTCTCTTGAATGTGAACTATGTCACGAGGCCGGGCATTTCACATGGGTTATTACAGATACTCGTGACAATTCTGAAAGGTACACAACACCCCTGTTTTGCAGATAGTAAAACCCGAGGCTTGGGGAGACAGTGTAACCCACGATGGAATAAAAATGTTTCGCTTTTTTCATCACTGCTAAATAAAAGGTAAAGGAGAGTTCTCCATCTCCAGGTAGGTAAATAATAAACGATGCACAGTCATCCCCCCTTCTCATTTTCACTTTCTGTGGTTTCAGTTACCTATGGTCAATTGCGGTTCAAAAAATATTAAATGGAAAATTCCAGGAATAACTAATTTATAAGTTTTAAATTGCCACTGTTCTATGTAGCGTGATGAAATCTCACACCATCCCACCCAGGATGTGAATCATCTCTTTGTCCAGTGTATCCACACCGTAGACGCCCCCTGCCCATTAATCACTTAGTAGCATCTTGGTTATCAGATCAGCTGTCTTGGTTTTACCGCACTTGTGTTTAACCCTTATTTTACTTAGTGGCCCCAAAGCAAAGAGTAGTGATACTGGCAATTTGGATATGCCTTAAAGTACTTCCGTTAGATGAAAAGATGAGTACAGCACAATGAGTTATTTTGAAAGAGAGAGAGACCATACTCACATAGCTTTTATTACAGTATATTATTATAATTGTCTTATTTTGTTATTGTTAATCTCTTACTGTGCCTGATTTGTAAGTTAAACTTAATCATAGGTATGCATGTATAGAAAACAACAAAGTATATATAAGTTTAGGTACTATCTGTGGTTTCAGGCATCCATCAGATATCTCTCATAAATAGGGGGACTGCTGTATTTGATAACTGTTTTTTGGGACTGGAACTCAGATTATTTCCTTTGTGTCTTGTGGTACATTCACATCCAAGAGATCAGAAAGCTTGCGAGCTTTACTGGAACCTAGTTCAGATAAATATCTTTATTTTTCTGCCATCAGAGACAAGAGAGCATTTGTTCTTTTGGTGTTAAGATACTCAGTTATCTTATACTCAGTTATCTTACTGCTGTCTGTGTTTAGAAAATTCTTATCTCAGTGGCAGTTGCAGCTATTTATTTTCCCCCTGTTTCCTATTGGTCATGCACATTATTGTACCTGTAAAGACTACATAAGCCTGTGGAATTAGTTGCTATAAATGCCTTCATTTGGCGGGTGAGGAACTTGAGTAACAGAGTAGCAATTGACTTGACTAATGTTGAGCACTTACTGTGTGATTAGAACTGCAGACCTTGGGTACCAGGCTGTGATTTAGAAACTGAGCCGTGTCCTGTGAAATGATACCCAATAATACATTTGGCAGTAGCACTCACATTCTAAATTGAACTGCATAAAAATGGAAGGTATGGGCTTTTCTAAAATGCACAGTATTTCAGGCAGTGGTCCAGTTACACACCATCACAACTTTTCCCCTTCAGCATTACATAATCTTGGTTTCTAAATTAGATTGCTAATAAACTATTGCAGTACACAGAATAAGAATATTGGACTCTGTTCTATACAGTCTTGTTATTTTAAGTATGACCCATGGATCAGCAACATTGATATCACCTGGGAACTTGTTAGAAATGCAGACTGTCTCCAACCTCCAACATACTGAACCATAATCTGCATTTTAGCAGAATTCCCAGGTTGATCCATATGCATACTAAAGCTGGAGAAGATATACTCTAAGGCATGTTTCTTAAACTTGAACATACTGAAGAACTACCTGGAGATCTTGTTAAAACACAAATTTCTGGGCCCGGAGATTGACTCAATAGGTCTGGGGTACATGCACTGGGAGTTGCCCTATCCCTGGCTCCCCTTGTAGCATCAATTAGATGGTCCCCGGTGCTGGAATAGTCCAAGTATCATTTGAGTAGTTGAACTCAGTGAGGTTAAGACCTCATGCAACAAGTTCTGGGTCCTTTTACCAAGGGCTGACGGTGGAGTCCATGACGGTTCCACATTTATTTATTTACTGAAAAGTTACCCTGCAAAAGGACTAAAGTTGATGGAAAACTATTCTGTAGTCACTAGGAGAAGGGAAGATTTATTTATTTATACACACACACACAAATAGAACAGGTGAAGAATGTCAACAATTTCTAGCAAACCATTTAATGGGTTGACCAGAAGCATTGCTCTCTTTATCCATCAAAAAGGAAAAAAAAAGCACATCTCAGCTTTTCTAAGATTCCACTTCCTTCTAGGAACTCAATAACTTTTCATCCATCCCGTTGCCAAGTACAGGAAACACAGACCAGAACTCAGCAGCTGACTTGGCCATCCGGTGTCCTCTTTTTAAATTGATTTAGGGCAGTTTTTGTGCAGGCAAGAGGTGGCCAACTACTACTTTGCCTCAAGACAGTATTCCTTTTATCATTGAGAGGATAGGTACCTGTGAGGCTTGCAAACAATTCAGTATCATCAGTATGGTCAGGAAGTACTAAAGTCCTCCCTTGTAAGACTGATGTCTTCAGGGAGGAGGTGAGTATTGGATGGATTTTAATAGGTATGTTTGTGTTCTTGTGAAAATGAAAACTTTGAGTTAAGTGTATTCTTGTTTATGTCATGAAATTTAAAAATAGCAATGGCACTGGAAAATTCAAAGTTGCTTCACTACTTGTGGGTGTGATACTCAGCAAACTCTGCTTTTTTCAAAAATATTTATTTTGTTAGTTTCAAGTATACAGTACGTCGGTTAGACATTTATATAGTTTATAAAACGATCTCCCCAATTGCTCCCTTCCTCCCCTGGCCCTCTACCTAGCCATCATATTAATGCTAACTGCATTCCCTATGCTGTGCTCCCCATCCCTGTGACCAACTATTAACTATTAATTTGTGCTTCTTTAACCCTTCACCCCATTCGCCCAGTCCCCAACCTCCCTCCCCTCTACCTGTCCCAAAATTGTCCACTATATTTGTGAGTCTGTTTTTGATTAGTTTCTTCTTTTTGTTCTTTAGAGTCCTCATATAAGTGAAATCATATGGTATTTATCTTTCTCTGACTTATTTCATTCAGCATAATAACCTCTAGGTCCATTCACATCATTGCAAATGGTAGGATTTAATATTTTTTAATGGCTGAGTAATATTCCATTGTATATATGAACTGTGACTTCTTTATCCAATCATCTGTTGATGGGCATTTAGGTTGCTTCCATATCTTGGCTATTGTAAATTGTGCTGCCATGAACATAGGGGTGCATAGATCTTTACGAATTATTGTTTTGGTTTTCTTTGGATAAATACTCAGAAGTACAATTGCTGGGTCAAAAGATATATCCATTTTTAATTTTTTGAGACACCTCTAGACTGTTTTCCATAGCGCCTGTACCAATTTGCAATCCCACCAACAATGTATGAGCGTTCTCTTTTCTCCACATCCTCTCCAACACTTGTTGTTTTTTGATTTATTGATGATAGCCATTCTGATGAATGTGAGGTGATATCTCATTGTGGTTCTAATTTACATTTCTCTGATGGTTAGCAACCTTTAGCATCTTTTCATATGTCTATTAGACATCTGTATTTCCTCTTTGGAGAAATATCTGTTCAAGTCTTCTGCCCATTTTTTAATTGGATCGTTTGTTTTTTTGTTTGAATTGTATGAGTTCTTTATGTATTTTTGGATATTAACTTCTTATCAGATGTATCATTACTGAATATCTTCTCCCAAACAGTCAGTTGTCTTTTTGTTTTGTTGATGGTTTCCTTTGCTGTGCAAAAACTTTTAGTTTAATGTAGTCTCAATTGTTTATTTTTTCTTTTGTTTCCCTTGAGGATTGGGGTGTGGGAGCGGTGGGGCGGGGGGGAGGGAGAGACATCCGAAAAGAAATAAACTGCTTCAAGTTTGCAAATGAAAGGGTAAGTGAGTTTTACTCATTTGCCCTTAGTTTTCAACTAACTCCTTTAATAATGTAAGTTACTTATTCATTGATACATAAAGTAACTGTTAAGGGGAAAAGTTACTATATGACTGATGTCAGGATTTTAAAAGCTACACTCTTGTAAATTTCTTTCAACTCTTTTTGCTTTTGGACCAATATGGGTTGAAAACGTTGGAAGGACATTTCTAGAAAATATGTCCTAGGGAAAAATTGGCTTTGGTGTTCATTTTGGGCATGGCATGTATAGGTACTTACTGTATGACCAGATATCATGATATCTTAAAGCTGTCAGATAATTCTGGAAGCTTTATGTGGAAGAGGCCATAGGATTCGAAGAAGAAAATTGTTTCTTGGGGTATCCACTGTTGACCTAGCAGTGTGCAAGGCATTTCACAAGTCTGTATTAAGTTGTACGTAACACTCTTACAGCTGAGGAAGTGACCTTAAATCAATTCCCAAGATTTATTTGCAGAGGTGAGATTTAAATTGGAGTTTGAAGATGGACTCTGAAACCCATTCTCAACATGCACCTTATTTTGTTGAGAGCTAGGTAAAACAGATTTGCATTAATATGGCCATTAAAAATGAAAATGCCTAGTAAATGGCAGAGCCTCTGATCAGATACTCATGTTGACTCCAAACTTGATATACTTTCTCCATCCAGCCTGCCTAACCAGTTTCTTAAAAGTATATTTAAAAGAGGCTGGAGACATTGTTAAGCAGAGTATCTCAGGATTGTGACATTTCATAAAAAGGCTTGTAAAATACTCCTTTACTTCCACTTCCCACTACTCCCCTTCCCCTCTAGCAGGAAGCTGTGTGTGCTGCCGAGGGCCCCCCGGATGAAATGTGTTAACTCGGGGTCTGATCTCATAATTTTTAATGCCATTGTCT
The DNA here is from genome assembly GCF_000151845.1 of Pteropus vampyrus. Lineage (NCBI taxonomy): Eukaryota > Metazoa > Chordata > Mammalia > Chiroptera > Pteropodidae > Pteropus > Pteropus vampyrus. The sequence continues at coordinate 1,690,448 of NW_011888934.1, read as the reverse complement.
TCAGAGCTTAATTTTCTTAGGAAAACGTTTTTAAATGTCCTGCCCTTTTTAGAGTTAAGTGTTCTTTCTAGTGGATTGGTCATGCTTTCTATTAAAGTTTGTTGTCTTATGTTGCAGCTTAATGTTGGCATCATTAGTTTTTTTGTACATAAAAAGGGACTCTTACATGAGAACGTTTTTAGTTTCTTGGCTGGAAAACCATCTGGAGCTTGAAGGTGGTGTCCGGCGTCTTCTTACATCTTTGATAGTGAATGTTTCATGGGTAGATTTTTTTCTTAGAGGGTTACTTTGCTTTCTTTGTGACCTATTAGACCCACATGTCTGGCTTTACCTAGTTTGTGTGTGGGTCTGTTCTTCCTGTCTCATCAACCCAGGCTTAAGGAGTGACTTGTCAACCCTGGCCTGAGAGCTTGCTTGAGAGGGTTGGCTGACTCTCCTGGTCCTGCTGTGAGTCCCTCAGGTTTGTGAGGGACGACAGATGGTTGAGCTAAACTCGGAGCCACCTCTGTACGTAATGATGAAAAATGACCAGCCTCCTGGTAAGTGGAAATCAGAATGCATGAACCTTTTGATTCTGATAAACAGGACATTGAAACAAAGTGAAAAGGAGAGGAAAACCTTCATAAGTTACCAACCTGTCTTTGTTGGTGCTTTCTGTATTTGGTAGGAAAGCTCCTAGTGTACATACTTTTTTATCTGTGGTGTCAATAAGCATGGACTATTAGGACTGAAAAATAATCCTCTGTGCCCTTTTGGGTATAAATAATCTCTGTAAATGCCAAAAATGTGAGGCAAGATCCAAATACGGATGCAGAGTTGCTTTCTGTACTATGTGAGCAGTATGGGGTCTGCCGTGCTCATGGCCCCTTTCACAGTTGTCTGCCTGTCCTATAACTCAGGCTGAGGTCAGGGCCCTCTGCAGCCCTTGTGGCCCAGGCTTTTATACCTGGCCTCCACTAGTTGGATCTTTGGTACCTGACTCCAAAACAGTCAAATCTATAGCAACTAGTTTTGGGCTAGTTGTAGAGTAGAGGCAAGTTGGTAAAGGGCAGAAAAGCAGATAGGCAGAGTAGCTGAGCCCCAGCAATAGAAGCACAGGAATGAGGACTCCTGAACTTCTGCCTGGACTCTTAGAAGATCCCTGTCTATCTCATTACCATTCGGAGTCCCAGGGCTATCATCCAGTTCTTGACCACCCGTATGATTGTGTTGGGACCTTTTAACAATGACATTAAATCATAAAAGGTTTTCCTTTGCTTTCTCTAAGCCCCTTGAAACTTTGACTGTTGGCCTAATCTTTGTCTACAAACCTGAGGCTGTTTTGGACTGCTCTTGTTTGAGAAAGAGTCATCCAGCCTACAAAGGGAATCTCAAATCCCATGAGTCTCAGATTACGGAGGGAGGTATCTTCCTTAAGTACATTAATTTCTTTAATTGCACTTTAAATTTCTCTCTGCCAATTATAAAAAAAAGAAAGGAGTTTTAATGGCATTCCTATGTATTTTCCCAAGTAACTGAAATGCACAGACACATTTCTTGACCATACCTCTTTTCCTTTGGTGACCAAGGCTCTAGGTTCGTTCTCTCCTGCTGGTGCCTGGACCAGAAGAAGAAGGTCAGAAGAAATGGTCATTTATCTCTGGACTGTCCACCTTTGGCTCAGTGACTTGCTTTTTGTATACAGGAAGGAGAAGTAAAATAATTATTAAAGAGAACTTCCCCACTGTTGGTGCTGTGACCTCTTTCTCTGGCAGCCAACTTTTAAAACAAACATCTTAATATTTCAGCAGATGGTGCAGAGGTTTGTCAAAGCAGCCTACAGTATTCCCAGTTCATTCCCACACTTCTGGATTCTTTGTAATTAGCTCACAACATGAGTGAAACTGAGCTCAGATGTAACCTAGCCTCGTGGAGCCTGGAAAGAGAGAAGCTTCTGGTGAGAGGAGCGGGATGATCTTGCTTTGCTTGCAGGGAGTTGCCCCAGAGGTGAGCTCTGTGAGATTGACAGCGGCTCAGAGTCACTGCAGCTGTGTTCTGTGGTCTGTCCTGGCTACCCGTTTGCTTCTAGATAGACAATTCAGGTATTGATTTTCATTCATAAGACCCTTAGTCATTTTTTGTCCCCAGCCTAGTTTTCTTGAAAATTGATGCTCGCTCCTTGGTTTATTATTAGGTCATTGTGTCTGTTCCTACATTTTGTACACGTGTCTGGGGATCTCATGCGAAAGGCATTACAATTTTAGAAAAATACTGAGTTAGATTTTGTGAACAAATAGCACATTCTTAAGAAAATCTTGTAAGACTAAATTTAAGGCAAGTGATGTTATTTTCCTGACATTATAGCTACTTCTGCCTTCTTTGTAGAAGGAACTCCTTCTTTCACAACTCACTCACTACCTAAATAATGCTGGGCACATAATTATTTCTTGATTAAGTTATGCAATATAGCATCATCTGCAGAGACCTCCAGTTATTTAACATCCCTTCGATATTGCAGTTTGGATGAGGCAGTGTTGGATGGCCCTGCTAGGCTCGCAGGTGAACCCACAGATGGTTTTGGAACCAAAAGCATTCTAAAAAGTGGGAATTGTCATAGTATTCCTAATGATAGGAATAGTGGATATAGAATTTAATGACATCTTTTCTACCAAGAGTTTTCCTTGTCTGTAAGGATATGACTTAGAAGAAATTCAGGAAAGATATCTTTCCTTTCTGTGATTTCCTCCCAGGTCACCTTTATCTCTGTTTCTGACAGCAGCTATGCTCTTGGTAGAAACTTTGCTCAGTAATTGTTGTTAAGTATGTATTAAGGACTTATTGTGACTCAAGCACTGTTAAATGACATATATTTTCATTCACTTTTTATGATAATGCCACAGGTAACTTAGCTATTTTTGTTTACTAGATAAGGCACTGAGATTACCCAGATAGTAAATGGTAGAACTGGGACTTAAATGCAAGTCCATCAGTCCTCACAGCCTCTCGACTGTTGTGACGGAATGAAAGGAATTCGTCTGCAGTTGCTTTCCTCAGTGCCCTTGTTTCTAGTTGCCTAACTTTTTTTTTTTTTGTCTGTTCTTTATTTCGTCTCCTTATTTATGGACTGAACAGATCCAGTGTACACCTTACACATTGAATTAGGAATGAATTGGAGAAAAACATCAGATCTGAGTTAATTAACTTTGCAAATGTATGGTTTGTTATTCAGGGAGGAAAACTCTTTAGAACAACAAGGTCAGAATATCAAAGATAAGTGAGAGTGGTTAATGAGAAGAAGCATTGCTGTATCCAGTGGAGAGCTGCTATTGGCAGGTCAGAAAGTGAATATTGTTCCTCTTGCTTTCTGCATATGGTACAAATATCTGGGTGGTTATTTGCTGTCAGAGGAGTGAACAAATTCTTTGAATCGGGGTCTCTAGATGAGTAGTTAGCTGTTCTTGTTTTCATCCTTACAATCATCATCTTCTGTCCTTATAATTGTTTTAGATTTCTTGTCTCACAGACAGAGTTGGAATACTTAACTGACATTTGACAGCTAGCAAATATCTGAGGTTCTAGCCTTGGTACCTAGGATTCCCCTCCTAAATGTTAAGTGAATTCAAATAGCAAAGGTACTCCTAAGGAATCCTTTTTGGCCAGATGGAGCAGGGATACATTTCCCAAATTAGTGCTGCACAGAGAATTCTCTCTCATGGGCTAATTCTGCTCCCCTCTCTGAGGACCATCTGTCTCATGGGCAGAAGAAAAATAGGCATCTGTTCAGATCTGCAGGGTTGCCACCTGGACCCGTTCCTATAGTGTTTCCAAGTGGAGGGTTGTGCTGTCTTTGGGCCAACCCAAAGCCTTAAATACTGGGTCTTCAGTGAAGAGTTATAGAATCAAGAAAAAATTATTTTGATCCAGAGCCTGGTTTTGTAGAGCCAGGATTGGTGAATGATTCATCATTCTAGACCAGAGATCAGCAAACTCTTTCTATAAAGAGTCAGATAATATGGCTTGCAGGCCATGTGATCTCTCACAACTATTCAAGTCTTCCGTTGTAGCACAAAAGCAGCCATAGATAATATGTAAATGAGTGGTCTTGACTGTGTCCCAATAAAACTTTATTGATGAAAAGAGGCAGCCAACAAGTTTTGGCCCTCAGGCCGTAGTTTGTCAACCCTTTTCTGGACCACAAGAATTTGATCTAGGAGATTTTTCCTTTAGAGGATTTGGATTCATGCAGTGCGGCTGTTAAGGCTGATGTTGTGAAGTCTGTACCTTGGATTCATAGGTTTTTTAACAGTTTTGTCCTCCACCTCCATGATCATTGTTTATTCACCATTCTGGTTGTTTAGAAGTAATTTCACCATCAACACAAGATGGCACCAAGAAGGCCCCTTGCCGATATTTGGCTCCCAGGAAAATACCAGATGCCCTTGAACATCAGTCAGAACACATACACTTAAATGTGCTGCTTCTCAACCAAGTGTGACTAACTCATTCCTGAACATCGTTAGATATACTGAATGAAGTCAGTCATGTTGAATAGACTATTCCTTTACTTCTAGACTTTGCCTCCATGTGGGTTGGAGTTCTTCATTACGAAACTAATAACTTCCTTCTCAAGATGCTGTGGGTGGTTCTGCTTATTACAATCACTGTGATAGATTTAGGCCCAGTAACTTTGTTCCCTTCCATCTTGGCTCTGAAAGGATACACTGAGGGAAAATGGATGCAGATGTGAGCCACCAAAATAAACACACTTGTGACAGAGCTGATGCTTCCTGTTTCTTGGATGGGCTTAAATTCTTTATATCCAGACTGATGGTTAACTGTCTAGGCAAGTAAATTAGAAATTGTGTACAAGCTGGAATGTGAATACCAGTCAAATATTTCAGCATTATTTTGCATCATTTGCTCTTTCTTCCTTTTCAATGGGGAGGGGTTGTAATTGTGCCTATCTGAAAATTATTCTACTTTTCCTGCCCAATTTAAAGAGACAATGCCTTATTAGACATGTGCAGTGTTTGCCTTTAGTGATCAGGAGTATGTGGTAGGCAAAGGTATGAACCTCTTTGCCAGGTGATTGAAAAGCAATGTTCATATTTATGCATTGGTTTGAGGACAATTTTTTTTTTTTTATTGGATGAGTCAATTGGGCAACTACTTGTGTCTCACTTAAAATAATTCATTGTTAGAGATACATGGAAACCCTAAATGCTCATAGTGTGTTACGATTCAAGAGCTTGTCGTTTATACTGGGAGAATTCACTATTCAAATAACGGAGAAGAATGAATGAAAAGTGAAGCAAGTAAAGAACTGTAGTGAGATAGAAAGATGACTACTGGCATGTTTCCTCCTATTTTGTTCCTACTCCAGTGAACCATAAGCTTCCAGGCACCATTACCTGATGTTAATGGAGTTCATATAGTAATCTTGTGAAAAATTGTTATACTCTCCTTGTTATACTCATCACTTGTTATACTCTCCTTTGTGTACTATGTTAACTCACTTATTTTACTCCCATACTGACAAGTGTTTGTCAAGTCCGCAAAGGGACCAAAGCTAAGGTTGCTCTCTAGGAGCAGAGAAAATGAAAGAAGAGTGGAGAAAATTAGATGAATAAAGTTTATTTTCTTTAGTATTTTCTTCGGGATTGGGGGAAGAGTTATGAAAAGTGAGTAAGTAATATATGAGTAAATACAGTAGGAATGGCTTATGGAAAATAGTTCATTTTTTCCCGTGAGATTGCAGGGATTTGACGATGAGATCCTCCACAACTTCTTGAGATGGTGAGGGTAAGCGTATCAGGGTACTGTGGAGCAACAGAGGAGGAGTTTCTGCCTTAAACCAGAAGACATCTATCTCCCTGGCAGAAGTAACGTGTAAGCTGAGACCAAACGATGAGGGGGAATTAGGTGGGCACTGGAAAGCAGGAAGAGAGGCATGTCATGTGCAGAGCCCGGCCTGTGCAGACACGAGAAAGAACATATGTGAGTTTAGGAACTTGCCAGTAGTTCATTTTAACTAGAGTGCGGGACAAGGGATAGAATAGTGAGAAGACTAACAGATGTGAACAGGGACCAGATATTGGTAAACTGTGTTAAAAAGAGTAGGCATGTTTTCCAGGGCCCGTGGGATCCTTGTTTTAACCAGGGGAATGATGAAATTGAATGTGGTCATTTTAGAAAATATGGATGATGGGTTTAGAGGAGGCTATGATTGGAAGCAGAAAGATGAGTTAGACCCTTGCTATAAAGCAAATGAGAGATGATGGTATTCAATTCTAATATCTGCCCAGTTGGGAATTAGTGGCTATAGAACCTTTTTAAAAATTATATTTAAAATCTGAGCACAGGAAAATTAGGAGCTTTGGGTGATGGTGAGATTTCTGACTTGGTTCTGCCATACATTCCATTGCTCATTTGTTGAGATGGAGAACAGTGGCTGAGAAACAGGATTGGGCGAAGGAGATTGGGTTAATGGTATGTTATCAAAGCAGTTACAGCTATTTGGGAAGAGGCCTGAATTAACAGGTATAAAAAGTAAGTCGGGAGATGGAGCAGGAGACAAGGATTGGGACTGAATTAGGTCGGTCCGTGAATGCGCTATGTGAAGCCAAGGTTGCAGATGAAGACTAGTGACAGAATCTGAGCTTTATTTGAAGGAGAACTCAAGGGAGATGGGCTTGCATTAGGCCAAGTGAGAAGAAGGGAACGTGCCTGTGGAAATAGAGGGAGGAAATGCAAGGGCAGGTGGTGATGGAATTTGCCAGCGATATGGAAGCGTTAAAGACAATTCCAAAGCATATCTGGTATGTGGGCTGGCCCAACCCTACCTTTTTTGTCTTGTCTTATACTTCCTCCTGCTTACATCTCAGCCAAACTGGATAGTTTGTAATTTCACAAACATGAGAGCTTCATTTTTTGTGTTTTCCTCTACGTTTTTTCCTTTATCTTAAATGTCTTAGTTCTACTTACCAAACCCTGATGAGCTTGAAAGGCAGAGTAGGATCTCAGTAAGAAAAGGGAACTTTTTTCCCTTCCTAAACTTTACTTCAAATGCCACCTTCTGCATCCTCCCCCACCACCCCGGCCTGAAGTCTGTTGTAGTGTATCACGGTTACTGATTCTTGCATCTGGCCCCACTAAGCTTTAAGCTCCTTGACAGTGTATATCTTGATTTACTAATGTCTATTTTCCCTCCACTGGTAGTTTCTCAGTAAAGAATTGCTCGTGCTTATGGAGTCAAATGGGTCAGATTGAATCTGTATTACTTCACAGATTGGCTTTCTTCCCTGGAGCAACTTATTTCACCCATGGAAACTCAACTTCCTCATATGTAAAATAAGCATAATAAAACCTACCTCATAGATTGCTTGTGAGCAGTAAATGAGATCATCATATCCAGTACTTAGCACAGCGTTTGGTGGGTGACAGCTGCCATTATTGAGTGCTGCTACTGATAGCATTGTGACTATCAGGTTATGTGGGGCACTTCACATAATGATTTCTCATAAATAAGAGAGGACATCTATACTAATGGATGTCTCAAGGTGTATGAATGAGGGGACGTCTGAATGGTGGATTCTAGTAATTTTTCTGTACTTCGAGAAGAGCTAGCAGATACCTGAAACTTACATAGGAGCATTATGGAGAGGAGGTCTACAACCATCATAAAGCCATCTACATTTTACTTGGAATTAAAACATATCAACCCCCCCCCCTTTTTAATCTAAATTATAGAATGAATTCTGTTCTCAGAAGTGGGAAAATGATCTGGTTCCCTATTACAAAGCACCTCGATTTTTCCTCCTCATCTTGCAATGTCAGGTTCACTCAAGAAACTTCTACAGAGGTGCCCTAGATAAGTAACATGGCTAAAAACTTAGCAGATCCGATGGTGACTGAGGTCACTTAAATTTGTTTATTTAAAGACTATTTAACAGTACTTCTCATATTTATACATAGCTATGCTGATTCTTAAAGGTTTTTTTTAAAGATTTTATTTTTTCTCCTTTAGAAGAGATTAGTTCCATGGATTCCATACATATGTTTTTTTCAGGTTTCACCCATGTATTTCACTAGTAAAGGTGGAGTAACAAACTAGCTATTGTAGGATCCAGGTTATAAAACCCCCTTTTATTCTCTCTACCCGAGGGCAAATTCATGAATACAGTGAGTCTATAGTCCAGTGTTCTGTTTTCTCCATGGTGTGTGTGTATGTGTCTGTCTGTCTGTCTGTCTGATGGTCTGTAGATATTTTACACATCCCAAAAGTTTAGCATCTAACACAATTATCTTGAAGTTTAAATCTGTTTGTGTTTTTAATCCACACAGTTACCCATTATAATAAAGCTTTCACAGTTGAGTACTGCTGATCTCTTGTGTTCTTGAAAATGATTAGTGATTAAAATCACCCTTTTTGCAAGAAGCTACCTACTGCCACTCTCCACAGAGAATAATAAACAACCATACACAGAAATATTAGGATACCACTTAGACTATTAGAATTTTAACCACTTCATGTGGCTGAGGCACAGGGGTCTGTCCAGCCCTAATGGTCATCATCTCGGTCTTGGTAATGGGCCTGGCTTAACTCAGTGCTCCCCTGAGGCCCAGGCTGCTTCCTGCAGTGTGCTGTGAAACTTAATTGTAATTTGTTGTGACTGATCCCTAATGCAAGTGTTAACAGTGGCTACTTGCCATGAGTAGAAAAGTGAGAGTAAGTGTTGTTTATCCAGACAAGAAGTGATACCAAAATGAGACCGGAGGTGTGATCCTAATTTGCACCTCCATTTCATTTGCCTGGAGGAAGTACATTTCTTTGTCATTATTTCTGAATACATATATAGTGACAGGAGAAGGCTTACCCAATGCATTGCTAACAGATGTGGCAGTCACACTTCTGTGCAGTCTCTGATTTTGTTCATTCATTCATGCTTTCTTCAAATCACCATGTGCTTTGCAGAAAAGGCCCTTAACCAGAATTGCCTGAAACATCAGCCAAGTAGGAAATATGAGTAATAGTGCAGATGAGCATTTTGAAATGTGTTCATGGTCCTATATCTTTTCTGTATTGTAATGCTGTATTTTACATTGCACTATGCAAAATATCCTTATGATAGAAATAGTGAAGAATGTATGTGTGATAGAAAAGATTGTAAAACATTTCTGACACTTGTAAGTGGCCTATTCCAGAGATTCCCAAAATTTATTCCATTGGAACACTAGCCATACAGAACATTGCACTTTATGAAAAAGAATCCAGTGGTAAAAAGTTTAAGAAGATTCAAAGTACGTGTCAGAATAGAGAAATTCTGCAGAAAAGCATTCGATTTCAGTGTTGTATAACTGTGTATACTTACTCCCTGTACTTAATTTGCCCAGAGAAGACTACTTGTCCCCACTTAATGTATTACACTTTGGGAAATGCCACCCTGCTCTGATGGTTATGGTAGACATTTCTCGTTATGTCATGCAGCTTTTGTGGCCCTGCATTCTTGGACAGACCGGTAGTGTCTTTAGGCATCTTAGCAAGGTACAGCCATTGTTCAGTAAGAATATTCATGGTATCGTTATTATTTTTACCATCGCAATCGACTTTAAACAGCCCTATCCTAAAGGAAAGCAAAGTGTAAGTTCAGAGAATAAAGTATAGTTGGAATCAAGCTGAGACCATTGTATTCTCACTCATGCAGTTGCGGAGAGAGGGACAGATCCTGCTAGAAACCTAATCTTAGCAGCTGTGGGAGGCTTCACTGAGGAATGTTTTTACCCTGCAGTCTTACCTATTAGAAAGCCATGTTGGAGGTTTTCGGGCAAATTGAGTCATTTCTTTATTTCTAGCACTTACACCGTGTTGTGGAAATAAAGCTTTAGGAACTGCACGATCAATTAATGCCCTCCTTCCCTTTGTAACTTTTAGCAGTATCTCACAAATATGTACTTTGAGTCAAAGAAAGAAGTAATGCATAAAAAAAAGAAAAAAAGAAAAGAAAAAACTACAATACAAACCAAACTGCATTGCCTTGTAAAAATGGGCTGGAAAATGTATTTCTAGTGAATCAAACAGCTCTAGCGTCGTTGGCTAACACTTAATCACTTTGGAGTATGACCCATGTAATTGGTTTTCTTACTGTCATATGACAGATGCATCACCCCAACATTATATCAGATGGCTGAAAAACAGCCTGCATAGTGATATCTGGAGCTAGGGAAGAAAAATGCCTGCAGTTTTGCTCTGGTTGCTGTTTTGAAGTTTGTACTTCAAGGTTCTGCTTTGTGAAGAGAATTAAATTCAAAGGGGAAGTGCCTAGAAGTAAATCACTGTTAAATCAAGGATCTTTTCAAGAGGTCTTGGGGAGGCTTTGTCTCTGATATTCTCTGTGCCTGTGTGACCAGAAGGTTGGATGGGTATAAAAATCAGTGCTTTGTTTTTTGAAAACCTAATCCCTTGTAGCATGAAAATAACACTGGAAAAGTGAAAGGATTAAACCTCTCTCAGAACAGGTAGGATGGGTCTTCTCACTTCGAAGGCAAATTGTGTACAGGCAATGAACACATTTCATACTCCAGTCACATGTTCTGCATTAAAGAACGAGGTGAGCAGAATGCCACCCCTGGCACACCTAGGCCCGCAGGTCTCTTAGGGTCTGATTTTTTTCTGTAACAGAGCAGTTCTAGCAAAGGAAGATTTCCCAGGGCCCAGTTCCTGGACTTGCTGGCAGGTTTCAGATAACCGTATCTAGGCTCATCGGGGAACTCTCAGGTGTAGGGAGACAAACTCACTAACTGGTGCTGACAGGTTATTTTATCTTCAATTAAGTTGTAGCATGTACTGAGATCAGATTGTTCTACCTAAATTAAAGATGTTCTTCCTGTTGCAGTTTGTGAAGCAAGAGAGAGGCTCAGAGGAGTTGGACCACAACAGTTAGAAGCTCATTCGTTTCACTAACCAACCGCAAACAAATCAGTGAAGACCTGTCCTGCTTTCACTTTGCTTTCTGGGCTGGATGGAAGTTTGAGCTCTCCTCACAAGCCAGTGCGAGGAATGCAAAATAAGCACTGACTGGGTGGAGCCTGCCAAAGGTAGCTATAGACAATAGGGCAAAACTATCTTTACTAGTAAAAAAATGATATGACATTAAGCCAACGGGCTCGCAAATCCTACTTTTCTATTAAAGACTCTTGTTAAAGCTTGTACCCATTAATTTTCTCCCCTGCCACTGATCTACCGCTGTGACTTGGGGTCTTCCTGTTTAGGAAGAGCCACTGAGTGAAGGAGGAAAATGACTAGATAAGTTGATTCGTTCAGCAAACCTTTTAGTACCCACCATGCTGGGAACTGGAGGTACCCAGAACTTTTAGCTGTGCCTACAGCCTGATAGTGGGAGAGACAGTGCATACTGTGGATTATGTGGGTTGGTGACTTACCTGTTACCGTGAACCACCAGTTAACGTGAATACCCAGTTAACTAGTAAGATATGGCCCCTTGTGAGAGTAAGTCCTTGTTACATGAACCACCAGTTAACGTGAATACCCAGTTAACTAGTAAGATATAGCCCCTTGTGAGAGTAAGCCCCTGTTTCAGTGATGGGTTCAGAGAACAAGAACAGTATAAAGATAGCAGAGGACTTCACAATGGTATAGGGGTGTAAACACCATCTTGCGGGGGGGGGGGCGGCTTTTGTCATCACCAAGATCCTTTTGTTCACACAAGGATCATTTTTCTAATAAAGCAGATAGAAGACCCAAGGAAGAAAGTAGAAGGATATAAACTCTGGGCTTTTCTTTTATTCCACAATATTAATTAAAAGTATATGTTATGCCAGCCTCTGCTCTAGGGCCCAGGGGTACAGTGGAGAGCACAGACATGGTGCCTACCCTAATGAATAAGGTATGAATACATAATTAATCAAAATGGTCATCCATTTATTGATTTATGATAAATGTCTTGTAACAAAAACGAGACTGGGAAAGAGAATCATTGGCAGAGGGTGAGAGGAAGCAATTTTCAAAGGATATTAGTACAGAAGGAGACATTTAAGCTGAGACTTGAAGGAGAAGTAAAAAGTGTGTGAAGAACATTCCAGAAAAAGGAAACATGCAAAGTGTCCTGTGTTTGAGGAAGTGAAAGTGAGAGGAAAAGTGTGGCACTTTATTGTTCTCTTAGGGTTCTCCAGAGAAACAGAACCAATAGGACGTGTGTGTGTATTTATTAGAAGGAATTGGTTCGCTCAGTCATGGAAGTGGACAATCCCGGGATCTGCAGGGTGAGTCAGCAAACTGGAGACCTGGGAGCTGGTGGTGCAGTTCCAGTCGGAAGGCTGGCATGCTTGAGGCCCAGAAAGAGCCAATGTTTCATTTTGACACAGGCAGGAGGAGTTCCCTCCTACTCACCTGAGGGCCAGTATTTGTGTAGTATTCAGCAGCTGACTGGGCGAGCTCCCCACCGCCCCCCATTAGGGAGGGCGTGATGGTTAATTTTGTGTGTCGACTTGACTAGGCCACAGGATGCTGAGATATCTGGCTAAACGTTATTTCTGGGTATGAGTACAATGGTATTTCCAGAAGAGATTAGCATTTGGGTTGGTGGATTGAGTAAACTTGATTAACCTCCCCAATGTGGGCGGCATATTTCACTAAGGGCCCAGATAGAACAAAAAGGTGTAGGAAGTTGAGTTCTCTCTCTTTCTGTCTGACCAGTACATCGGCCTTCTGCCCTTGGACTGGCACTTAGATCTTCACAGCCTTCATATTCACTAGTCAGTTCCTTATAATAAATCTCATTCTAGATATATATAGGTTCTGTTTCTCTGGAGAACCCTGACTAATGCAGAGGACAGTCTGCTTTATTTAGTCTACTGACTCAAATGTTAATCTCATCCGAAAACATCCTCACAGACACACCCAGAATAATGTTTGGCCAAATGTCTGGGCACCCTGCAGCCCAGTCAAGTTTATAAAATGAACCATCATGCAAGATTGAAGATGAGAGTCATATAAAAGAAGTGGGAGAGAGAGGCAGGGTCTTGTGGGTCCTAGTGAGGAGTTTGGAGCTTTTTCTGATTTGTGTTGGAGGGCTGTTGAAGGAGCTTAAACACAGAGTGATTCACCTCCACTTCTCTGTAAGCCCATCACTCTTGATACAGGGCGGAGGCTGCTTTGAAGGTGAGAGAGAGTTGTAGAAGATGATGAGAGAAAAAGACGAGGGTGGTAGAGACCAGTGGACCCATTGTAGGAGTGTTTTGAAAGACTGGGTATGGGGAAGGAAAGGGATAAATCAAGTATGACCAAGCTTATGAAGCAAGGCTCTATGCTCTGCATCCTCTGTGATAGGATGCTGAATATGGCAGTTATCTCATTCCTTCATTTGGGAATCCGTAGACCACAGCCCACCCTTTTTTGTATGGCCTGCAAGTTGAGAGTGGCCTTTACATTTTTAAATGGTTGGAAAAATCAAAATGAAGATTGTTCTGTGATCTGCAAAAAACATGAAATTCAGATTTCAGCGCCCATCGTTTTATGGGAATACAGCCATGCTCATTGCTCATTTGTTTATGTAGTGTCTGCAGATACTTTTACCCTAGACCAGCAGAGTCAGGTAGTTGCAACAGACTGTGTGGCCTGCAGAAACTAAAGTATTTATTATCTGGCCTTTTACAGAAAGTTCGCCATTGCCTATGCTCATTTATTTGTTGGTCTCTGCAAAACCATGTTGGCAGTCATAGGTCCATCTCATCTTCCATCTCCTCTAACTCTTACATACCTCTCAGTAGGGCCATTGTCAGAGGTGTGAATTTTTTGTCTTTTCTGTCAGTAGCCTGAAGAAAGCCAGCATTAAAGAGGCATTTTTGTTCACCAGCATTAGGGCCTTGACCTGTTCCAGCAGCCAGTTAAATCAGTTTTGATATTGAAGTGATTGTAGAGGTGATAAATGACTCCAGGGATTATCCTCTGGCTCCATTCAGCACATCTGGCCCCTGAGAGGTGAAGTTCTGTGTTAGGCATGGAAGCTTCTGCTTGCATACAATGCTGGAGGTCTTTCTCTTATCACCTTGGTGTGGCCAAGTTTTTATACAAACAAAAGTTCAACACTGATTCTCCAGAGCCCACCTACAAGATGGAAGCCTGCTTTTCAGGTACAAACTCATCTTTTCAGATATGAAGGGCGGTATTCTGAACCCTTTGGGGATCCTACCCTTGTGTGGTAAATATCTTCTCCTAGGCATGAATTTGATACATTTAAAGTTTTTTCATTTAGGGAAAAATATCTGAACATTTATAGTTGGGACACAATTTCCTGAAACTAACATTGCTTGAAATTCACTTTATTAGAGTGTATTCATTTATATACATGTGCATGTCACATCACATGTATATAAATAAAGATCACAAAAGCATAGAATGGCTTTTTGGTGGGGGTCTCGGCCTCACTCCTTTGTACTAGGCTTAGGGAGGTGCAGGGAGTTGTGCAAGGGTCATTTCTGAGGCCAGCACCATGGTCCACACTGCCCTTCGCTCTCTCTGCAGTCATCTGAGAGGTACTTTTCTGGGGGCACCATGTTTGCAAGCTCTGCCGATTCACTTTTAGTGACAGTCCTACCATCAGAGAAATGGCATTATAGCTTTTGATGGCTGAGATACTATTAGTAGGACTCAGGTTTAACATTTGATGCCAGAGAAGGGTAGGTTCCCCGTATATTCTCCATGATGGCGCATGCAGACAAAGATTCCCTCTTGATCTTGGTGAAATTTTTATATAAGTACTACTGTCTTTAGTAAAGAGTATTTAATGATT
>NW_011888934.1:1665932-1674897 GCF_000151845.1 Pteropus vampyrus | reverse complement strand
TTTTAACTGTAAATTAGACAAATGGTGATTTCTGGCGGTGTTCCATGAAGAGCCTCAGGTAGTGCTGGCTGGGGGTCCATCTAGTTCATTGTGATGGCAGAGGTAGAAGGCACGATGACTCTCACCGGAGTGCTTACTGCTTGCAGACTTGGTTCAATGGCAAGCTGTTACTGTAAAGGGCCACAAAGTAAAGATTTTCAGCTTTGGGGACCAAGGGCAAAGTCAAGGATATAATACAGGGACTTATATAACCACTTATAATGTAACTATTCAAGAATGTAAAAAGAGAGCTTTCTTAGGTCACAGGCCATATGAAAACAGGCTGTGGGCCAGTTCTAAGACATCTTCGCATATTATTACTTGTAATCTTCATGACCTTGTGAGGTAGTCACACTTGTAATAAACGTAGAGCCCATATTCACATCGAGGCAGCCAGAGCCTGGATCCCATCTCAGTCTGCACCACCTCCTCCACTGCCTCAAGATTAGTCATGGTAATTGACTACATTTCCCTTATTCTACACCCTCAGCTTTGTCCCTTTTTCTGTCTCCTCTACCTCCTTCTTCCCTTTCAACTCTGCCCTCATCCTTGAGCCCACCAAGCTCTCTTCCTCCTGAGAGCCTTTTCATCTTTGGTCTCTCTTAATAGAATGCTCTGCCCTGGGTGCTTATCCTTCAGGTCTCAGTCCAAATTTTATCTCGTTTGGAGAATTCTTAAAATACTTGTCCTTGTGACCTAGATATTCTATCACATCATCCTTTACTTTTTAGATTCTTTACTTTCTTCGCTCCGCTTCTTAGCATTCATCACCCTGTAGTTGTGCTGTCACTTTGTTTCCACTTTTGTCTGCAGTAGAAAGTAAGCTCTTCCTCAGGGATGGGATCAGGACTTTGTCCTTTTCCTTGATGCATTCCCAGTGCCAGAACAGTGTCTGGAACATAACAGGTGCTTAGTAAATATTTGAGAGATGTCTTAATTTGTCTCACTAACTGTCCTTATTTTACAGAAATCAGCTTAAATGTTCACTGTTGGCTCTCCCGACCCCAAGTCCAGGCAAGTCTCTTCTGGTACGCCATTATTTTCCTCTGTGGCTCCGGGAGCCACGTTTTGTTTATAAGCCTTGCTCCTGAGGAGGAGAGCAGTGCCTCTCCCAGGGAAAGGCTGAGGTGTGAGCCTCAGGATTCCTGCATGGGGGTAGAATCTCATCTGCAAGAAGAGACCTGCAGAGTTTCTACCTGGCGATAGTGCTTCTCAAACCTTGGTGTGCTTAAGAGGCACCTGGGGTCTTGTGCAGGTTTTCGTTTAAATAATCTGGGCTGGAACTGGGATTCTGAATTTCTGACCTGCTTTTAGGTGGGCTGAAAGCTTGTGCTCAGCAGACCACTCCTGGTAACAAAGGCCCCGGGTTTCTCAAACTTTGCACTATTGACATTTGGGGCCAAATTTTTTTTTGTAGTAGGGAAAGGGGGCTGTCATGTGCCTTGTAGGATGTCTGGCACCATCCCTGGCCTTTGAAGCCACTAGCATCCTTTTAGTTGTGACAATCAGAAATGTGTTCAGACATTACCATATGTCCCGGAAGTCGTGGTGGGGAGCAAAAGCATCTCTGATTTAGAACGATTGGCCTAGATGTTTCTCTACCCTTAGTTTGTTTCCAGTGACTCTTTAGATTCTCTGAGCCATGAATTTCCCTTTTGTTTAAGCTAGTTTAAGTGTTTATGAACTTGTGAATCCTACAACTTACATACATGTATGTAGTGATTTGTATGATCCTATACATATTGCCTGTATATTCCACCAAGCTCTGTAAATGTACATGCTATGTATATTTATTTTAGTACTTAGCATGGGTTTAGTACTTAGTACTCTGTGGGAAGTAGTTAATAAATGCCGACTGAATGAATGAAATTCTGTAAAGGATGGTATACACATTCTTTTTTCTTCCCTTTTGAGCTCTGCAATTTTTTAAAGAATGTTTTATTGTAGTACTTTACATACATACACACACACACACACACACACACACCTTAAAAAGTACATGTAAGTGTACACTTTGATGGATTTTTACACATTGAACCCAGTCAGGAGCAGAACATACGATCAGCATCCTGGAAGCTTCCCCTGTGCTCCCTTTTACTCACTCTATAATCTTTTAAAAATTTCTTTCTCTTCAGTAATGAAAAGTAATCCATGTTTGCTGTTGAAAATTTTAAAGGTACAGAGAAGCAAGAAAAAATTATACTATCTTTTAATACATAAATTTTAACATTTGATATATATCCTTTCAGTCTTCAATGGTGATGTATGTGCATAAATGCATTTTTAAACTAAAACCATGAGATTCATATTGTGCTCTGTCTTGCATTTCTTCTACCACAATGTGAACATATTTCCATATGAATAAATGCATATCTTAATTCTTTGTTTTAATGGCAACGTGGAATTTCATTGAGCTGATACACCACAACTTATATAACCCATCTCCTTTTCATGGTCATTTTTCACTCTTTTCACTCTTTCAGCACTCAGTTAATTTTTTTCTTAAGATGACTTTTTTTTTTACTGTTATAATTACAGACTTAAAATAAACCTTAACAAAACCTCTAATCCATATAAATTTGGTTGTTACAACCGTTTTGGGTTAAAAAGCGTGTTTGCATGCATGTATAGAAATTTGAGTTTAATGTGTGCTTTTGATGAAATAGTTAAAATGAACAGAAAGAATACTGTGAAGAGTAGCTGTTCCTCTCTCAAACTGTCCAGTCTCTCTCTTCAAAGCAGGTGCCATTATCAATTTCTTGGGGGTATGAGAATATTGACATTTTTAAAAAATAAAGATAATAGAAGCGTTCTTTAAAACTTGAAATTTCTCAGAGACAACAAAAAAGACCTCTGTTGGATGACTCAATCCATACTCTAGATCAGGGGTTGGCAAACTTTTTCTTTGTATAGGGCCCGATAGTACATACTTTAGATTTTACAAGCCATATGGTCTCTTTTACAACTACTCAGCTCTGTTGTTGCAGTGCTAAAACAGCCACAGGCAATACATAAACAAGGAGCGTGGGTGTGTTCCAATAAAACTTTATTTATAATAGCTGGACTTGCACTGCATAGCTTAGTTTGCCAGCACTTGGTCTATTCATTCAAATGTGTTGTATGTATTAAAATGTGAATATTCACAATAATTATACTGATCAGAGGATGGGATGTGATAGGAACTTTTAGCTCTTCCTCACACAGGATGTGGTAGAAACACGTACTCGTGGCTGAGTATAGTCTCCTTTTGGGCCAAGCTGTTTTATGCTTTTGTTATCTGCTGATTGTCCTGCCCTGTCCTTGTTCCTCCCCATAGGTCTGTTCTGGAATTAATTGCCTTCATTGCATGAGTTTCATAATTTCTTCTAATGCATTTGCTCAGAACTTCCTCAGGTATAGTCTTTTCAGGTGTTTACTGTGGTTTGAGTCATTTCCTCCACACAGCGAAACACTGATTGTCAAGAAACCGCCATCTCTCTGCTGTGATATAGCGGCTCTGCCTGTTTTCTGCTCTTTTTTCCTGCCCAGCGCACTTTCGGCCTCCCTGCAAAGGTGGGAGGACTCATATTCTACCGTGTTGGGTAATAAGATACCCTGCCTGGTTGAAGTTCGCACTAAGAACTGTTTCTTTATCAGACACAGATACCCTGAAACTTCTGAATTATTACTCACTATGAGTGCTGTCTTTATTTGCCAAAGCTGAGGGTTTTATTTCTCTCTTCTTCAAAGAGCAATGTCTAAGGTTATGTGACTATATTGATAGGAGAATTTTGGGTGTTAATTCTGTTCTTTCAGAAATCACACGTTGTGAAAAGTTTTTCTGGTCCAGGGTTCTGTGCCCTGGGATAGGCTAGGTTATATGTCAGTTCAAAAAACAAACAAACAAACAAACCCTGAACCTCATTGGCTTAAAATGGCAACAGTTCCTACTCAGATATCAGATTCATCATGGATCAGCTGAAGATTCTGCTCAGCATTGTCCTCACTGTGGGAACCTAGGCTGACTGAATGGTATGAGCTTCTAGACACTCTGTTCTCTCCAAGTTACATGAGTTACCCATGAACCTTCCAATAGTGGCTGTTTTTTTCCTTTTTAGTTAACGGTTAAAAATTGCTACCTCATTTTAAGACTTACTATAAAGCTACAGTAATCAAGACAGTGTGGTACTAGTGAAAGAATAGACATAGTTCAGTGGGACAAAATAGAGAGCCTAGAAGTAGATCCATACAAATATAGTCAACTGATTTTTCACTATAAGAACAAAGACAATGCATTGGAGATAGGGTTGTCTTTTCAAAAAAATGACACTGGAACAGCCGGACATCCATTTGTAAAAATAAAAAATCAGACCTTTCACCCTTCACAAAACATTAACTCAAAATAGATCATAGACATAAATGTAAAATGTAAAAATTCTTGAAGAAAATCTTGGTGACCTTAATGTATAATAATGATTTTTTTATGTACAACACCAAAAGCATGAGCCAAGAAAGAAAAAATTGTTAAGTTGGACTTCAGTAGAATTAAAAACTTTTATTCTACAAAAGACATAAGAGAAGGGAATGAAAAGCCAAAGACTAGGAGAAAATCTTTGTAAAACCACATTTCTGATAAAGGACTTGTATCCAAAATATACCAAACAACAAACAAACAAACTGCTTAAAACTCAACAATAACACTTAGAAAAACAACTGATTAAAAAAAAAATTTGGTAAAAGATCTGAACAGACACTACCAAAGAAGATCTACAGATGGAAAATAAGCATCTGGAAAAGTATTTCACATCATACGTTATTAGAGAATTATAAATTAAAACAGGATGTACCACTATATGCTATTGGAATGGCTAAAATCCTAAATACTGGTAACATCAAATGCTGACGAGAATGTGGAGCAACAGAAACTCATTCATTGCTGTTGGGAATGCAAAATTGTATAGCTACTTTGAAAGACAACTTGGTAGTTTGGTACAAAGCTAAACATGATCACTGATATACGATCCAGCAATCACTCTCCTAGTTATTTACCCAAATGAGTTGAAAACATCCACACAAAAACCTACAGGTGAATGTTTATAACAGGTTTATTCATAATTGCAAAAATTCGGAAGCAATCAATTGGTGAATGGATAAACTCTGGTACATCGATGCAATGGAATATCATTCAGCAATAAGAAAAAATGAGCTACGTGGCTACTAAAAGATATGGAAGAACCTTTAAATGTATAGTGCTAAGTGAAAGAATCCAATCTGATAAGGCTACACAGTTTATGATTACAACTATATGACTGTGGAAAAGGCAAAATTATGGAGACAGTAAAAAGATCAGTGGTTGCCAGAGGTTCTGTGGGAGAGAAGAAAGGAAGGATGAATTGGTAGGAGACAGGACTTTAGGGTGATGAAACTGTTTTGTATGATACTGTAATGGATACATAATATTGTGTGTTTGTAAAAACCCATAAAAATGTGAAACACAGAGCTAACTGTAATATACACTATGGACTTTGTTAATAATAATGTATCCATAGTGGTTTACCAATTTTAACAAATGTACCACATTAATGCAAGATGTCGATAATAGGGGAAACTGTAGGGGGTGGAAGGAAAGATACATGGGAACTCTGCACTTTATAATTTTTCTGTAAACCTATAAAACTGCTTTAAAAATAAAGTCTACTAATTTAAAAAAAAAAAAAGATGTTTGTCTTTTCCACACAATTTTATTTCCATACAATTTTAACAAAATAAGGTTCTGAGGTATTTTCCTGTGAGAAAAAGTGTCATGTCTCTAGTCAGCAACCAGTGTGATATCTTTATTTCTCAAAGGCCTGTTCACTTATTGGGTGGTTCTCACGAGCGTGGTTGCTTGACAGCTGAGCTGTGGATAAATGGGGTATTACTTTGTATTTATTGTCTTTTGATGGAAATTCTCTGTGATAAGTGTGTAATGGGAGCATGTAAAAGGCGATAAAACTTATAGATTTTGAGAGGTGTGATATGCCTAATTGAACATATACATTTTAGGAAGTATTATCCTGGGTAAGTTTTAGAAGGCGGATTAGAAATTATATATGCAGAACTTTTAATTCGCAATGTAAGAATTCCAGTAGCTTCTGAACTTGCTCTCCCTATTGTTGGTTCCTCTCCTTTCTTAACTACCCTATCCCCTAAAGGGGAAAAAACAACCTGTCTCTACTTAATAAATGATTGTTTTTTCCTGAATTGCATTTTTAACTCCATCTGTGCCACCATAAAAACCTTCCGTGGCTTTCCATCGCCTTGAGGATGAAGTCCACTCTTCTTAGCAAAGATATTAACATTATTTAGTCAGTATTGCTGGTGTTGGAGGGTATTGCAGAGAATGCCATGCCTGTGGTATCATTTTCCTGCCAGTATATAAAGCCTCGTCTTTTACCACTTGTCCTCATTCCATTCTCCACAAGACCCACAATCTCTGGCCCCTTACAGCTTTTGCACGTGGCTTTCCTGTGATTGGAAAAGCTCCTGCCATACTTATGACTTAAGAATCAACTTGAGAATCATGGCCCATATTCCCCCAGCACCACTCTTTAATTTCCACAGAGCTTTCCAGAACTCTACATGTATTTCATTCATAGGACTTAGGAACATGCATCATTGGATCTTTGTCTACGTGTGCTGTTTCCTTGACTGGTGAGTTTTCTGGGTTGAATCCTTCGTTCCCTTATTTTATGGCATGCATGGAATAGCTAGTATATTCTTATTTTAACTGAATCAACATGTAAGTTAACAAATCAAGCAAAACCACTATATTAGTTAAGCTAATGTTAGCTGCTTCAAGAAATAAATGGCGTTAGTTTATTCCTCTAGGCCCTTCAATTTTGTGGCTCTGCCAGCCTCCTTTAACCCATGGCTCTAGAGTCTGGTGCGGAGGATGAGGAGTGAAGAGGAGGCTCATCAACTTGGGGGGTTTATGGACCTGGCCTGGAAGCAATGCATATCACTGTACGTGAATTTTTTTTCTAGTTAAACAATAGCTTTATTGCTTGAGTACATAGACAAATTTATGCAACCAGGGCAGAGGCTGCAAATGACTTGTATTTCCAATGTGGAGGGGGAGGGAGGACTTGTTTGGTCTTGTAATATCGAGCCAACCGATGAATAAGGCTCTCGATCAAAATCAGATGGAATTTAGTACTCTTATCCTTTCTATTCCTCTCAAGATGTTTTCGAACAGCAACAGCTTTCTTAATTAAATGGTAGAGATCTTCAGAAAGATCAGGAACAAGTCCTTTGGACTTAAGAATTCACAAGATTTTTATTGCCTGTCACAAAACGTACTTGCACAACACCATGTGAGTCTCTCAGGATCACACCAATTTGCGAGGGAGTCAGCCCCTTCTTGCCCAGTTTGTGGAGCTGCTCCTTCATGTTGTCATTTGTCAACTTTAGCCATGTGGGGACGCTGCGGCGGTAGGGCTGTATGGGACAGGCCCTTCCCAGGAGCATGCTTGTGACCCATGATGGCGGTGGACAGGCATTTGGCCATATCTCAGCCCTAGTTCAACCTGAACTACCAGAGAGGCTGGGAAATCTAGTCTAGCTAGACTTACATGAGGAAGATGGACATAGTTTATGAATAGCTAGCAAGCTTCTGCCATAATGGTTTGATAGAATCGATCCACATTCAGATTTGAATTTCTGTTACTTTCCATTGAGATAATCAGCCACTTTTCCATAGAGCGTGGTGTGGAGTAAGAAGTAGGACGGGTGATTAACCCCCTCTTAAAGAAAAGTGAGTTGTTTAGGTTGTAATCTCTGTGTTCTAGTAGTTACATATCATTCTTTCTATATTTAGGATGTATTAAGCTATCAATATTTTATTTTTCAAAGCCAGGTTTTCTAGAAGACTATGTGGAAAAATGTACCACGCCTCATCATACTTGTCATACATAGTACCACTGCTTTCATTACTGTGTGACAGCAACACTGTCTCATTCAATTATACGTTGTATAAATTACATTATTTTTTGGAGGATTAAGGATTCCTGTAAGTGTGGTATGTGTCTCAGTGGTACTAATGTTTGAAGGAAATGGCTTTCTGGAATTCAGCGTAGTAAGAGAATTAGAATTCAATCAGTGTGATAAATCTTTGAACTTGCTGTTGAAGGGCCTAAATTTAAATTAAACCTTTAAAAGCAGTAATCTCTCTTCAATTTTGGCGCTACTGGGAGGTAATGGAGCTCTTAAGTGAAATGAATTTGATTTATAAGTACAGCAATTCTTTCTTCAATTGCTGATGTTTTCCACAGTATATGTTTTATTCTTCTGAAGTTTAATCAATAAGGTAAGTGAAATGTTTCTTTCTCACCTGTTTTCTATTCTCTGGTTTCCAGATTTATGGCTCTTTTTGTTTGACATTGGGATTATAGGTGTATATGTAATTGTGTCAGGTGCATGTTTCAAAAATTTCCTAGCCAGAGGGTGATTTTAAACATACACTAAAAATCTCAAGAAATAATATATTTAATAATAAATATACATTACCCCAAGTAGTTTTTACATGACTGGTTTCATGTCTCCTAGAATTAACTCACTTTAAAAGTGTGTGACTCAAAAGTGCTGCATCCAGAGCTTGCAAGCCAGTGTCCTAGCCATTCCTAAATCAGTCCCAAGGGACAGTCACCCAAGGTGGGCATTGCCTTCAGGAATTGGTCAGAGAGTGACTCTGTTTAAATTGAGAGTACTTGCCTATTTTAGACTGGGTCATTGCATTCGTTTTTGGGCTGCTGTAACAAATTACCACAAACTTGATAGCTTAAAACAACTGAAATTTATTTTCTCACAGTTCTGGAGGCCAGAAGTTTGAAATCAGTTCTGTTGGGCCAAAATCAAGGCCTTAGCAAAATTGTACTTGTACCCAAAAGCTCTGAGAATCCAGTACCTG
>NW_011888934.1:1660522-1664997 GCF_000151845.1 Pteropus vampyrus | reverse complement strand
TTCAAAAATTTCCTAGCCAGAGGGTGATTTTAAACATACACTAAAAATCTCAAGAAATAATATATTTAATAATAAATGTACATTACCCCAAGTAGTTTTTACATGACTGGTTTCATGTCTCCTAGAATTAACTCACTTTAAAAGTGTGTGACTCAAAAGTGTTGCATCCAGAGCTTGCAAGCCAGTGTCCTAGCCATCCCTAAATGAGTCCCAAGGGACGGTCACCCAAGGTGGGCATTGCCTTCAGGAATTGGTCAGAGAGTGACTCTGTTTAAATTGAGAGTACTTGCCTGTTTTAGACTGGGTCATTGCATTCGTTTTTGGGCTGCTGTAACAAATTACCACAAATTTGATAGCTTAAAACAACTGAAATTTATTTTCTCACAGTTCCGGAGGCCAGAAGTTTGAAATCAGTTCTGTTGGGCCAAAATCAAGGCCTTAGCAAAATTGTACTTGTACCCAAAAGCTCTGAGAATCCAGTACCTGCCTCTTCCAGCTTCTGGTGGCTCCTAGCATTTCTTAACTTATAGCTGCATCCCTCTACCCTCCATCTCTGTGGCTGCAGGCCTGTTCCTCTTCTGTCTGTGTCACATCTCCCTCTGCTCCCTCTTACGAGGACATAGGAGATTGTACTGTGGGCCCCACCCAGATAATCCAGGACAATCTTCCACCTCAAGATCCTCATTCGCATCTGAAATATCCTTTTTACATTTACAGGCACCGACATTGGGACATGGATATGTTTATTTTTATTTTTGTTTTATTTTGGGAAGGAGTCGGGGAAAGGTAGGGGAAGAGTACATTACTCAGCCTACCACAAGCATGTAAGCCATTCCAGAACTGGTCGTTCTGGAAGTGATTTGCTGACAATAATGCAGAATTTTTCTTTTTAATCTGAGTTTTAGTTAGAAATATAACTTTCTGGTGGTATGCTGTGTATTTTTTTGTGAAAATAAAGGTTCTCTTTTATTAATAAAGGGTAGTTCATATACCTTGACAGAAAACAATGGCAAGTTTAGCTCTTTTGGGTCATTTTTCAAGTTTCAGTTTTAATTTTTGATCTAGATTTTCTATATCCTGTTGGTGTGAAGACGAAAATGATGACGTTATAAATATTTACATTATAAAAAGTCCCCTGAGAAGCAAACACATTAGACTACTTTTAAAATTTTTATTTATTTTCTGACTAGAAAAGTATAGCTAACTTCAGGAAATTTATAAAACCCAGAACAACACGAAGAAGAAAACAACTGAAATTTAACCACTCAGAAATGACAACTATTGATATTTTGATTTCTTTTATCAAATTACATTATTCTCTCCTTCGCGTTTAGCAGTTGTTATTCTATTTGTCCACATTGGTTTGTAATCCCATCATCATTATTACAGGGAAATAGCTTTTCCTGGAGTGCTGGAAAACTGAAGAAACAGCACTGTTGTTCTGGTTAGACTCTACATCCTTTCTTCCTGCAGTTGAAGAATTGGCTATACTGACACCAAGTTTGATTCAGGTACAAGAGAGCCTGATGTTTGCACGGGTTTCCATAAAGGCTATCAATTGTTAGTGTAAGTTCTGCCTGAATACATCTTTGTTTTCTTGCATGTTTTAGTGGAACCCCAATCCTGAGAGATGCTTTGAGGGGAGAACACAAGTTCACAAGTAAATTTGGAAAATAGTGAATTCTTTGTGTGCACACATGCACATGTGCGTTCTAACAAAGTGCATATTAGTCTTTTAAAAGATAGACTTTTTAGAAATAAAGGAGCCTGTTTAACCTAGTTTCCCCTCCCAGCTGATTTTTTTTTTCCTAATGCCTATTTCGAACTGTGTGAAGCATAATTTGTGAAATACAGTAATGATGAATTTAGATAAGGGATATCTAGATGGTTTTGATGTGATAAGACTTTGGCCAAAAAATATATATGTATATGTGTGTCTCTCTGAATAAATATTGTCATCCTTGACAAAAATATTGTCATCCCTGCCAAAGTCAGCGATTTTAAAAAGTGGCTCATTTGATTCAAGTACTATAAAAACCTTTTTAAATTAAAGATGCTTTACATTATAATACATTATTAGACGGGTTTTCTCTACCCTTCAGTGAATTAGAAATTAAAATCTAGGAATAGTATCAAGCAAAGTGAAAGTTCAAGGAAAGAGTGAAAGAAATTTGTAAGTTTTAAAAAAATGTAGTGTGAAAGTTTCCCAACCTCTCCCACCAAGTGTCATTTTGGCCTCAAGCTGAATTAGTTCTCATCTGATTAAATCAGAACCAAATTCCGCTATTTCCTAACTGCTGTGAAGTGCAGATTTTTAAAATGTGTCAGAAAAGCAAAAATTTGTCTAGTAGGAAATAACTCTCTTAAAAGAGAATAATTAGTGTTTCATTTATATCATCGTTTTACAACTTTGCAACATATAAAAGTATTCATCGTGTTTATGTAACATGTAATTATTAAGTGCCTGGTCAGAATACCAGCATTAATTTTGAAGTTCGAGTTTTTAAATTTAGATCTATGAAGGCTCGAGAAATCTTAGGGGTGGATGGAAAACCACACTAACTCTGTTTTAGTATCCATGTCAAATGAGAACGGTGAACTCAGGACCACATTTAAACTTTTGATTTTTATACTTAGGGATCGAGAAAGGGCTCAGATAACAAACAAAGTGACTAATCCAGAAACTGCTTCTTTGAATTTAGGAAAGCAACCGCAGATGCACATTTTTATACATATTCTGTTTACACAAACACATTCTCAAGTATTTGGGGAGTAAAAACTTGATTTCCCTGGTGACTGAAAATGAAAAGGCCTATGAGACGGAAGGGAAGAGGTAATTGTAATTGAAAACCCTTTGCAACCACATGAAGTTAACGTTTTCTCAGTTATCTTCACCACAGTGCTTACAGGGCAGTGTCTCTGAGAGGAGCACCAGGAGTTCAGCATCACCTGGCGTGATGGTTAATTTTAGTGTTGACTTGGCTAGGTTAGGGTGCCTAGTTATTTGGTCAGACATCAGTTTAGATGTTGCTGTGGAGGTATTTTTTAGATATGAGTGACATTGAAATCAGTAGCTTTGAGCAAAGCAGAGTACCCTCTACAACCTGGGTGGATGTCATCCAAGCAAAGATCATCAGAGAGAAGATTGAGGTCCCCAGATGAAGGAGGGGTTCTATTCCAGACTGCATTCAGATTTAAGACCCCCACACTGACTCCCACTGGAATTTCCAGCCTGCCGGCCTTCTTTGCAGACTTAAGACTTTCCAGGCCCTCAGTCATGTGACCAATCCCTTAAAATAAATCTGTGTGGTGTGCATATGGGCGTGTGTGTGTGTGTGTGTGTGTGTGTGTGTACATGCACGTGTATACATGTATATACACGTGCGCACACACACCCCATTCTGTTAGGAGAACCCTAATACACCTGGGCACTTGTTAGAACTGCATGTTCTCATGTTCCACCCCAGACCTGCAGACTCAAATAACAGGGGTGGGATGCAGCAAATCTGCCTCAATAAGCCATCCAGCTGATGCCGATGACCCCACCTCCACCCCCAAGCTCAAGACCTACCGCAGGTAAATGGGAAAAGCCTCCTGTTGCAGTTGAAGAAGTTGAGGTTCAGAAAGGTTAAGTAATGTACCCAAAGTCATCCAGTCTTGGTGAAGCCATGATTGATTCTTGATGCTTTCAGAAGGGTTAGTAATATTCATGGACAGCTCAGCAATTTTTAATCCGCTTTTAGAGTACACCACTGGATGCCCATTTTCTTAAAGAAAAAAATGTGGGAACCAGTTACGCGTATATAGTATATGGCAGCAGTGGTTCCCAGTCTTTGTACCACCA
This sequence comes from Pteropus vampyrus, assembly GCF_000151845.1. Lineage (NCBI taxonomy): Eukaryota > Metazoa > Chordata > Mammalia > Chiroptera > Pteropodidae > Pteropus > Pteropus vampyrus. The sequence goes on along the minus strand of NW_011888934.1, from coordinate 1,661,153 downwards.
GCTATAGCTTCTGTTATTTCGTGTGATGAAAGGTTTTTTTGACTAAAGAAGCTGTATCTTAAAGTAATAGTTATTTTGCCATAATAGCCGTGCAGAGCTCCTGATTGACATGAGATCGCCAGTACTGCTTCTCTGAGGTGACATATCCTCGGCAGAAGCAGAGACATTTGATGTTTTAATTAGCTTGTAAACCTAAATGTAGAATTTCCATTAGTTTTCCAAAGCATCTGCAAATTCCTTATTGGATATCTTGGCACTGAACAACATTTTCAGATACAGTCGCCGAGTGCTACCATACAGCAGCTATCATGTATTATCAGGGTATAAAATATAAATGTCCAAATCTTAGTAGTATGTCACTTTTTTAGTCACCAAAATCAATGCACTGGTTTGGGTGCGGCTCCTCCAAGCAGTAGGTCAGAGACCCAGGCTCTGCCATTGTCCATGTGTGACGTCCAAGATTGTTGAGAAAGAGGCACAGTGTGGGGCTTTCTAATGGGCAGGCTGGGAAGTGGTGTTCATCGTTTCCATTTCCATTCTGTTGGCTCAGTCACACGGCCACACTTTAAGTGGGGCTAGGGAATATGGTCTGATGGTGTGCCCAGGAATAAGAAGAAATGAGGTTGCTGAG
>NW_011888934.1:1645245-1660472 GCF_000151845.1 Pteropus vampyrus | reverse complement strand
GACATGAGATCGCCAGTACTGCTTCTCTGAGGTGACATATCCTCGGCAGAAGCAGAGACATTTGATGTTTTAATTAGCTTGTAAACCTAAATGTAGAATTTCCATTAGTTTTCCAAAGCATCTGCAAATTCCTTATTGGATATCTTGGCACTGAACAACATTTTCAGATACAGTCACCGAGTGCTACCATACAGCAGCTATCATGTATTATCAGGGTATAAAATATAAATGTCCAAATCTTAGTAGTATGTCACTTTTTTAGTCACCAAAATCAATGCACTGGTTTGGGTGCGGCTCCTCCAAGCAGTAGGTCAGAGACCCAGGCTCTGCCATTGTCCATGTGTGACGTCCAAGATTGTTGAGAAAGAGGCACAGTGTGGGGCTTTCTAATGGGCAGGCTGGGAAGTGGTGTTCATCGTTTCCATTTCCATTCTGTTGGCTCAGTCACACGGCCACACTTTAAGTGGGGCTAGGGAATATGGTCTGATGGTGTGCCCAGGAATAAGAAGAAATGAGGTTGCTGAGCCGATCAGCTGGCAGTCTCTGCCACCTGGAACCTAAATGCTCTGTTGTCGGTAGGTTTGTGCTTCTGCCTATGGTGGATTTATGTTCTCTCCTGATAACCCAAAGCAAGGCGGGTGTGAGGAATAGGAATAGATGTAGTCATTATTGATGTCACTCAATTCTTTCCAAGTCTTACTAGCCTATGGGAACAGGGAGAGCCACAGAAGTAGTAACGCCAGTTACACTGGCTCCTGCCCACAGCTTCAGCAGGGATCTTGTGCCACCTCTAGGTTTTCATCCAGTTATATCTCTTATAGGTCAGTCTATCATATGCTATCTGTCATCTTTTCCTCTCCCACTTCATGTGCATCCCTACCCCTTATCCCACTGTTTAAATTCACTGCCTGTTGGTCACCTGATGGCACCCTGGTGCTGCTACTGTGCCAAGAATACTGACTCTCAGGTTCTATAAACTGCTGTGCCCTAGGGGGCTTCAGTGGTATTCAGGGCACAAGTAAGGTGAATATATATTATCTTGGTTATCTGTTGCTGTGAACCAGACTACTGCATAACATTACAGTTTGGTTTTTTTCCACAAGTGTTTGGGTTGGTTGGGCTCAACTGGGCAGTTACTCTGCTCCACGTGCTATTGGTTGGGGCCACCCGGGTGGCTGCATTCATCTGGGAACTTGGCTGGAGCTGATAAGTCCGAGGTGGGCATCCATCCTCCAGGGCCTCTTTGCATGTGACTCATCCCTCAGTGGTCTTTCCTGGACTTTCTTACAGCTTAGCGGCTGGGCTCTGAAAAGGTGGGAGCTGTCAGGTCACTATGGGCTTAGAAGTCACAGAACATCACTTCTGCCACATTTTATTGGTCAAAAGCAAGTCACAGAAGTAGCCCAGATTCTAAGAGAAGGGAAATAAGTCTTGTGTGTTCAGGGATGGGAGGAATTGTTGGTGGCCATATTTGGAGATTATCATCATGTCTCGTCACCCTATTCACTTTGTCACCTGTACCTCAAGTCCGTGCTACCTGTATTTCACTGTATCAGAGTCACTCGTGAAATTATTCCTTTATTCCTCCACCAGTATAACTTTTCTCCTGAGAGTCCAGGCTACTGACATCATCACTTTATCCTTGAGTGGGTAGGTCCTGATTCTGGGAATATGTGAGGTGTACACAGAAATAAGGAATGAACTAGTTTGGCTGGTGCTGAGGGTTCATGTTAGGGGATGTAGTGAGTTTGAAGAATTAAGCAGTGGCTTGAATTCTAGGCTGAAGAGTCAGGGAGCCTGGAACTGGTGGTGATGAATTGCAAAGCGGTGTTTAAGGAAGATGGATCTCGCAATAATGCATAAAGAGGATTGAAGGGTAGTGTCATTGACCATGGTCATCATGCATAGACAGGAAATGAGCAAGGCCTCAACAAGAGAGAGAATAGTAGGGCCCAAAAGAAACAGTCATGATAGAGAAGTAATCAATATGACTTAAGAAACTATGGGGAGGCAGAAGGAAAACGGAAGGCTGGGTACAATAAGCTCTGCCACAAATAAGAGTTTTAAAATACTGTTAATGGTTTTTGTGAAACATGAAACTCGAACTAAGAAGAGATTGTTAACCGAGACCTTTTATATTTAGACTTAAATCTTAATTTGGGTTTGTGTGTTGGGGGTAGGTGGTGGTGGTAAAAGTTTATGCCGTTAGTCAGCTTAGAATTTATTATGCTATAGTAACAAACAGCTCCAAATTCCCAGTAGGGTATGACAATCCAAGATTTATTTCTCATTCATGTTATGACTGTTGCAAGTCAGCTCAGATCTGCTCTACAGCTTCTCTGTTTTATGACCCACGCAGAAGCAGCAGCTTATCTAGAGCATGGGGAAATATAGCTTGGTGAAGGCACAGGATAGCTTTCAAAATTTTTGCTAAAGTTGCACATGTCCCTTTCACGTTTTATCTTTATTAGCCAAAACAGATCACTTAGGATTGATGTCTAATGGGACAAGAATTGTATTCTTCTCATTGGAAGAGACACCAGGAAAGGCCCCTAGGAAGGGGAAGCAATTATTTTTGAGTAAATAAAACAATCAGCCATGGTCATGTTTTTCCCCTACTTTTAATTACACAAATAATGAAAAATCATCAAGAAATACTGAAAGCACACAGCAAACATTTCTAGTCACCCCACATTTCTCTCACTAGAAATAACGGCTGCTGATATTATCTTTATATAAATATTTTCAGATATTTTTCTCTGGGAATTTTTTAATGGAGTCAAATCAGACATGCTATTCTGTCATTTACATACTGACTAAAGGTACACAATGAACATACACTCATGTCAGTAAATTTACATCTGCATCCTAAATTGTAATGGTTCTCAGGTATTCCTCTATATGAATATACTATACTTTATTTAATTGTTGGACATTTAGATTTTACCAATTTCACTGTTTAATAAGATGCTGTCATAAGTCTCTTATATGTATACATTTGCACATTCATCAGGCTATTTCTCTTGGACAGATTCCTAGCAATGGAATAATTAAAAGGGATGTTCTTTTTAAAGTCCTTTTTGATACATCACTGACAAATTTTATAGCTTAGTGTTTAAGGCCCACTCTTCCTTTTCCATCTCCTAAAATGGAGTAGTGTTACCATAGCAATAGAAAAAAAAATCAGTACTCTCATGGAACTGCCTAATTTGTCTTTGTCTTCATTTTAACTCGGAAAGTTACATTTTGTGCCAAGGTCGGCACATAAAATACCTGTCTGGAATCTCTCGTGGGTTAGGAGGTCAGTGCCCTCTGAGGATAACCCAGCCATCCCTGGTTATCCTGTTTCACAAATTGGCTCCCCTGTTGTCTGCTGGGAAAGGCTTTGTCAGTCACAGTTGGTCGAGTAAGTTACTCTGTCTAGGAAGACTCAGTGACTGATAAATGTCCCATCAGCCTGTAATTCGGAAAGCCATTGGTCATAAACAAGGCAGTCTCGTTAATTTAAAAAAAGACCCAACTCATTATGGTAGATTTATCTGGGAATCTGATTCATTTCTCAAGACTTTTCAAAAGAATGATACAAGTGACCTATGATCTAGATTTTCCTGAAGAGAGGGAAGACAAAGCATGACGAAACGATTACATTAGTGCTTTCCCCTTTTAGCCCACATTCTAGGGAGAACCTACTGTTTTGGAATCTGTCTGAAATCTGGATTCTCAAACTGGCGATTGAGTTAAAAGGTGGTACATGTGTAACTTTGGAGGTGCCCACATGAGGTGAGTGAGGTTCTTATGGAGTGGAGGGTGGAACACTGTTTTGGGGTGTGGGGAAAGCCAAAATGAGCAGTAGGAAAATATCCTTTCATTACACAGCTGCCGAGATGGGCCGGGGAACCCTGAAGTTAGAAGTAAACAGCTGCAGTGGTGCTAATGAAAGTACTAGGTTGCTTATTCTGTGTGGCAGGAAATAATTTTTACTCACATTTTGAAATGCAGTCTCATGTAACTGGAACAAGAGCCATTATACAGCATTCCTATCTTTTTTTTTTTTTTTTCTTTAAAGAAGACAGGGTTGCAAACAGTTAAAACGTGAGCTTTGAGGAGTGGCAGCATAGGGCTCGAGTTGTGGCTGAGCTGCTTTCTGGCTGTGTGGTGTAGGCTTATACCTTTTACCTTTTCTATATGTTCTCAATCGTAAAATGAGGCAGACTAGCAATACCTACCTGATTAGCTGTTTATAAGATTAAAATTCGTGAAACACATAGTGTGATCCCTGCCCAGTACACAGAGGTCAGTAAATGGTGGATATTTTTAATACAACAAATAGTATAATTATAATTAGTTTCAAAAAGCAATAGTATAAGGGGTTTGAGTCATATAATCAATGGCAATTTCACAGCCCTCATGTACACAGAGATGACTTTAACTAAAACTGTACACGGTTCTAGTCTTTTTTTTGTGTTGTAAAAGCAATATTTCAGTGGATTAATACAATAACATTTATATTTCTTAATGTATCAGTTAAATGAGATGTTGCTGGAAAGAGGGTAACTTTCCTTCCCATGATAACTGAGAATCCAGGCTTCTTCCATGCTGTGGTGCCACTGTCCCTTAAGACTTCAAATTTTATTGCTGCCAGTAGAAAAGGGAGAAGCAGAAGGAGCATTGTGAGGAAGTTTTCCATGAGCCTGGCCTGGCCTGGCTGTGGTGCACATCACTTCTCACATTCTGTGGTCTAGAGCTAAGTCACGTGGTCACACCTTAGTGCAGGTTGTGGGGCTGAGCACCTCCAGCCCGGCAGCCCCTTCCCAGCACGACTACACCACAGAAAGGGAGAACGGCCAGGCAACTCGCTACCCTGTGCTGTGGTTCCATAGCCTGGTCCAGAGAGGGTTTAGATGTTTTTGTCCCTAATAATTTAAAGGAAGAAGAGATGAGATTTTGCTGAGAGGAAATAAATACGAAGAGTGAAGACCGATTTGAGGATTTTAACTAGTGAATCTAACTAGGCCAGTGATCACACCATTGTAGGAAATGGGACTTTGGGGTGGGCCTGCACATTTGTGGGAAACAGACTAATCAAGGGTCTTTTGGGCATAGAGAGTTTGAGACAATTGAGAACCATACCATGAAAATCCTCCTTACACACTTGGACAAGCAGACCTGCAGCTTCAGTGTGGCCATCTTCCCTAAATAAGGACACATGTTACCTGCCTCTAATTTCACCTGAATCCATCTTAGGTATTGAGCTGTCAGAAATTGATTCTCAGGACTTACCTTTCCTTCATGATAAGAAATTCCATACCAAAATGGAAAAATCTAGGGGTTATTTTGCGGGGATACGTTTTTTAGAATATGTGTTTTAAGCTCAGGCCTAGTATACCTTTAGACTGGCTATAACATCACATAATTTATGATTTGCCCCACTGCTTCCCAAGGAGAATGAGCCATCCTAAATACAAAAGATTTCTTAAAGAACACAGATCCAGAAAAACTCCAGGTAAGGCACTGAGTGATACACGTTTGTTATAATATCCTAGATCTGGTGTCTGCAAACTTTTTATGGTGTTTTGATTTAAGCTGTCCTCACCATGGAAGTGAATGACTGGCTGCTTTTTTTTTTTTAAACAGTTTGTCAACCTCATGACAGGGAAGGAGTTTTCTTACAGTCCTCAGAGTCTGTAAAGGAGTATCGATTACCCACAGCAGTTAGAATTATATTCTTCCATAGCTTCTTATACAGATACCTCACTTAATGTTTCAGCCTGGTGAGGATTTCCTATGGCCTAATTTCCCTTCTTTGGTACTATCTATGTTTAATTCAATATACCTTTAGTGTGAAGCATCTGTGAGTTTCCTGCTCTCAAGAATCTTACACCTTGATGTAAGATGGTTTACCCAAGCTATCTTCACCTTGGCAAAAATCATACAACATCTAGTAATCACCTGCTATCTCAGTCTGCTTGGACTGCGGTAACAAAATACCATAGACTGGATGGCTTAAACAACAGATATTTATTTCTTATAGCTCTGAAGGGTAGAAGTCTAAGATCAAGGTGCCAGCAGACTTTGTTCTCAGTGAGAACCCGCTTCGTAGTTTGTAGGCAGCCACCTTCTCCATATGCACTCAGTGGCTGTTCCTCAGGGCAGATGCATGGAAAAAGGGGCGCTCTCTGTCCTCCCTTAGAGGAGCACTAATCCCATCATGAGGACCCACCCTCACAACCTCATCTAAATTAAGTCATCTCCCAAAGGCCCCATCTCCAGAGAGGTTAGTGCTTCAACACAAGAATGTTGGAGGCACACAGAGCTTCAGCCATAACCTGTCTTTATCAGTTCAGTAGGTTTTACTCTACACAGAAACATATTTAGTGGAGCTGAGGGTGTTTTTCAGATTTTACATGGAGGGAAGAAAAAGGTACAGGTTGATCTCTTTTACTGTACTCTTCTGTCATAACATTATAGCTTCTTCTTCATTAAATTTTTAAACATTTATGACACATTTAGTTGCCAGGCAGTGGGCTAAGTTCTAGGGAATGCAGAGGTTTTTCTCACAGGACCAATAACCTCAAATAGTTCAAGGTTAAAAAAAAAAAGTCAAACGCCAAACAAATATGCCAAGCAAAGAGCTATAATAAGAGTTAATAAAGGGCACAGTGGGGGCCCAGCAAAAAGGAGTGGCTCGTTCTGCCTGAAGATATGAGGAGCTTGTGAGCAATGGTGGCATGTTGTTCAGAAGTCAGGTATAGAGCACAAGGGCATTTAGTAGAGGGGTAGGTGTAGACAAATTTATATAGCTCCAAAGTGAGCTGGTGTTTGTGAAAAAGCTTGAACATGGATTTTAGGTGAGAGTTTAGCTGAAGATGAAGCTAAGTATGTAAGCAAGTACCAAGTCTAGGAAGACCCTGTCCTCCACGCTAAGGAGTTCGGACTGGACAATTTGAGCATTGGGGAACCACCAATGGCTATTAAGCTCGAGAATGACTATTGATTTCTGCATTTTAGAAAGGTCAGTGTGGCAGAGTAGGAGGAACAAACTTAGAAATTCCTGTCATGCTTTATTTCTGGACCTCAGCAGTTGGGACATTTATTTCCATTGGTTTCAACTATTATCAGACATTTTTTAAGGATCACTGTTACTTGGGTCTAGAAGTGCATTTATGAGAAAGGAGGAGAGAAATGAGTTCCTTTGCTCAGCAGCTCTGCTTTTAAACCTTGACCTAAAGAAGATCGAGATCACTAGCCATTCCATCCTGGGGCCCTTACACCCACCTGGAAAAAGTCATTGTCAAAACAGTGCTGAAAGCTGCCTTCAGGTTCTACTGCTTTGACCTCATACTGTCAAGTGATGGACCTTAGATGAGAAAATGTAATACTGGCCCAAGAAAGGTAGTGTGCCTTTCTTTTTCTTTTTTTCTTTTTTTAAAGAGAGCTTTGCACGAGATGTTTAATCATTCTGAGTCAGTTTTCTCATCTACAAAAGAGATAATACTACGTGGCCCACAGGATATGATAAAATCTGCTGTAATTATTTTGAAACCATTAATTTTTCTCATATGATCAATATATTAGGGAACAATTTATCATAACATAGATTTTGTATTTATGTGAGATTTCGTCTGCACGAAACATTAGATGAATGAAAAAACCGTACCCAGCGCCTAGGAATACACGAAACTCAGACCCACACGTTAGAAATCTACCAGCCGCCTCATTTCTCCACTTGGGTCGTGAGCCACACCTACCCACGTCTAGTATTACAACTGTCTCTCCAAGTTCAGATAACCCTCCTTCCACCACTTCATAATAACACAAACTGTAGCCCATCTGATGCCCACTTCCACAAGCCAAGACTGGGTCTTTTTCAAGGTCAAGTTTCATACATATTTGTTGTAGTATTTTTGTACTTCTTAATCATTTAATATGTATGAAAATGTGCTATGGTTTTTATTCGGTTCCACTATGTCACTGACAAAAGTTTGAGTGTTTTTTTCCTATGAGCCCTGTGGTTTTTATAGTGCAGTTTTGCAATAGCTTGGTGATTTTTAAGGACTGACTGTTCTTAAAAGAGTAAATGTTAGGATGCGTGCAATAAAGTTTTTGGTACAATATTTACACATTTTGGGTTTCAATGCAGACTGATTTTCTTCCATTCATGAAGTCATTCAATGGCGGCCAGATCAAATGGGGAGTCTTTTCAATTGGTATTATTGTGGGTCACACTTCAGTCAGGTGAGGGGATGAGATTATCAGTGGTGAGCTCCTGCAGCTTTCTCTGTCTATTCTATTTATCAGGGCACCCTGATGGGATGTGTGCTACTTAGTGCCTAAGCTCTGTCACAGACTCGAAACCCACCATCTATACTTGACTTGGTGTTTGGACTGGGAGTCCTCGAAACTGGCTCCCAGTTAGATTCTGCTCATAGAGGCACAAGATGGAGGTTAAAAGAGGAGAGAAAGGTTGCTCTTTCCCGTTTGTTTGCTGTTCCTGCTTTTACCCTGGCAGGGGTCATTAGTTTCAACCTCTAGTTTGTTTTGGCACACCCAGTAACAGCTGGACAGCACACGCTCCTCAGAAGTCTGCAGCCAGTTCCATAGAAGCCCTGTCTCAACCTTCTAGATCCCAATTACCTTATCTCTCCCCATTCTTCCCTAGGGGTGGTGGTTGCTTCCTTTGGTTCTTATTTCTGCGTTACTTCCGTGTTCCCTGTTCACTTTTTTTCAGTTCCATAACATTTATTTAATTACTTATATCAGATTCTCTCTGGTAGGATATTTGGCGTGGTTTCGTTTTCCTCCCAGGATCCTGACTGATACAAGATGGAAGATTTAGTAATTACAGTGACAGAGAGAGGAGTGGTACAAGAGCAAAAGCTAGGGTTCCTGATTGATAACTACGATTCAGTAGGCCTGACTAAGAAGCAACAGCCCAGAGATCCTCTGACTACGATGCTGGACTAGTACCATTGAGACAGCAAACTTATCCTGGAACCTCGGCTCTGCCATTTCCTAATTGTTACAGTTTATTTAATCCCTTTAAATCTGAATTTCTTCATCTGAAAAAAAAATGGGTTGTGGTCAGGACCAAATGAGATGATGCTTACAAAGTGCTTAGGGCAAGACTGGCACACGAATATGCTCTCAGTTAAGGGTTTTCCGTTTCGATGCTGCTGCCTCTGCTGCTTGTGTAGTCACCCTGGGGAGTCCCTTTTTGCATCTAGTCAGAACAGTGCCACAGTACTACATGCCAGAAACCATGCTCAAGACTTCATACAGCACCTCCAAACCTTGGCAGTTCTGCATGGCACTGACCCTGTTTAACAAATGAGGAAACCGAGGCTCCAAGAATATAATGACATGCCTGAGGACATATGACTGGTAAATGACAGAGCTCAGATTAGAGGGCCATTTTTAGCATACACATTTCTTTATAGGAAAACTGAAAAAAATAGATGTTTTGAGGATTGACTGAAAATGAGAAAAGGTGTTTGACTAGCCATTTGCAGAACTTTGTATCTTGGAATTATATTTATAGTTCAGAGTATTTAGCTTAAGTGCTTTGCATTTTGCCTTTAAAGAGAAAATTAAGGTGAACATAAATAGAGATGAAATTGTGACTATGGCTACAGAATAACTGACATGAGGGATGGTGTCCAGCAGGAAGCCTGCTTGTTACATCAATGTCTCAATGGCATGTTTTTGATTTTTGGGCCAGGCCATGTTTGTATGGCTGCAAGTATTTTGGTACGTTGGCATTTTTAAGTTGTTGCCTTAGAGCTGCTAAATATGGAATCACTGGTTATGAGGATATGAGTTTCATTGCCATGATCCTTTTTTTCCTGCACTCATGTGGTAGTTTAGTGACCCTTTATTTTTTTTCTTCTTGATAAATAAACTTGCTTTAAGAGCACCTAGCAGTGAAAAAAAATTATAGGCTCATAATTAGAAAATGAATGTACAGTTTCACATGGAAGAATTTATATTACCAAAAAAAAAAAAATCTAACATCGCGTCGCTTTAAATAATGTGCATTCACAATGCATTTAAATTCATCCAGACAACACAATTTATTGAAAGCTTACTATGTGCCAGGCACCATTCTAAATACTGGAGTTATATCACTGAACAAATGAAAGATTCCTACCCTTGTGGATTTATAGTCTTTTGAGAGGAAGAAGGCCATAAACATGCATAATGTATGCATATATTCACATACATATAGAATAAGTAAGACAAGTGCTGTGAATTAAACAGGAGAATAAGGTAAGGGACATGAAGCGTCAAGGTAAGGAGTGTTGCATTGTTAAAGATAGTGGTCAAAAAGGATTAGATTTACATGAAGTTATATTGGATGTTGTGAAAAGTTTGAATGCAACTCAACAAAGGGTTTTCGAAATATATTTATTGCTAGGCATAATAATTTGACCTGTAATTTCTGTATGGAAGGGTGGAAACCGATGATGGCAATGCAGATTCATGGTTTCAGGTCACATATACAATCTTGTTTTCCTTCTGTCTGTGACAATCCATGGAAATTAATTAGCGTGTTTTCTCTACAGATATGTTAGGTCTAGAATTACCATTAATTTTTGTAATACATTGTGATTTATGCAGCTTCTGATTTAATTTGTTTAATTTGAAAGATTTGCAATACATTTACTAATATGCTGGCTATAATGCTGTATAGCACATCTACAAATTAATTGTTCTTTGTAAATTAATGGTTGTTTATTATTTCTCAAACAGACTTCCTAGAGGCAGTTTTTCAAGAGACTAACACACTCTAATGGTGAGTGGGAAAAATTTATTAAATTCGTATTTGGCCAAATGTAGGTAAGCAGCTGTGAGATTAGGTTTGCAAATTTAATTTGAAATCAGTTTCTCTACTGTTCTTTCACCTGCATTGCTAAAGGGACCCATTTTCAACAACCTTTGAAAAAATCTGGCATTCAGTATTCAACCCGTGTTAGAATTTATTCATCAAATATATGTTTTGAGCATTTTGTTCATTTCACAGAAGTTATTTTTGCATTGGAAAATTGTATCATTCAACTTTTTGGCAGTCATCAACCTATATAAATCTAGGTCAAATCCTATTATAGCAATACCATTTCAAAGGACTCTGTTAAACACAACTGTCAATTTTTTCTTAGTTTTATTTATAGAAATAGAAAGTTTTCATTTGACCACAAATTCTCTGTAAGAAATAATACAGTCAACAAGTGCCTTCAAAAGTTGCTTTCTAATTCTTCATTAATGTGTATATTTTACCTATATGTGTTGAAAGGGAGACAAGAGCTAAACTGGAACTCTGCTTACTTTGTTTCCAAAAGCACTCCAACTCCTCTCGGCCCCAGCATGTGTCCAGTATAACACACTCCTACGAAAGAAGTCCTTCCTGCTTTGGAATATGACATGCACGTTCATGCCCGCTCTGTGCCATCATTCCAAGGAATATGAAAAGGGAACAGGAACTGATATCAACTGAGGAACTGCTTGGAGGTGGACGCTGTGCTAGGTACAACGACGATAAAATCAGGGCTGACAAGGTGTCGACTCTGTTCCGAGCCCTCTACACAGCCCACTACATCAACATCGTGTGTCGTCCACGTTTAATCCTTTGAGGTATGTGGCCAGTACTATCCCCATTTTACAGATGAGGAAACTGAGGCCTGGGGAGTCTTATGTTTGCTTAAGAATATGAGTTTTAACTAGTTTGGCTGGGCTTCAAATTGCGCTTTTCTGCTGCAGAGTGAAGGGAGCTATGAATGCAGGAGTGTGACAGTGCTGCTTGCTCTTTCCGGTACCCTGCAAATGCTGTTATCGCAGAGGAAACTTTCTGCAACAGCCTTTCACCCTATCATGACTCATTTGTTCTTTTCCTCTTTCTCTCATGGGGGACTCGGTACTGTCTCTGACATTATAATATACATTTATTTGTGTATTTGTTTAGAATTTTTTAACGATGGCAGAAATTTTAATTTGCTACTGATCCCCAGCACCTAGAATAATACCTGACTTGCAGTAGGCATTAAATGTTTACTGAATCCACTCGACTCCACTACTTTAGGTTGCTCAGGCCTGTGCTCTGCATCGCTGGAGTCTAAGAATGGAAGGCCGCCAACCCTGCCTGTGCAGGGCACAGTGCTTTTGACTCCTTGCCAGTTGACTGCCCACTTCACAGAAACAAGCCCAATGGCTGTGAAGCACTTATAAGGTTTATAACATGATTTCTAGCCCTGAACTCCTTTGATCACCATGAAATTCAGCTGAGATGTCCTTGGGTATTGAAATTGTTCTTATAGTCCCTGAAATGCTGAGGAAAGCCGGGTTAAAAACCTTTCTTTTTTGCTTATAAAACTAACTAGGAGACTCAAGTCATTCAGTCCTAACGTCTGTAAGTCAAAGATGAAAGTAAGTCATCTCGAGAATCAGAGAAAACCGAACCAGCAAATTTATTTCAATAAATAAGACAGTAGAAATCCAATGCAAATGATTTGATAGTGCCACATGCCCCTGAAAACCTTTAAAAGAAAACTAAGGTTATCAAAACTAGATTCCTTTTTATTTCTCTTCCTTGAAAATCTTGAACCTATTATTACGTTTGCTTTGTGAATAGGAGAGAAAACAGAAAAGGCATATACATCCAAAGGCAACTGGCATGCTTCTCTGGGTGCTTCTGGGTTAGCGTAGCATAGTTCAGATGCCTAAGTGCCAGCAGAGTCTCTACTTTGTCATGCTTTCTGCAGCTGATAGGATCTCTAAACTCTTGCTTTCAACTTTGATATAATGATACAAACCATTGGTGTTTCAGCTGCATCTGGCCTCAGGTCTATTTTCTTTGACCTGGATGGGTTTCGCATGTGTGGCCAACATTTCAAAATTGGGGCATTTCACATTAAAGCTTATAATTCCATTTCTCTTGAAATATCAGAGATTTGGCCACACTTGACCTACATGCTATTACGACACAACATTGAGCTAAATTTGAGTAGTGGCCACCCTTTGAGAAGGGCCTGAATTCTTCCGCTTGTTACGGTCCTCACCCCTCTCTTGTAGTGCCCACACTTGCTTCCCTCAATTACTTGTCTGGTTCTTACATAACTTGGGCAGTAACTGATTCAAGGCAGGCTTAGAAAATCCACTCTTAGTTGTTCATCACCCCATGGCTTTGCTCTCTTCTCTGTGCTGTGGGTCTGTACTTTCTGTAGAAATGCCTAAGTTCCATTAGGGTGGACATACTGATCAAAGCCTTTGGGAAAGGCCCAAAGAGCTTGATCTGGAGACAGGCTTGTGCCCCAGCTATCATGTCTATGCAGTGGGCTAAGCACATTGACAGTCCTCTTTCTGCCCTCCCACCCTTTTTGGTTTTCAACACTTCTCCTTTTGTACTAGTCTTTTATATGACCCTGTGGTTAGAAACCTAATGTCAGCACTATTAAACCAGTACCTACGAAAGATCTGGAAATGCTAAACCCTGGCAGGAGGTATGTTCCAGTTAGTACTGAAAACAGAAGTGACTTTAGTAGGAAAACAAAAGTTTGCTCTGGCACACTTAGAATATGTAGAGTCCCAAGAATTAATCTTCCTCGTTAAGTGTATTTGCAACTATTTCTATGAGATAATTCTCCTTATTTTTTAATGTAGCTCACTGGTTGAAAGGGACATGAATATTCCTTTATAAAGATATTTGTGTGATTGTGTATGTGCATGCCACACAAGAGCATCGGTTATATATATTTTTTAGTATATTTTATTATATATTTATATTTAGTATATTTTATTAGTTGTTTTAGTTTCAGGTGTATAATATAGTTTGGCGGTTTTATACCTTGCAATGTGATCACCCCACTAATTCTAATAACACCTGTCACTGTACAAACTTACCACGATATTAGTGACTATACGCCCCTTCACCTTTTTCACCCATCCCACAACCCGCATCCTACTCCCCTCTGGCAAGCATCTCTTTGGTCTCTGTTTCTGTGAGTTCATTTTTGTTTTGCTTTGGTTTGGTTTGTTTATTTGTTTTATTTCTTAAGACTCCACATGTAAGTGAAATATGGTACTTCTCCTTCTCTGACTTATTTCATTTAGCATAATACCCTCTACGTCCATCTATGTTTTTGCAAATGGCAAGATTTCATTTTTTTATTGCTAATATTCCATTATATGTATTTGTGTGTGTGTCTGTGTGTGTGTATATATATAGCTCACATCTTCTTCATCCATTCATCTATTGATGGATACCTAGGTTGCTTCCATATCTTGATTCTTATAAATAGTGCCTCAGTGAACATAAGGGTGCCTGTATCTTTTCTAATTAGTTGAACCACTCTCTGTCCCTGGTATAAATCTGACTTGGTCATGGTATATAATCTTTTTAATGTCTTGTTGAATTAGGTTTGTTAGTATTCTGTTGAGAATTTTGGCATCAGGGATGTTTAGCATAATTTTCTTTTCCCGTGGTGTCTTTGTCTGATTTTGTTATCAGGGCAATGCTGGCCTCATAGAATAATCTTGGGAAACTTCCCTCCTTGTAGTTTTTGGAATAGTTTGAGAAGGGTAGCTACTAATTTTGCTTTAAATGTGTGGTAGAATTTGCCTGTGAAAACATCTGGTCTTGGGCTTTTGTTTGCTGGGAGTTTTTTGAATACTGCTTTTATTTTCATTGCTAGTAATTAGTCTGTTCAGATTCCGTTTCTTAAGTTTTTGATTTCCTGTTTGATTTGCTCTTTGATCCATTGGTTATTTGGAAGCATGTTGTTTAGTATCCACATATTTGTGTTTTTTTCCAGTTTTCTTCTTGTAGCTGACTTCTAGTTTCATGCCACTGTGGTCAGAAAATATACTTGATATAATTTCGATCTTCTTGAATTTATTGAGGCTTGTTTGTGGCTCGTATGTGATCTATCCTGGAAAATGTTCCATGTGCACTTGAGAAAAATGTGTAATCTACAGTTTTTGGATGAAATGCTCTATAAATATTAAGTCAGACTGCTCTAATATGGCATTTAAGACCATTATCTCCTTATTAATTTTCTGTCTGGATGATCTATCTATTGAGATAAGTGGAGTATTAACATCCCTGACTCTTACAGTATTACTGTTAGTTTCTGCCTTATGTCCATTAATATTTGCTTTATGTACTTTGGTGCTCCTTTGTTGGGTGCGTAGATATTTACAATTATGATGTCCTCTTCTGGGATTGACCCCTTTAAAAT
>NW_011888934.1:1643440-1645195 GCF_000151845.1 Pteropus vampyrus | reverse complement strand
TGTTAGTTTCTGCCTTATGTCCATTAATATTTGCTTTATGTACTTTGGTGCTCCTTTGTTGGGTGCGTAGATATTTACAATTATGATGTCCTCTTCTGGGATTGACCCCTTTAAAATTATGTAACATCCTCTGTTTTAAAGTCTATTTTCTCTGAGATGAGTATTGCTACCCCAGCTTTCTTTTCAATTTGCATGGAATATTTTTTCATCCCCTCACTTTTGATATAAAATGAGTCTCTTGTAAACAGCATATAGATAGGTCTTGATATTTCTTATCCATTCTTTCACTCTGTGACTTTTGATTGGAGCATTTAGTCTGTTTAATTATTGATAGATAGGTATGTGCTTATTGCCATTTTGTTAATTTTTGGTGGTTTTTGTTATTCTCTGTTCTGCTTTTGATCTCTTCCCTTTTGTTGGTTTTCTTTAGGGTTTTGATTGGATTCTTTTCAATTTTTTTATGTTTTTGTATGTTTTTGGTTTATGGTTATGAGGTTCATATATGTCCATCTATACCTAGAGCAGTCTGTTTTATGATAGGCATTTATGTTTTATGTCATTCTAAAAGTACATTTTTACTCTGCCTTCCACTCCGTTTTGGATGTTTTATATCATTTTGTCTTGTGTAGTCCCTGGTTATTATAATTTTGCTACTGTTGTCTCTTAACCTTCATATTAGTTTTATAAATGGCTGATTCTCTGTGATTATTGTATATCTGCCTTTACCAATGAGATTTTTTTCTCTCTTGTATTTTCTTTTTTCCGGTTATATTTTCTTTCTGCATAAAAGAAGACACTTTAACATTTCTTGTAAGGCTGGTTTAGTGTTTGTGAACTCCTTTAGCTTTTTGTCTGGGAAATTTTATCTCACGTTCAGTTCTCAACGATAACCTTGCCTGATATAGAATTCTTGATTGTAGACTTCTTTTAGCACCTTACAAGTCAGAAGGGAGTGGCAGGAAATTTTAAAGTTGCTTCTGAGAAATCAGTAGATAGCCTTATGTTATTTCCCTTATATGTGACTTGTTTCATTCTTGCTGCCTTTAAGGTTGCCTCTTTGTTCTTAAGTTTTGCCATTATAATATGTCTTGGTGTGGGTCTCTTTCACTTTATCCTGTTTGGAATTCACTGTGCTTTCTTGGACCTAGATGTGTTTCTTTCCCCAGGTGAGGAAAGTTTTCAGCCATTATTTCTGCAAATATTCTTTCTGGCCCTTTTTCCTTCTGGAATCCGTATAAAGCAGATCTTAAGGCACTTGATGTTATCCCGGAGATCTCTTATACTTTCCTCATTTTTAAAAATTTTTCTCATTTTGATGTTCTGTTTGGGTGATTTCCACTATCCTGTCTTCCAGGTCTCTGATACATTCTTCTGTATTGACTAATCAGTTGTCAGTTCCTTCTAATTTTCATTTCAGTTATTGTTTTTATCTCCGATTGATTCTTTATTACATTTCCTGAGTTTCTCTAGTCTACTCTCAAGTAGTTTGTTTAGCATCCTTATGACTATTTCTTTGAATTCTTTATCAGGCAAATTACTTATCTCCATTTCATTAGGGTATGTCTCTGGAGTTTTTTTTCTTGTCCCTTCATTTGGGGCATATTCTTCTACCTCCCCATTTTGTTTGACTTTCTGTATTTGTTCCTATGTGTTGGATGGAATAGCTATCTCTACCAGTCTTATAAATGTGGTCTCTGTGTAGACTGCGTGTAGAATAGTTTTGGTGGGCCTGTTGTAGTCAGGGTGGGCACAGGT
>NW_011888934.1:1634288-1642925 GCF_000151845.1 Pteropus vampyrus | reverse complement strand
AGGGGAATCAAACAATGGTGCTCACCGGTTCCTCCCAGCCTGAGTTGTTCCCTCTGCTCTCAGAGAGCTCTGTTTCCCAAACTTCTTGATATGGTCCTCACTCTCTTGCTTGTACAGAAACTGAAATTGGCTCACAGTTGTCTCGGGAGGAATCGCTCTAAATATAGGAGTATGTTGGAAATGTTCTTTGGGCGGGGGTGAGCTCAGTGTCCACATATACCACCATCTCAGACCTGCTTCGAGAAATCAGATTTTAATTGCTATCTTCTAACTGCATTTGTCTGAGATGCCATAGAGTTTGCACTGTCTGTCCACTGTGCCATCAGAAGAATCACTGGAGCCTGTGTTAGGAAAGAATCATGACAACTTCCCATGAGTTTGAGAGATAATTTGGTTGCTCAGATCTGAGTCTTACATGGATATAATAGTCTCGAAAAACTTTTACGTACTGGAAATGTTTTATTGCTATGTGTAAAAAACTATTAACTACTGCTTATCCTTTAAAATTCTTCATTCAAGAAGCCTTTGGAGGCCCCCCACCTCCCATACCTGAGCTAGGTATGCCTTCTTTTGGTTCCCAGAACATTATCTGTAATCCTCTAATACACTATCTTATGATCAATGTCTTGTTTCTGCCAGATTCCAGGCAGTGTCTGTTTCTTTCACCTTTTTATTCTTGGTGCCTAGCACATAACTAGAGTTCAGTATATAATGACTGAATAAATGAATAATCAGATGAATGGCTAGATGAATAAATGCATTTTTAGTGATTGCTGAGTTAGCATAATTTCTGAATTTTATACATGCTGACTAAAACATATCTTCTGAAATATATTCACTTGTCATTTTGCTTTCATTTTGTGTGTTTGCACATCCTAATTTTAGGTTCTAATATATGGTATATCTTACTTTAACATGAAGCATTTTTTTTTTCCAAATTGCTAACTGGAGTGTTCTGTGAAAAATATGCAGTGTTAAAAGAAGGGAGTTGGCCCTAAAGGAAGTGAGGGTAAAATGGAAACATTTACCAAAATATTGTCAGGGTTGGCTACACCACTACTGAGGAATCTAATAGGAGTTGTTCTTACCTCGAGGCCACTTTTCCTGTAATAAAATGCGTGGAGATTTGCCAGCTTCTTCACTGATCAGGAATGTTCCTGTAGGAAGGGACAGAAACACCCCAGACTGTGAATCCTTGGGTTTAATCTACCTCATGGTCATCTTTTTTACTGCACTTTTTAAAAATTTAAATTTAAATGCCTTTAGAGGGGGCATGAATGCTCCGGAGCCAGACATTAGGATAGCTGTCCAAATTCTGAAGACATTTGGACATTTACTACCTCCACTCCTATTTTACATTTTACCTTCCTCCTTCTGCCACAGTGGTTTAAGGACTTGCCCACGGTTGCAGAGTTTAAGCCCCTTGCCTTGCAATTCACTATAACACCTTCATTTTGTAGACACCTGGCAATTCTCATCTCTACCAACAACAATAAAGGTACTTTTTTTAAAAAAACATTTAAAATGAGAACTTTTGAGTGAAAAAGTCTCAAAAAGCGAAGACCTTTTCCTTGAGGCAAACATTTATTGAATTGAAACTTTAAAGAAAGCACGTTGCTTTTGTTGATGGCCTCATGCATCAGAGCTTTGTTTGTTTTCTGTATTACTCTAAAAGCCTGGCAGCTTAAACCCAAGCCTTAAATGTGTTCAGTGAAGGAGCCCTGGCTCTGGGGGCTATATGGATAAAATGGTTTCAAAAACCCACCATACCTCTGAAAGTACTCCAGAAGGTAAAACCATGGTAGAAGTTTGCTTTTCGTTTTTAGCTCATAGAGGACACAAAGAGAGTCTAAATTAGCCATAAATTTTGCTTTAAACTTGTGTTATCAATGCAGAATTTCAACTCAACACGTCGTCATTACTGGACAAAATATACTCTAAAATACAATGATGTGATGTAGAATTATTTGTTTAAATATTATGGTATAGTATTCATGGATGCAACAAGTGATGAAGCTCATAGAAAATTACCTGCTATGATATATGTCACAGTATGTGTTTGGAAAGAATGCTCAAATGCCTTTCATTCATTCACACAACTTGTGGTTCTTCTTGCTGATAAATAATCTTTAATTATTCCAGACAAATGAGGAACACTGCAGGTCGTGACTTCCAGAGAAGTTATTTTGTCTTTGGTTGGTTTTTTGGATGAGTTACTAAACAAAAATACAATCAAAGGAAAACTTAACTATATCTTGAAATTATAGGAAAGATGGAGAATAAGTTTATTACCTTCCACTGTATAAATGCCCCTTCAGTACTTGAACCACTGTAAGACATTGAAGAAAGAAATTAAAGAAGACATAAATAAATGGAAGGATATACCATGCTCAGGGATAGGAAGAATTAACATAATTAAAATGTCCATACTACACAAAGCAATCTGCAGATTCAATGCAATCCCTATCAAAATACCACTGGCATTTTTCACAGAACTAGAATAATTAATCCTAAAACGTATATGGAACTAGAAAAGACCCTGAATAGCCAAAGCAATCTTGAGAAAGAAGAACAAGGACAGAGGTATCATGCTACCTGATATCAAACTATACTACAAGGCAACTGTAATCAAAACATTAATGGTACTGGCATAAAAACAGACACATAGATCAATGGAATAGAATAGAGTGCACAGAAAAAACAAAAACAAAAAACCTGCACTTATATGATTAATCTACGACAAAGGAGGCAAGAATATATAATGAGATAAAGACAGTCTCTTCAATAAATGGTGCTGGGAAAACTACAGCTACATGCAAAAAAATGAAACTAGACCATTTTCTTATACCATTTACAAGGATAAAATCAATGTATTAAAAACATAAATGCAAGACCCCAAACCATAAAACTTATAGAAGAAAACATAGGCAGTAAACTCTGACATCTTAGTATTTTTTTGGATATGTCTCCTCAGGCAAGGGAAACAAAAGAAAAAAAAACAAATGGGACTACAACAAACTAAAAAGTTTTGCACAGTGAAGGAAACCATCAACAAAACAAAGACAATCTAGTGAATGGGAGAAGATATTTGCCAATGATACACCTGCTAAGGAGTTAATATCCAAACTATATAAGGAACTTATACAAATGAATATCAAAAAATCTAATTAAAAAATGGACAAAGAACATGAATAGATGGAGTTTCTCCAAAGAGGACATACAGATGGCCAGTAGACACGTTTAAAAAGTCTCAGCATCAGTAATCATCAGAAAAATGCAAATTAAAACCACAATGAGATATCACCTCACACCTGTCGGAATGGCTGTCATCAATAAACAAGTGCTGGCAAGGATGTGGAGAAAAGGGAACCCTCGTGCACTGTTTGGAACTGCAAACGGGTGTAGCCACTGTGGAAAACAGTATAGAGCGTCTTCAAAAAAATTAAAAATAGGACTACCTTATGATTGAGGAATTCCACTTCAGGGAATTTATTTGAAGAAATTCAAAACACTAATTTGGAAAGCTATATGCACCTCTATGTTCATTGCAGCATTATTTACAGCAACCAAGATATGGAAGCAACTTATGTGTCCTCCAATAAGTAAATGGATAAAGAAGGTGTGGTGTGTGTGTGTACACACACATACACACACAATGAAATATTAGCCATAAAGAAGAATGAAATCTTACCATTTGCAGCAATGTGGATAGACTTACAGGGTATTATGCTAAGTGAAATAATAGAAATAACATATGATTTTTATTTGTGGAAACTAAAAACCAAGATAAATGAACAAACTCATAGATACAGAGAACAAATTGATGGTTGTCAGATGGGGGCGTTGGGGAAATGGGTGAAAAAGGTGAAGAGATTAAAAAGTACAAATTGCCAGTTATAAAAACAGTCACAGGGATATAAAGTACAGCACAGAGAATATAGTCAATAATATTGTAATAACTGTGTTGTGTCAGATGGGTACTAGATTTATCAAGGTTATCACTTCTGAGTATACTTGAAACTAACATAATATTGTATGTCAACTGTAATTGCAAATTTTAAAAATTAAAAAAATTTTTTAACCTTATAGTTTAATTTTTTCACTGTACCTCTCTTCACCTGAGTGGTGGTTAAAAACACTAAGCTGATTGAAAATTTAGTAATGATGTGACTAAAATCTTAGGAACCTGCTTATGTGACCACCTACTTTAGTTAGAAGTTCCCCGTGTTGACTAGAAATAGGGCTCAGGATGTTCCCCCAGTTTTGCTAACAGGAATCTGGTGAGTGTCCCCATCAGCATCAACACTGGTGTTTATTCGCTGGAAAAGTAGTAATCGTTTTTTTAATCAGATAACTTTTTAAATTAAACATAGAAATATTTAAGAGAATCAAAAGTAGCACAAATGCTTTTGTGTTTAAAAAGGAGCCTGTTGTCCTTTGGTATTTAAAATTTTTGTAGTGTTTAGGAGAATTTGGTCTGGTAGAGTAACAAATCAGCCTCATAATTCCAATTTAAAATGCATAAATTGAGTAATTGATTTAGCCCTGTGGTTCTAGGTTGAAATATTGCTAAATTGATCTACGGTGTTGGAATATTTAAGAGAACTTGATTCACTATATTTGTAAATTTAATTTATTTAAGAGATTTATTTAATTACCCAGGAAGGTTTTAAGTCAGACAATTGAAGTATTGAAAGGAAATCAAATACATTAAATTAATAAATGAATTTTGAAATGTTTGAAGAGCTTTAATTAACTGTTTATAAATGGAGCTAAATATTCCTCTAACTTCCCTTAAAAGCAATTGCTAAAATTTTCTAGATTATAAATAGAATTAAATGTGTAAGCTGAAGTGAGAAGCTTATGGAAAAACTAGGCTTTTAAATTTGTAACTTGAATAAATCAAATATTAATATTGAAAACCAAAATACCATCACACTAATCTTTTCTGAGCACAAAGACACCCCCAAGAACTCTAAAACTGAATGTTTGGCATACTTTTTGTTTTAAACATAGGATTGTATCCTATTTCCACAGAGAAGCATGCATTTCCCTTATTTCCCCTAGAAATCATTCACGCAGTACTTCATTCACGCAGTACTCCAGATAGTTTTCCATTTTTGACAGACACATTTTTGCTAGGAAAGGAAAAATCAGCACAAATGTAACATTGGGAGAACAATAAAAAGTGGGGATTGTGACAATCTAAACAATGTGTACTATTTGGCTGATTGTTGCTATGTGATTATCCCAGTGTATGACAATTTCTGGTTTGTTTTTTAGGAGAAGTTAGAAATTTAACATGAAATCGCTCAAATGAAAAATTTTGGTTCCAATTTAAAGAAAAAATATAAGTGGAGTATAATCTGCATCTGAGACAGAATTAGCCTGTAGGTCAGTTGCTTTAGAACTTTGTTATATAAGAAAGTGCTATGAACAATGACATAATCTAGATGTCAACTATCCTCTTGTCAGTCTCTGCCTCTGAGAGATGTGGAACGTGGAAACATTCTAGATGTCCTTCAAATCAACTCATACCGAAGTAGTGGTAAATAAGTTTTTACGAAAGATTTTGAAGAATAGAGAGAGAAGGAGTTTATTACATGTACTTATACTCATGCCACATTAAAAAAACCTGTATAACTATCCCCTATTATATATTTCTTTTCTCCCATCTTTACAACTACTCTGCTTGGGGCGGAGAGCAAAATGGGAGTGGTAGTAATTTTTTCTCATCCTCAACCTTCACAGAAACCTAGGCTTCCGTCACCTTCCTTGATTTTCTTAGGGTACTTCCACTCCCCTTTGTTAAGCAGAGCAATCCAGTTTGTCCCACACTTAAGCATTCCAGGCACTCGGAGGATATAAGTAACTTTTTTTCTGGTTATTGTTGAAACCAGCAACAAATGTCTGTATCTAAATGTGGGACACTCAAAGCCTACATTTTCTAGTTCACTGTCATCTACCTCGAAGTGCTGGCACTTGCCTCCTTTTAAACTTTTCTCCTTGTAGCAGCAGCTGCAACTGCTGCCCTTCCCACATTCTTTAGGCCTTTGCCATTTCAGTCACATTGGGCATAACTTCTGGCATCAGCACCTGCTTCTCTTTTCCACAGCTCTTTCTCCGAATGTGGGAGCCTGCTCCCCAGCCCTACTGCAGGCTCGTCAGGCTGAGAGTGCTGGGAAACTATGGCCCTTTTTCCACCCCCAGCATCCCATGAAGGGGTTAGTGTATGAAAACACCAGTACCTCCTTCCTCAGGTGGGATGAGTGTGAAACTCGTGTCCTCTGCTGCTTCCCAGAACTCCTCAGTGGGGTTAAGCTCCAGTTGCCCATCCAGGTACCCTATTGATAATGAACACCTTATTAGTGTTCTTCTCTTTCCCTGTCTCACATTTTTATTGATGTTTCCCTGAATCACCTCTCACTTAGATTCTAATATCTACCTCTAGATCTACTTCTGGGGGAACCTAAAATATAAAATCTCAAAACAGGGGTTGTTTTAACACAATTAAGTCAGCACAGAATTTAGTTAGCCCTTAGCTATCTTAAGGGAGAGCATGTGCATTTCCTGCACAGCTTTACAGAATCTAGTCCTCAGGCTGTGTGCTTCTCTTACTCACTGTAAAGAAAAACATGCTCTGACACTAGTCTGGCCTTAATAATTATACCCAGGTGTTAGGAAAGAGCATTCTTCTCTCTAGAAATTAGGGTTTGACAATTTGAATTTTAAGAAAGCATGCCAAACCCTGTGTATGTAGGAAGACACAAATGGGAACAATAAAACACAGTCTGATACATGCAATGAGGGAAGCATGTTCAGAACGATGAGAGCACAAAAAAATAGCCTAACTGCCTGCTGGGGTTAAGGAAAGATTTCCCTGAGAAAGCCAATGTAGATATCACCTCACACCTCTCACAATGGCTATTATCAATCAATCAACAAACAAGTGTTGGCGGGGATGTGGAGAAAAGGGAATTCTAGTGCACTACTGCTGGGATTATAAATTGGTGCAACCACTATGGAAAACTGTGGAGGTTCCTGAAAAGATTAAAAGTAGAACTACCATATGATCCAGCAATTCCACCTCTAGAGATATATCCACAGAAATCCAAAACACTAATTTGAGAAGATAGATGCACCCCTATGTTCATTGAAGCATTAAAATAACCATGATATGGAAACAACCTGACTGTCTATCAATAGACAAATGGATAAAGAAGTGGTACATATATATACAATGGAATATTACTCAGCCTTAAAAAAGAAATCTCACCATCTGCTACAACTTGGATGGACCTAGAAAGTAGTATGCTAAGTGAAATAAGTCAGACAGAGAAAGACAAACACCATATGATTTCACTTATATGTGAAACCTAAAAACCAAAATAAACAGAAAAACGTTCATGGGTACAGAGTACAAATTGATGGTTACCTGATGGGAGGGGGTTGGGGGAACGGGATAAAAAGGTAAATGGATTAAGAAGTATAAATTGGTAGTAAAAAAAATAATCACAGGCATGTGAAGTACAGCATGGGGAAAATAGTCAATAGTATTGTAATAACTATGTATGGTGTCAGATGGGTACTAGACTTATTGGGGGGATCACTTTGTAAGATATATAAATTTCTAATCATTATGTTGTATACCTGAAACTAACGTAAGATTGTATATCAACTGTAATTGAAATACAAATTTTAAAAAATGCAAAGATAGCATTTTATATAGGTTAATTCTTAGTCTAGAAATAGATATAATGACATCATAGCTGCAGACTAGCAAAGTGGCCAAAGTTGCCCAAACCAGACTGTATTTTAAAAGTGAATAAATTCTTAGACATCTGAGAGATCTACAAATATAACTTAAAAAAAAAAGTTTTTTGAGCATGTAAAGGACAATCCTACGATCGATTATTGCCTTGTAACCCTGTTGTTGCATTTATATTTCTAATGTCAAAATGACAACAATGGTCTCAGGCACAAAGCTGTATTCATATTTTTCTTTTACCAGTTAATAAGATAAAGTTCTCTTTTGCTGCAATAATTCTAAATTGAAAACATGTTTCATAGACTAAGGCTCTGGTTTCTTAAGTTATTTAATAAAATGAGACTTAGACTTGATATCAGGAGAATGATGCATAGGGAAAAACGACATGCTATCTTAATTGTCAAGGGCAAATAATAAAAGATGACAGATTTTTAAGTGATGAATTTTCAAATGAGAAAAAGCGATGAGGAAATTTGTTTATTGTGTAGCACATAGTGTTAAGTATAATAAAAAAGCAGTTCTGTAACATAAAATGCACAATTCCCATCATATGTACCAATTAGGCTATCAGTAAATACATAGTAAAAGAACTTTTCATTATATTTTGATATTAATGAATTCTTTGACACACTATTAAGTTGATAGAGCCATCGAAATAGTTATTTAGTGGTTATAATACCATTTAAAAATTTTCATTAAATTTATTGGGGTGGCAGTTAATAAAGTTACATAGGTTTCAAGTGTACAGTTCTATAAAACATCAGCTGTATATTGCATTGTGTGTTCACCACCCAAAGTCAAGTCTCCTTCGTTCACCATATATTTGACTTCATATATCCTTCTCTACATCCCCATGCCCCAGAGGACCT
>NW_011888934.1:1630922-1633163 GCF_000151845.1 Pteropus vampyrus | reverse complement strand
TAGAAGCTCAAGAGAGTATTTTCATCCTCCTCTCTAAATCATAAGAAATTTGTTTCCTACCTATCACTCTTTCTTTTATAATATTAGAAATACAAGAGGCAGTAGCCTAAAATAGCCTTCAGGCAAGCTGCAATATTGACCAAGCTCTAACACTTTCTCCAATCTCGAATATTCCTAGGAGGTAAAACAGGAAACCAAGTACAGAAAATCACACTTCTCATTCACCAAGCAAAACTGATGACTGTACTCAGATAAATGGATATTTGTCTCAAAAACAATATGCTAATTTTAACTGGTCATGTTTATGTTAAATAATATTTACAAATATATTAAAATGTGTAGATGACAGTTATTTTCCCCTTCTATTTTACTACGTTTGCTTCCATAAACATTTTTCATTTTAACAAAGAGAGGGAAGAAAGAAGGACAAAGAGAAGTAGAGAGAAAAGACGGAAGATGTCGGGGTGGGAGAATGAGGCCTATCAGGAAGGAGATGTTCGTAAATTTATATAGATACGCCTTAAAACTGTAATAATATACAATCTCTATCTTCATCTTTGGATTGTTCGAGGAAAGATGAGCAATGATTCGCTTCATGCTATCACTTGAGACATTTTCTGGGAGCTCACAGCTAATGTTATCCCAGTTCTACTTATTACTACTACCTTTATTATTACTACTACTACTACTACTACTACTACTACTACTACTACTACTACTCTTAACATCCCTGTTTTCAGTTTCCTGATGAAAAAAGTGGATATGAAAAGGAACCTAACTCAGAGGAAGAAGAGGATTAAGAGAGTTAATGCATGTAAGGCACTTAGGACACCACCTGGCATGCACGTAGAAAATGCTAAATTTGTGTCTTATTATTATTATTATTTATTGAGTGTCCATTGTGAACAGAACACCATCCTGTGGCTGAGCTGGGCTACTAGAAAATTGGCAGTCAACCCTTTTCCCCTCCAGGGACAAGACACACTACTTTGGAACCAACAGTGTGATTTTATAGGGTAGCTCTAGTTGAACTAATTACCACCTACACCCATCTGTGCCATCTGGTTCCTTGCCAAAATCTTTTACGTTATTGTGTAGATATGGGCATATTCTTTCAGAAGTTTGATTTAAAATTGTCCACAGGGTTCTCTGAAGAGTAACTGCATCAAAATATCCTGGGAAATTTAAGAAAAATATAAATTCCTAAGTACCACCCCCAATGACTATATATCTTGAATCTGAAGATGGCACAAAAATACCATCATGTGCATATTACTCATCCTCAGACAGAGAATGCAGCATAATAGAAAGCATTCTAATTTACATTATATAGAGTACCCCAAACATTGACATTATTTAATTGGAAAGGAAACGACTCCATATCATTTTATGACTCACAGGGCACTGCCTGGCCCAGGTATTAAGAGGCAGCAGCTTTTAGTGAAAGCTCTGCAACCAGACTGGGTTGAAATCTGGTTCCTCCACTTAACAGCTATGTGGACTTGGGCAAGTTACTTAACCTCTCTGTGCCTCAGACTCATGTAGGACAGGTATTATAATCATGGGTCTTATCTCAATGGTTGCTATGAAAATTAAGTACAATATATGTAAAATACTTGAAACACTACTGGCACACAGTATATACTCAATAAATTTTACAATTGTTGTTAATCCTAAATCCATAACATAGTCACTGAGTGCTTGAGCATTAAAGGATTTCCCCCTCTTCTATTTATAGTCTCAGTAATTAAATTAGAAGTCTTTATAGCTGTCCCTGAAAGTAAGCTTTAAAAAAAAAAAAAAGTTAACATGGAAATAACACTTCAGTAGCTCAGGAATTAATCTCTTCAATGCCATGAATATTCTTTTCAATTTGGCATGTTTTAATGCAACAAGAAGAATTGCTTCACAAATACTAAGCATTTATTACAGGCCATTTCAAAAAGTCCAAAGAAAAACACAAAGAAAAATGTATAGGGGTGAAGACAGAGGCAAAAATCAGTGTAAATGGAAAGAAATTAATCAACAAATGCCCTTTAGAATGAATTCCATTTTCTCCCTGTAGGTTTGTATTAACCGCAAAAAAAGAGAAGCAAATAATCTGTTTGTTAAAAGTATACACAAAGTTCTACTCATCCTTGGCTAATAAATTCCAAAGAATTCAAAGATAATTTTTGTTAATTTAGAAAATTCATACGTTAGTCTCTGCCAAAGTTAACTAAAGAGAATAAAAAATCAGAG
>NW_011888934.1:1623574-1629337 GCF_000151845.1 Pteropus vampyrus | reverse complement strand
TGAGAGTTGATACATTTCTACTACTCCATAAGCGTTGATTTTAAAGATCTGAGTGACATACAGACTGATAAATAATTCAGATTTCACTTATTAATCCACTGACCCTACACATGGCTTCATAAAAATGAAAATGTTATTCTCTGGCTTTATCCTCCATAGGATGGAATGTGCACATGTAGCTGGATAGAATTTTTTGATGTAGTCTGCTCCATCACATTGTATATACATATATTTGCATGTCATACATTTGGAAGAAATATTGAGAGAAACAATTTCAATAATATGTATAAAGGAGACCATTTTGCCCCCTACTGGCAGCTGACTTAGGTCTATAAAAAAGACAATGCTGATTATCATATAACAACTGGTTACCTGGCAACTAGAAAGTAGACAGTGTCCTCGGTCTAGGATTGACACAAAGGGAATTGCCACCAATGCACCCAGAGGACCACACCCTAGAAGATTATGAGTTTTCTCCCATGGCTTCCTATATCTGTTCTAAGAATTTAAAGCCATCACATGAAATGTCCTTGCTGTGGAAATAGAGCAGTTGGTGGTGCTATTAACCAAAATTGAGATTGCTGGAAAAGGAATATATTTGTTGGAGGTAAGATTAAATGAGATCATTCTTTGAAAAGGTTGAGTTTGAGACATCTTTGGAGCACCAATCGTAAGACTATTAGGAAGCTGGAAAATTTGCTGTTATGGAGGAAAAAAGTTACTAACTGTCCATATTGCTCTAGCCATTCATTTGAGAGTCACTTATCTACAGTCATATTAGGTGATCTTAACCATCTTCTTTGGGCTAGCTCCACTTAGCCAATTTCAATAAGCATTTTCCAGTCAATTATATAACATGGTATTAAAATTGCAGTTTTGGCTATCACCCTATGGCAATAGGTACTAGGTACCAAAGGCATGTGTAGCAAGGTTTTCTTCCTGTAAGACTTTAAAAAATACATGTGTAAAAAATATGTATAATACTTCTATTACAGTTTTATAAAGGGGGCAAGGGTGAAAATTACCGAAGAATTACATGTGATTCTCTTTTCGGAGAGGGTGGTACTATGGTCTCCACTGACTCTTCCCCTCCCTCCAATGAGTGGAGGGTATTGATTTACAGCTTGGGCAGAGAGTTTAATAAATGTCTCCTACAGTTTTGCAGACCAATGAACTATTAATTAGGCTGACTTAATAAGCTAGGGATAGCGGACTAGAAGATTATGACTTAGAAGTACACTTCCAGAATCTGTTGAAACAAAAGATCTATGAGTGTTTCCTGAGGGGCAGACATGGCCTATATACACAGCAGAGAGAAAGCTGGTTGTGGGTTTGTCATAAACTATCCATATGGCACTTAAATGATAAAAACATGTCAACGGACAGATGTTAAAGGTATCCCCAGATTCCAGGGAGTAGGCAGAAAGTGAAGATGATTTTATCACTCTCAAAAAGGCAATATAGATGGTCATTCTCACTAGATAAAGATTGTGCCTGTGGGATACGCCTAATCCAAAATGTCAAAACTAGATCGCCTCAACTGTACCAATCAAATAACTACGTTCCAGCTCCATTGAGCTCATTACCCTCCCAGGTTTTACCCCAAAGAAGTCAAAATCTTGAATCATAAGATGGGTAAGGAGAGGTAGAATGGTGAGGTAAAAGAAAGGTATCTGACATCTTTCCCCAATTACAGGTGTCCCATTTGCAAGAGGCCCAAGATAGAAAAGAGAGAAAGCCTCAATCTTATATCACACTTGGGTTTTATAGTATAAGATGGGAGAGAACATTGTAATTAGGGAATTGGGAATTTTTTCTGCAACTTAAAGTTACTGTACGCCTTCATATTTTCTAAAAGGGAGTAGAGAAGCCTGCCTAAATTTTCATTTCAAGGTCAGCGGCAAACGCCTCAGGGAGCAGATGTAAAGGAACTATGGAAGACCAAATATATTGTTTTATGGTTATTTCCCATGAATAGTACTTGTGCAGTGTCCCTGTTACCATGACAACCTAACATGATCAGAAGTCAGAGGACTCTTGAGTGATCCAGTCCACTGGCCACCCCATGTCATATCTTTTGCTCTCGCTTTTCTGATTTACCCAGCCTCTGCTCATATACATCACAATATGAGTATTTATCAAGTGTGCCCTTCCCATTTTTATCAGTTTTAATTTTGAAAAAAAAAATTCCTTAGTGAATTTAAATCTATTTTCCTGAACCTTCTATCATGTTGCCCTAATTCTGCCTTTTCTAGTTACACACACTAAATTAAATGTTCTTTTGTATGATAGCTCTTAGGGCTCTTTGAAAAGAGACATTGTTACACACTTTTTTTCCCAGCCTGCTATTCTCCACACTAAACAATCCCAGTTTCACCTGATCTTGCTTAATTCTTTTCACTACCTCCTCAAATTATCTATAGGTTAGGAAGCATTCCATCCCTCCCTAAGAAGTATGAACAACAGTTGTTCTGCAACTGTCAACTATAATGAACATTTCATAATAAGATACTGATATGCTTTCCAAATATAAGCTTTTCAATAAAGTGATGAATCTTTGGAGTTAATAGTCAAATACCTGATGCATTTATGAGAGCTTCTGGCCTCTCCATCTTATGTTTCTGTGTAGGACTTCCTGGTATAATGCTCTGGCCTCTTGTCCACCCTCTACTCTTAGATCCCCAGTGGATGTTAGTTGCCAAGTTCATAAGTGACAGCCATTGCACCACTTTTTATAACAATAATCTATTAACAGGTCATAAACAATGGGGATTAAGTCTCTTCCTTCCCTGTCCAATACCAAGAGGAAACAATGATTTGGAGAGACCAAAATTTTCCCTGGGGTAACCTGTCCCAAAAAGTGGACTGGCAATGGGGCAGAGAATGGGGGAATAGTAGATAGGGAGAACAGAGAAACTGGAAATAACATTTTCACAGTCATTTTCTAAGCCATATTCTCTAAAAAGAACTGTGATACTTTTGTCTGATTTTTATCAATTAGTGGTTAAGAATGAATGGGAATAATTTATTGGTCCCTAAAATTACAATATTTGGTCCTCTGATTTGGTACTGTATCTCAGAAAATAGATAATTATATTTGGAGAGTACTTAAGGACTTAGACTTCAGTGAACTTGGGCCACATGAGACTTTGAGATTGACAGACCATAGGAGCTAATTGTAGCTAGTACTTATAAGCTGAGGTTATTTTTAATGGGGTGGTATTCTTGGAAAATTCAAACTAATAAGGCATTAATGTGTGGTCCTCAGCAACCGACCTCAAAATATACAGGTACAGCTTTATTCTAAGTAGGCACAGCTGAGGCAGATTTAATCACGTGGAAAACAGAGTCTTTGTGTAGACAGACTTTTTAAGCAATGGAAGAACAACTTTTGACTACTATTTTGTTTCTCCATATGAGTTTCAGACAAGGAGGCCAGGACTGCAAAGGCAGATCTACAAGTGCCACAGAGCACTAATTAGACTCTAGCTTCAAACTGTTAGTGCCAGGCATAGATACAGAACACCACATCTACTGTCCCAAAGTCCCTCCTACTGAGACAGTAGAATAATAGTCAAGAATGAATTTCATAGTTTAATCTCTTTGGTTTTTTAATGAAAAATTTTAAGGAAATTTGATTTGGAACTTTAAAGACTTGGAATCCAACTTCTAAGGACTTAAACGTGGAATTTACTTTTTGAACTTTAATTTCTCTCTGGAAAATTTATAGGAAGAATCTACTTATATTAAAATTTAGGACACCTCTCTATTGTTAGCCTTAAGTTATTAGTATAACTTAATGTCATAAATTAATTGTAAAACCTATGTTGACTATATGGGAATTCTGCAGTGATAACTGAAGAGGGGGTGAATTTTCATTCCTGAATATAGTGGGTTTTTGATATGGTTTAATCAGTATGCTGTTCTAACCCATTTCTGAGATTTCCGGAGGAAAATTCACACCAATAACCAGCAGTTCAAGGAGGATCCTCAGGGGAACAATTGTTAGTATTAAGGGAGACACTTCATGCAGTTGGCAGCAGGATTTAAGCAGGCTTAATATTTCAGACAAACGGGTTAAGAGAACCAAGAGCTAAGAATGTGAGGAATAGCTCAGGGGGCAACGACTTCTCTCCCCATTCCTCAAGTTTCCATGTGGAGTCACCTTACTGAAACAATACTCCTGACCACTTCCCAACTTCTTTCTTATCCTTTTATACTAGAGGATAAGGTACTTGGTAAGTGAAAGACAGCAATGGGTCCACCTTTCTCAGTTCCTAAGATATAATCTACTGAAAAGCCAAATTGTCAGTGATTTGGTCTCCTTTATTCCTTCTCTGTGACATGAGAAATTGATACTAGATAAATGCATCTTCTCTACAGGATCAAAACTTTTCTCAGGTGGGCTGTTTCCACAGCTAGAGTGGGAATAGAAGGGGAGAGAGGATCGGTAATATCTGATTCTTACGTCTAAGCCACAGTGAGGGCAAAACAAGCAAACAAAAAATGAAAAAAAGTGTCCTCATCAGACTTGAAATGATAAAAGGAGTTATTAAAATAGAAGAAAAATGAATCCCCAAGGGAAACATGGAAAGTCAGGAAGAAATAACAATGGAAATGATAACCACATGGGATAAATCAAAATATATCAACTCAAAAAAGGTATCACAATATATCAAATGTGTATAATTAAAATATATAATGCAAATGTGAGCAGTAGGTGGTAAGTGAAGTTAAAGTGTGTCCAGGTCCTAATATTATCAAGGAAGTGGTAAATTAATCATTTTCACTAGACTGCGATAAGCTAGGATGCTCTTTGTAATCTCCAAGATAACTAGTAAAGTATTAGGAAAAAAGCAAAACCAAAACTATTGCTTAGAAATTAGTCAAGGAAACAGATTGATAAAAATAGTTAAATACTAAGAAAAGAAGGCAAGAAAGGACCAAAAAAGGAACATAAAACCGGTGGGCTAACTAGAGATAAATAGTAAAATGGTAGGAACAATAAATACATATAAATTAAATACTCGAGCAAAGTATATTATTATTAGACTGGATTTAAAAATTAAAACCTTATTACATGCTACTTATAAGAAAACCACCTTAAATAATATCAAAAAATATCAAAAAGTTGAAGATGAAAAGATATAGCATTAACCAATGATAAGCTTATGTAGCTATAGCAGTATCAAACAGATTTGAGGCAATAAATGAGATAAAGGAAGATATTGCTCAATGATAAAAAGGAATGGTAGACCAGGAAGATATTTTGAATAGCATGAAGTAAATCAAGTACATAGGAAGAGATCTAAAAATATTCAGAAGACCTCTTCAGTAAAAAACCTAAAATAATAAGCCTTCTAATCCATGAGCTGCAAATGTTCCTCTATTTAAGGAATAAGCTCATGGATTAGAAGTCTTATTATTATAGAGGTATCAGCTCTTCCCAAATTGATTTCTTGGTCCAATGCAAGTCCAATCAGAATCCCTGAAACAATTTTTTTTTTTTATAGACATTGACAAGTTCATTCTAAGACTTGCATGGAAAATTTAGGTCCAAAAATAGTCAACATAATGTTGAAAAAGAATAAAGCTGTAAGATTTATCCAAATATCAAGGCTTATTATAAAGTGATAGCAATTCAGTTAGTATGTCATTGCTAAATGGAGATAAAAGACCAGTGGAACAGAACACACTGATGAGGAATAGAGAGATGTGAAACACACACACAGATAGAAGAAGTAGTGTTGAAACAGACCCACA
>NW_011888934.1:1608319-1622489 GCF_000151845.1 Pteropus vampyrus | reverse complement strand
AGTATTAGTGAGGATTTGAGAAACTGGAACCCTCATACATTGATGGAAAGAATCTAAAATAGTGAAGCCATTTTGGAAAATAGTTTGGCAGTTTTTCAAAAAGTTAAACATAACATTACCATATGACCTGAAAATTTCACTCTTAGGTATATACTCAAGAAAACTAAAAATACATGTCCACACAAAAACTCGTAAATGAATGTTTATTCATAATAACCCAAAGTGGAAACAAACCAAATTTCCATCAATAAATGGATAACAATAGTGATATATCCATACAATGAAATATTAATTCACCAAAATGATGACATTCTGATTCATACTACAACATGGAAGAAACTCAAAAATATTATGCTAAATAAAATAATCCAGACAAAAGCCCACAAATTGTATGATTCTATTTCTATTATATGGAATGTCTAGAACAGGCAAATCCATACAGACAGACAGTGGATTAGTGTTTCCAGAGCCTGAGGATAGAAGGTAATTGTGAGTAACTGCTTTTTCTTCTGGGGTGATAAAAATATTCTGGAATAAGATAATGATGATGCTTGCACAACATTGAGAATATACTAAAAAGGGAGAATTTTATGGTATTTGAACTGTATCTCAATGTTAAAATATAAAACCACAATCAATGCCATGACATACCATTCATAATAACTAAAATTAAAAATACTAACTACCAAATATTGATCAAAATGTGTAGCAACTGAACCTCTCATACCCTCCTGGTGGAAGTGTGAATTATAACAATCGCATTGAAAACTCTTTAGCTGTTTCAACTAAAGCTGAAAATAGGCATATCCCATGTATGCTGCAGAAATACATAAGCATGCTCACATAATTTACATAACGTATGTTGCAAGGATGTTTCTATCGGCAATATTCATAATATCTCCAAACTGGAAACAACCTAAATGCCTATCAACAGCAGAGTGGATTAAAAATACTGTGGCAATGTTTGTGCATTGAAACACTATATAAAGTAATGAAGATGAACAAACCGTTGTTATATGCAACAGCATGGATAAATCTCACTAACGATGCTGGGCAAAATAAGCCATGCACAAAAGAATACCAACTATATGATTCTTTTAATATAAACTTGAGAAACAGATATAATTCATTTAATGTATTAGAAGTCATGCTCTTAGGGCATGTGATAATGAGAAAGGTGCAGCATGAGAGGCCTGAAGTTCTGATGATCTCTTTTTATGATCTGGGTGCTAGTGACAAGGGTGGGTTAACTTTACGAATATCATTAACATATATTTATGTGTGGGCTTATCTGTATGGATACTATACAGCAATTTACAAAGCATGTTAAAAGTAAATAAGAGTTAAGAAAGAAAATCATAAATTTGAATATCTAATATATGTTACAATTAGTACTTCAAATCATTTGACATTTTTGGACTAGAGATGATAACAATAAGACTTTAATGTGGAAATCCACTAAAGACTTCTCTCTGAATTGAACAAACTAATAATCTACTCTTGTAATAACTAATAATTAATTTCAAATGTTTATAAGAATATCGGCCATATTTCCACATTTTCAATTGGTTTCTTTCATTGCTGTGTTCATGATATTTCATATCACTGACCTTCTTCTGCTACAAGCTTAGCAAGTCCCCAAAAAGGAAATGAGAATAAAGAGACTTGATTTTTCTTAGTGAATCTATGTGAGTCTCTGGGGATTACCTCATTCTTCTAGGTTTTCTCAATACAGCTTATAATATTCGGGAAGACTGAGATCAAAGTTATTTGCATATAGTTTTAAGAGTCTATATTACCTCATTTGAAAAAATGAAATTTATTCCTCTCCAGTTTTGTGGGTATTTCCATTTCTCAAATAGTAATAATCAGTATGATTTCATGTCAATTTATATATATGTGAAGGAATTTAAAATTTTATTTAATCCCAGACTTTATAATCAGTTACTACTGCTGATCATTTGTGCTTAGAGTAAAATAAAACAAATAATTTTGATATTTGTAATATTATAAGCTGTGCATGTCGTTATGGGGATGTAAAAAAAAGTCTTTTTATTAGTTACTAAATTTTTTACGCTTGTAAGAGTTCACAACATTTTTCAAGGCTGAATTCAATTTCAACTCCCTGCCTTCACATTAAAACCTACATTAACTGCTCCATATGAACAGTTATTCAATATTTTATTAGAGCTTTTAATTTTACTATCCCCTCAGTAACTTATTCCCCTTCCTACGAACCTTATGGTCAAGAAATTCTACCCAAGAGTTAATATGAAATTTCTACTCTGTTTCCTACCATTCTAAAAGATGTGTTAAATATTCACTCCCTGCCCTCCCCCTCCACCTGCTCATTCTTCTCTAACAAACAGTTCCTTTATGTTCTCCCTTCCATTTCTAATGCCATCTATTGCCCCACACGTTAGCTAGCATAAGCTGTTGTAAATGAGCATAGTATATATGCTAAAATCATCACTTTAGGGTCAGAAATCTGGGTTCAGCCTTTTGTTATGCAGGTACTCTGAACTAAATTACTTCTGTCAGCCTCAATCTCCTAATCTAATAAATATAAATAATAGTATCTAATTCATAAGCTTATTGTAAAGATTATATGATACAGAATATGAGCTAAGCCAGTGCTTGTACTAAAAGCTCAATAGTGTTATCATTGTAGTAGCTTCCGGTTGCAAGTCAATGAAATGGCTAGATCGAAAAGGTAGGGCAGGGCAGAGTATTTGGATAACACGTGGTGAGAGAATTCTAGATTCAGTGCTTTGGATACACAGCAATTAGGTTGCAAGGGGGCCACAGCTGCAGGGGTCTAGTACCATGAGAATTAATGGCCCACAACCCCAACTATGCTCTCTATCTCCATTCCAAGTTTCAAATTCTAGGAGAGACCACTTCATTGCTCCAACATGGTTCAGGATATTTAGTACTCCTGGATCAATGAGCCAAGAACAGGCGTCCACAGATATCACCACGAGGGATCCACTCCAGTGTCTGAAGCCAGGAGACTGGCACTGAGCAGACACTCCTCCCAGTGCTGTGTTCTGCTATCACAACAAGTACTACTACTCTTACAACTTCTACTACTGCTGTTGCTGCTGTTACTGTTGTTGTTACAGCTCCTTTTATTGTTAGCAAACCATGGTAGCACTTCATCTAGAATCAGTGAGACACCATATAGTAGACGCAACAAAAATCCTCACCCCACACATTATGCCAGGTTGGGAGTTGTCATTGTTGCCCCTTGTGATACCAAAAGAACAAAAATCACAGTAAAAGATATTTATTTAGAGGAATTGAACTTCGTGAACTTAAAGAAGACATAATCCTATCCAGAGACATAAAGTGAGAATAACTTTGAGGAACCCCTCACCAAACCTGAACTAATAATACGTAACAATGATAAACAGCTTCCAAAGACTTTGTTATGCCACTAGTCTGCATAGTATTTTTGATCTTACCTAGCATGATCTAAACAACATTAAATTTACAAATCATTCCTGCCTCTACCTGGCACAGTATTACAAGTACGTGTTTATAAGATGAGATTCAGTTAGATTTAAATTATCCAATTTTGATCTTCTTTTTTTAAATCATTATTTACTTAGAGAAGTAAATTGCCATAGTTATAGCACTTCTTTGGGTAAATATTGCCAAACACATTCAGGCAATACTGACCTGAACAAATATTGATAAATATTGTGAATGTTTACCTAGATAAATAACTGTAAGATATAATTATAATTAAGAAATAT
The DNA here is from genome assembly GCF_000151845.1 of Pteropus vampyrus. Classification (NCBI taxonomy): domain Eukaryota; kingdom Metazoa; phylum Chordata; class Mammalia; order Chiroptera; family Pteropodidae; genus Pteropus; species Pteropus vampyrus. The sequence goes on along the minus strand of NW_011888934.1, from coordinate 1,618,728 downwards.
GAAATTAACAAGATTGATCTGATATTGTCTTTTCTATTTCCCCTAATTGAGGGGTACACTGCCGGTGCATTAAGGAAAAAGAAACCAAGTTGAAAAAGATATTGGAAAAATAAGGATATGGTTGAATTTATTTTGATGAATTAATATTAAAAGCAGCAGCAGAAATATGAGGAAAACAGCAAGTGAATAAGAAATTATTCACGATTGAATACATATTGGCGTAATGGAAAAAGTATTGACTTGGGAGTGGAACAGCCCTAGGCTAGAATCCTAGCTCTGCCATTTTTTAATTTGTGAGCCAATTCCAAAATTTATTTGAGCCCCAGTTTCTTCATCTGGTGAATAGGCACAATAGGACCTACTTCAAGTTATTACTCTGAGAAGACAGTACTTAAACAATGATAAAGGGCTAGCATGGAGCAGGGCACACAATGCATTTTAGGTCACTTTTTTCCCAAAAGGAAAGTGGAAACCAACTAATTTTGCAATTGATCAAGCCAAATAATATATACAATTTAACCCTTACAGAACCACAAAACAAGTCATATTAAAACAGTACTTAAATTTTTATTCAAAAATGTCAGGCAAAGCATCTATTTGATTCCATAATGAGAATGCAGATTAGGTAAAGTTTAATTTAAAAAAATTAGTCAAGAGATTTGCTTAAGGCCAAATGGATGTTTGTGGTCGTCAGAATAAAAACCCAGGTCTCCTGATTTAGCTATGTGCTAAAATACACTTTTGCCTTAGTTCCAGGTGGCATCTATTCAAGAATTTTGGGTGCTTGCCATACATTAGCCCTCCATTCTGTATTTGAACATCAGAGCAGCAGCAAACACAAGTAAATAGAAAACCAAGGATATTCACAGTGTTCAGAGCAGAGACAATGTGTTGCTGTGTAAAAAAATTAAAACTGGACCAAAGTAAACTGCATACTGAGTAAAGGAATTGCAACAAGAGAAATTTACCTGTTTCAGGAGGAGAAAAAAAGATTGCGTATATGGAGAAAGAAAAAACACGGATATAGCTTACCTTGTCAATAAGGCATGGGCCAGTCTTCCCCTCTGTCCTGATGCCTTTGTTTACCACCCCATCCCATCCAGTCTCAACACAATAGCTTAGTTACAACTACAGAAGCCAATAGACTCAGGGCATGTTCTAGTTGAAAACATACAAAATGGGGGAAGAAAGAAAAAATCTAGGCGATTTTTCCCCAAAATATTTATGGAAATCATGTTGCAAAGCCCCTGAAGAAAAAAATAAAAGAGGATTATTGTGAGGTGAAAGGAAGCAGGATGAGGATGAATGAAAAATAAGCATAGAAAAGAAAGGCCTTTCACAGGATTTGTACTGCACATGTGCACTTACTTTATTCAGAAGAGTGTTGCTACAGAACCCAGCAGGGGTAAACTATTATTTATCCCTGGTTATTAGCCAAGCCTAAATTGTGTAACAAAAATAACAAAAGATTTTCTTTACATCTAATTAGACATAAAGGCTAGAACAATGTTCTTGTGAAAGGATGCTTTTAAGATGCTTTTTTTGGAATTGAAATAGTAACAACATTTGTTTTGTGTGGTAAACAGAAGCCTTTTGGCAGTGCAGTTGCTTTCATTTTGACACTGCCAAGAATTATTTGCTTATCTATGGAATTTCAACTACTTTCCCTGCCTGTGAGTCATATGGATGCTAATCTAGAATAAACAGGGCTGCACAGGAGAACACTAGGGCTTGCTGTGGCCCTACACACACACACACACACACACACTTCAGTATCCACAGTACTTTACTAGGAGCAGAGGATGGAAAAGGAAAAGACAGAATGTAAAAGGAGAGAAAGAAGACAGAAATATCTTCAAAAAGAAATGCAGTTAGGAGAGAGAAGGGCATGAGAGAAAAGGAAGAGTGATGTCGTAGAGGATGACAATTCCTAGAGGCAGGAGAGAAGAGTGTCAGAAATTTAAGGAAAAAAGGAAGAAGGAATAGGGAGAAATGGGAGTGGGTTGTGTAGATAGAGCAACTACATAGAAAGTAAAGGAAATAATAGACCAAAGGGAAAAAAAAACGGCGGGGGGTGGGGGAGCGGTAAAAGCTTGGAAAGATTTTGTGAAGCAAGAATAGCCTAATATAATTTGGAGGGGACCGCAGTTATCTAAATGATAATGGTATTTCACAATTTGATATGTATTTGTAGCTGTTTCCAGCTCCCTGTGATTACTATATAGGATTATCCAGATTTTCTGGGGTTTATCACCACAGGCATGTAGGATTAACAGACTGATGAAGTAAAGAATTATTCTCCAATCCAATCCTTAGGCTTCTATAACAGTCTTCCCAAATTCCGGCAGCATGTACATAAGATGCAATAGCCAGAGGAAAGTTGGGGGGGGGGGGTTGTGTATGTGTGTGAGAATGTTTGTTTATCTAAAATTATTCAGTCTAGGTTTGAAATGCACAAAAGTACCAGGTTCAGAGAAGTTCATTAAATTATCAAACATTATTTAGTACCTAATATGTGTCAGACACTGTCTCTGCCTCATAGAACTGAGAGTCCAGCATATGAAATGTGTGGTAAATGGTATGTCAGGGGAAGGACAGAGCTATAGGGAGCATGGACCAGAGACACAACTCGGTCCAAGTGGAAAGTAATGTCTGAGATGAAAACTTAAAGATGATTGAAAACTGACCAAGCAAAAGCTGAAAAGAAGGGAGGGGTGTTACAAGGAAACAAAAAGGGAAGGTTCAAGACAGAAGAAATAACAACAAAAGAATGGTCTTTTGGCTTTACAATACTTCTTTCTCTCTGTCTGTGAGCTCAACAGATGATGAAAACATTGAGGTCAGGTGTTGTAGGGGAAAGCAGAGCCGTGTTGCGAAGGGACTAACACATGTGCTATAGATTTAGGGCTTTATAATCAGGGCAATAAAAAGCTTTTGAAAAGTTGTTCAGTGAGGATTAACACTAAAAATTTTTATTTCCTAATTATCACTCTTTGGAAAGTGGATGAGAGAAGTGGGGAAGACTGGTGTGTCAAGTTCAGTAAGAAGTTCTTACAGTAACCCAAATAATAGAAGATGATGGTCTGGACCAAGGTAGTAGCAGTGAAGTGAGAGAAGGATCTTGATTTTCAAAGTATTAACTCACAGGATCAACAGGATTTGATAGAATAGATTTAAAGAGATCAAGCTGATGCCCAGAGTCAGTCTGTGCAGCTCAGTAAACAGTGTTGCTTTTCATTATTCTAGAAATAAGGGATCAAAAAGAGAGTTGCAAGTTGGAAAGTTATAGGAATGTCCAACTTCTTGATACCAAGAGGCATGAATCTTTAGCAAAACAGTTTCATTGACTGAACTAAATAGTCCTGTGTCTTCTGAGTTTCTCTTTATATAGACATATGCTCATTAAACAAATTTGATAAAGGTTCATTGAGTGAATGATTGAATTCCAGAACAGATATGAGGAAATAAATAAATGAGTAAATCAAGGAGTAAATGCATGAGAGAAAAATCATGGAAAGTGGGAGACAGGAACACATGAAACAATTTTTTGCCTCATCAGCAAAGGTGATAAATGTTACACTCAAAATGGAGTCAGTCCCCCAGTTTCAGGAATCTAGTACTCTAGATACTAATGCAGAGCAAAAATAAAATCTGCAACAGAAATAGTACTGAGACCTGATGACGCTTCATTTAAGGATGTAGAAAGGTTTGCATACTTTATAGGTATTGATTTTTCCCAGGGAGATGAACAGTTACAAATAATGGTATCCTCTTTAATGATTTAAAAGAAGCGCAGTTTAGACTTCAGACTGTCATAATGAGTGTTGACTTCTATCTTACTACGTCCTTGGATGCATACGTACACGCTTATTTAATGAACATTTTAGTATGATTTGTTAGACAAATAAGGTAGCAAAATGTTTTCATTTTACGCCTAGAATCAGAGCTCTCTGGGAGTTTTTAGATTAAAACAGTGAAAACAGAGCAGGATCTAATAAAAATTAATTCTTAACTTGCTCCATTTCAGCTCCTCACTGGCCACTGGGGGTGGAGCAGTGGGCACCAACTAGTGTCTGCTAAATGATCCGATCGTCATTTGAATGAGCTCTTCCACCCTCATACGATACTTTTAATGCAACTCAGAGAACCTCATTTCTCACTCAGCTCAATTGTCAGCATATTTAATAATTCAGAATGGAGACAGCTCTAGTGCAAAGAGATAGGATGCTTTAGTTGATAGCAATATCAATATGTAAAGTAAGAACTTTGAAATCTGTCAGAAAAGTGTAAAATTATAGGAGCTCACTCTGGAACATCTGGTTATGATTCAAAAGCAGAGAAAACATGATTATTCTTATGTTTAAACTATCCTTTTAATTTGATATAGGAAGCAATTATTTTATTAATAATGCTAAAGTTCCATTCTCTGTTGTTCGAACCTCCCAGAAATAGAAATTTATATTCTCAAATTATTACCTATTGGAGAAAACATTCAAAACACAAGAACATAGAAAGGATTTACTCCTTATTTCACCATGATATGTCATTTAACCTTCATGAAACTTTTTCTCATATTTAAGTGGGAATAAAATTATCTAAGATTGTTAAAAAATTAAATGATTTAGTGTACGTAAACATTTAATAAACATGATGCTGATCCAGGTATGCAACAAAGGCTCGCATAACCGATTTTTAAAAGTTGAATTCTATGGGAAACAGGCCAGAAACACGTTTTCTTCCAACCAGTTCCTTCAAAGATGCTCTACTGGACCTTTTCTGGTCCTGACAACACCTTGAGTGATTCCTTCAGCTTTCTGGTCACTTTCATTTATAAGAAAAATATCACACTTAGGTAACCGAGGATGCACTTTCAGGTATTATACAGCCTTTTCTACTCTAAACCAAAGCTGCAATTTCATACCCAGTTCGGTCTATCATCACATCAGTTTACATATGAACCAGGCTTAGAAACCTTTATGGGGAAGATGAGCTTTTACTCTTCTTTGTTCTTTCACTTTTTCTCCCTTCTTCCTTTTATTTGTTCTTTCCTTTTCTCTGTGATGTTGGTAAGTCCCTGTCCTCCCTACTGTATTGGTACTCAGGAGGAGTCATGGGGGTGAAAAATGAGGACAAAGTGCTGTTATAATTGACCATTTATTTCCTCAGTGTGGCCAATCACTAAGTGCTAGCTTATCTCTGTAGATCCCATTTCCAGATCTTTCATAGGCCATGCAGTGACCTGCCTATCATACAATTTCCTCAAGCAAGCAAAACAATATCCAGCTGACCTCTTCCAGCACCACACTGCTACCATCTCCTGCTACCAACAGGTATTCCTAGAGCATCAGACTTTCGGGGACTCCTTCCAAGGCAGGCTATTCTCATGGGCATGGTTCTATGAAAATATCTTGAGCCCAGTTACCTTTGGAGGTGTTCATTAGCACTCAACCCAAAAATTGAAGGCTCCATCTGTTTTGCACTGCCCTCTTCTCTTGGCCTGTGACAACGGACCACCCTACTCAGTTTCCTAACTTCAGAATTCTACAGGCGGGAACCAAGCACCAGTCTCTTTATTCATGGACACTCTGAAACTCTCAGAGTGCATATTAAGTGCTTCCATGAACTAGTCTCTTTGCCCTTCTCTTGACTCAAAATAAAGCGAGTGTTCTAGTCTCTGCTGCTCAGAAAACATCCAGCTAGGGTGTAAAATGCCCTTTTCCCATTTTGCAACTACTATCAAATCCCCGAGGGATCATTTTGGAAACTCCCTAACGTAACTTGAAGATAGGTGAGAGGAGAAAAGCAAAAATATGTTTTTCCTAAACCTATAATTCCTTACTCTTATGAATTTTTTTCTTAATTTTCTATCTTCTGAATATATAGGTTAAATAGTGAGTGATAAGAAGAATTCAAATCCAGAGATTTCTCAACCATAGGAATATTGACATTATGGATAAGATTTTTTGTTGTTGTTTGAGAAGACAGGACCATACATTGTAGGATATCTAATAGTATCCTTGCCCTGCACCCACTAGGTGCCAGAAGCTTCCTTTCCCCTTGAAGTATGATAACCAAATATATCTCCAGACATATGGGGGGCAAATCACCCTCAGTTAAGAACCACCACCCTAGAGGAATGATGACTTCCTGTAGCTAGGTGTTCTCTTTAGAATGTGAATGTGCTTTTGTTTGTAGTAGTCCTCAGCTTTGAAGTTTTACCTGAAATTTTGAGACAGCAGAAAAAGTCCATGTAGTTATGCTAGTTCCTCACCCTCTACTTCCATTAATTTAGATGACACTCACTAAATAAATATCCATGTTCCTCTGTGTACCAGACACATTGTCACAAGCCCTGACTGGAACATGATCCCAGCATCTGGGAGCTTATAAGTTAATGATACTAGAGATACACAGACTATATGATCAAAGTGGTAATTGAAGGATATTAACTGGGCATCACCGTGTATGTTGAAAACAGGGAAGTTTTGGAGCCAGGAAGACCAGATAGGAGGCAGTTGCCATAATTAGATAAAAAGTTGTTTTTAAGGGTATAATGATCTCGGTATGATTCCTGGAAATGAGGAGGAAAGAATAAAACTGAAAAGTAATTTTTAAAAAGTTGATGTAATTTTGTGAGTGGTTGGATAAATAAGAGAAGAGATAAATATCTTATTTGTCTTCCTTAATAGGAGAGTATCACAGTTGCCCTATCACTAGCAGAACTGGGATTGTTGGGCTGAAAAAAAAAATTGTTTGGCAAATGATTGTGGCAAAAACAACCACGAGTTGGATATTTGGACATTTATCTGTGGTAAGTTTGGCTTAAGAATGGACTATATAAGGCTATTCTGTATACAGAAATCCAGGCTAAGGACTTGTCTAGAAAAGATGCATGGCCGATACCTCATTTCTTTCTGAAATTCTTAAGATATACGTACACAAGTGGAATAGTTGATTTCTCAATTATATTTTGCAAAAAACAGCTTGTTACCAACTCAGATTCTCAAAGTAGCATCCAGACCATCCAACAATAAAACACAAAATTTAAACTGCCTCTGGCAACTTTACCTAAGCAGAATCACCCGAAAGAAAGAAAATCTTTCATCTTCACAGACAGGAGACATAAATCTTGACAGGCCCTTAGGATGGCAGATATTTTAAAAATAAAATCTAATTAGAAATTTAAGAAGCTTTTCTTTTAAATAACAGCAATTGGACAGCACTTGTTAAAATAATCAGGTTCTAAAGATAGTATAAAATATAAATGAAGCAGCCATAGGATTGCTTAACTAAAAAAAAAAAAAAAAATTCGTGGGACTAGAATTTGAATTATTTCTTCCTCCTCCGATTTCTCCTTTTTTCAATGCATTTTCTCAATTTCAGATCAGGAACGTTAAACTGAGGAAACTTTTGTTCCTTGGAATGAACCTGTTATCTCATAATCCCTTCACCCTCTGCCAACCATTTAACAGCTCCCACATCTGTTCCTTTATTCTTCACCTCTCCTGCTTCTGTTGAGCTGTATAAGAACACTTTTAGGAGTTCTATAGTCCTGGGTTCAGATCTCAAGTACACCCTCAGGCAAGTACTTCTCTAAGATTTCATTTTTTTAAAGTAGAGAGAACATTTTCCTTACATGGTGGTTATGTTAATTAAATGAATTAATTAAAAAGGTACACAAAGCAAAAGTACAGAATTCAGTTTAGTTGTCTTTCCCCTCCCTTCTCTTTCTGCTAAGTAATTTAATATTAGGAGATATGAAAGCATGCTACTATGTATTTGCCATTATATGTTAAAATAATATGGATAAAAAAGAGGATTTTTTGTGTACTACAATCTGAGCAATGCCAAGCCAATACGACAGTAAAAAATTCATAAATATAAATAGAAAAGAAATGAAAGAATACATATGGTTATTATCGGTGATTATTTTAGATGGTAGAAAATGAATATTTATCTTTTTCACTGTTCTGTTTCCTAATCTTTGTATAATTAATATTTAATTTCCTAATGAAAAACATAAATAAACTTCGTGGACAAAGAAAAACTTTCTAGAGAAAAAGAAATTCCATTGTTCTCATTAATGAAAGTGAAGTTTACTGGATTAACTAGTAACTCAGAGAAATAATCTTCACCCTAAATAAGATAATGTTCTTTCGTATTCCTCCATGAACTGTTGTCCTGCCTACATTATGAGTAGAACAAATCTCACTGGTGCTGAGGGAATATACTCTTAGATTCCATCTACAACTGTGATTTGGGCTTTTTAAAATAAAAATATTTTTCACATGACTTTAGCTATTATCATAACAACGTTAACTAATCAGCTTTTTAAATAAATCAACTACTTTTACACGGATTAATAATTAAATAGTATGATCAGTAATGTGGCTTAGACCTTTTTTTTTGGCAAAAGTACAGAACAAATATCAATAGTGAAGCACATATAGTCACCTCTCTCCAGTTCAGTTTTACCTTTTTCTCCTGACTTAAGATTGACTCAAGTGTTTCATGAGTACTGTAGCAGTTGAAGCCTAATCCAAATACCACATTGCAATGTTCATCCAGAATCACATTAACCCTACTTAGAAGATTGCTTCTTTTCCTTGCCACCCCCAGTAGTGACCTGCAAAGGGAAAATGAAGAATTTGATCAAGAAATTTCTTACTCTATTGCAGTTAGTCATTTATACGTTTGTTTTCCTATAACAATGTGTTCTTTAAGACAAGGGGGAAGTTTCAGTCTGTTTTGGATTGCTAAATCAGTTGCTGGAATATAGGATACATTCATCATAAATACTTGAATGAACGAATGAATGTATGAAATGGAAGGAATCTTAAGGATCATACAGCTCCAATTTTTCACTGACTTTTAGTACATTTTCCACAGCAGAGCCAACAAATGGTCTGTCAGACTCGCTTTGGCCTGTCCTATGATAGGACACTAAGGCATATTATCCTCTTTACCTGATTTCAGAATCTAGATCCGTCCTAAGCCTGCTTTTAATTGAAATGCATAATTTGTTGATTATTTTTTACTGGGAACTCTTTTAAAATTTTCCTCCCCTCTGCAAATCAGGAACCAACTGCCAGTTGCACTCCCCATGCCTTGTATTCTTATGTTCATTAACTGTTTATTGTACATCTACTCTTTTCCTGACGCTATGCTGGATCCTTGATAATAAGAAATAATTTTGATCTGCCTAGAGCATAGAGCCCAGAGGCCAACATGCAACAGTACTTTAGACTAGTGATTTTCCTGGCTTCACTTTTAACTGAGAAATCAAATAGATATGAGGTTACCAACATAAGTATGAGACAGATACTCCCGCATACACAGAATTTATGAAGAGGCTGAAGAAGAACCATAAGTGCCTCACAGATAAGAATGTTTAAAAAGTCAAACTTCTTCTTTTGGCCATCATAAAATAGGTGGTTCTGGACAATAGTTAGCAAAGGAATATGATCCCTGAGGGAAGGAAACGAGTCAAAATGAGCCCTATGCCAGGCTTTATGCCTGGAGGCAGTTCCCAGACAGCAGTGCAGGTAGGGCAATTCAGAGCAGAGCACTGTAGCCTTGCTGAGTTAAGGAGGCAGAGATTAGAGTTTGGAGAAGCTGAGGCAGCTAGAATTTTCAGGGCAAAGTACTGGAGAGGAGGGAGCTAGACTGAGAAAGCGCTCCAGATATATGCACAGTGATTCTCTTGAGCCTTCGGCTGAATATTATGCTGTGCTTACATAACGTAAAGCTCCATGAGGCAGGAAAGGAACAATCACTAGAGAGATTTGAGCTGAACAATTCCCAGAGCTCACATAGGGCTGGGGGATGTTAGAGCTCCAAGTAGCCAAAGTAATGAGAATTTGTTGAAAACTAAGAAGTTCAATAGAAACTCCAGAAGGGTCATATCTTAATAATGAATTAACTAGCCCTAGATTATAGGTCACTGTAGAAACATCGGAAGAAAGCTTTAAAAAAAGACTTCAAAATGATAAAACTAAGCCATTAGTTATTTAGCTGCCAGAAAAAGAAATTTCAACACTCTTTTTTTTTAAAAAAATGACAACAAATTTAAGAAAATCAACAATGTGAGATTCACAATGTAGAGTATTCATAAACGAATAACTTTAGGACTTCTGCTTATACCCATGAAAGAGTAACTGCTACAGAAATGTCCTCCCACAGTAAATAACTAAAAACTGTAAAAAATGTATGAAACAACTGTTTTTTTTCAGGACTGACAGATAAAATACAGAATGCAAATTAAATTTGAATTTCAGACATACAATTTTAGTATGGTTTGTTCCATTCGAGACATATTGATAGTAAGAATTTGTTGTTTATATGAAATTTAAATTTAACTACTTGACCTATATTTTTATTTGCTAAAGTTAGCAAATCCTGTGTATATG
>NW_011888934.1:1603485-1607109 GCF_000151845.1 Pteropus vampyrus | reverse complement strand
AAAAGATCAACAAACCCTAAAGAGGAGAACCACAGAGAAAACCACATCCAGGCACATTATAATCAAATTGCTGAATATTAGTGGTAATAAAAAGTATTAAAATCAGCTAAAGCAAAAAGGAACACAATAAATAGGAAAAAACAGGTAAGAATATCTCCTGATTTCCTGTCAGCAAATGAAAACCATGAGACAATGGAGCAACAACCATAACATGGTCAGAGAAAAAACAGAACTGTCAGCTTAAAATCGTATGTGTAGACAAAACCATCCTTCACAAACATAGGTAACAAAAGACTTTTTCAGAAATATAAAAAGTGAGGCTTCATCAAGCGAACTTATAACATGAAAAATATTAAAGTTCTTCAGGTAGAAAGAATCTTATACCAGATGTAAACTCAGATCCACACAGAGAGATAAAGAACGCTCAAATGGTAAATATGTGGGTGAATACAAATAACACCTTTTCATATTTTATTTTAAAAAAAAAAGGATTAATTGGGAGGAGGGACTAATGAAACAGTGGGATATCAAATTCTTTCCCCAATAAGCAAAGATAAAACTGGATAATATGGTCTAAAACAATAATTTTAGGGCTCTGGAAATCAGCCACAGGCATACAATACATTCAGTAGTGTTTATTCAAGAAAAGCTACTAAGCTTTGGGTACAAACAATGGGATATTGTGATGTTTTAGTCTGGTGAGGCTATCACATATTCCTACCCTGGCTTATCAGAATGGTAATCCTACCACAAGAAAGTAAGCTCTGAAAAATAGAGGCATTGCTGCCAGAGGGAGCTGACTGGATTTTTAAGTAGACTGTGGAAAAACAACATACCTCTAGACATGGTTGCCAGCCAAATGAGAAGGTTATGTCATATCTAATCTGAAATTGCTATCTTGATTGTGGCAAGAAACAGACCAGTTAAGTAGCCAGAAAAATGACAGAAAGATCCATGGAATGAGAAAACGTAGGCTTTGAGGACCTCCCACACTTTGGTGGTCTGAACAGCTGTGTGTACTTACTAGGTTGTGTACAGGTTTAGGAGAGAGTGGAGGGGTAACTAGCCAGCTACAAATCTCCTGGAATGAACATGAAATCTTATGCATGCAGAGAAGAGACATCAGACAGCAGAGAGTAAAAAGATGGGTCAAATGTATAAACTGCCTGAATTTTAAATGCATTCTCCAATCCAAACCCAGATCCATAGGTAAAGGGTAAAATCCTTACTGACTCAATGTGTTTGAGTACAAGCTCTGGCTGATCATTAAGTTATGCTGACACAGAGATTGCCCCTTTCCCCCCAAGAAACTAGGATTAAAAATAAAAATAAAATTTTTCTAATTTGAGCAGAGATATCAGTGGCTACCCACCATCACACATCATGAGGAAGAATAGATTCACAGAATTAGTGCACACAATTCTCTAAAACAAACAAACAAACAAACAAACAACAACAACAACAACAAAATAAAAACAACCCTGGAAAACAACCACCACCATCACCACCACCCTGGGAAGATTCAGAAGAGATTGGGCACATTCAGGGTGGTATGGCTGTAGACTCTGGGAAGATTCAGATACAGAATTGCAAGAATATATTATCTAAAATGTCCAGCTTTCAGGAAAAAATTGTAAGACATGCAAAGAAATAGGAAATGTGACCATACCCAGGGGTAAAGAGCTGTAAACAGAAACTGACTCAGGGGCACAGATGTTGGACTTAGCAGACAGAGGCTAGAGAGGAGCCATCAATATGTTCAAGGAACTAAAGGAAGTCACATGAAAAGAATTACGGGAACATATGACAACAGTGATCCAATAAATAGAGTATATCAATAGATCTATAAATTATTAAGACTCAAAATACACAGTATAGTCTACATTTATTTGCTCCTCCTCAATTTCTTTTATCAGTGTTTTGTATTTTTCACAGATTCTATGCATATTTTCCTAGAATTATACCTAAATACGTAGATGCCCTGCTTTCCTAATTTTAAGTTACATCACTTCACTTTGATGAAATGCCTACAATGCAATAGTAATGGATTTTTTTTAAAAAGCAAAAATCCTCCGGATTTCTTTCAGTTAGCAAAAAAACAGGTACTAATGTAGATTTCATAAAAATGAAATGGTATAATGCTAACTTTTGGAAAGCAGGGGAATCCTGTAATCCTGTACTTTATTTTTTGAAACAATATTTTGTAAATATTTTTAAATGACATTTACAAACATACTTTGTAAATGACATTTTTTAAAAGTCTCAAATTCCATGTGTTAACTGCTAATATATAGAGTTGCAGTTGAATTTTGTACATTGATCTTGTATCATTTGACCTTGCTAAACTTAGTTCCAGAAGTTGCTGAGAGATTCTTTGGATTTTCTATATTTAAAAAAATATCTGAGCATTTCACTTTCATTTTTAAATTGTAGTTTTGCTGACTATAGAATTCTTGGTTTATTTTTTCTTTTTTTCAACTCTCAAATGTTACCCCTTTTGAACTTCATAGTTTCTGGTGTGAAGTCACTTGTTGGTCACATTGTTTTTCTTTCTGTATATGATAAGTTGTTTTTCTCTTGCTGTTTTCAAGATGTTCTTATTGTCTTTGGCTTTGAACAATTTGACTACAGTGTTTGTAGATGTGAACTTTGTATCTATCCTACTTCAAGTTTGTTGAGCTTCTTTGAAGTCTAAATAAATGTTTTTCTTCAAATTCAGGAAGTTTTTAGCTATTATTTCTTTAAATAGCTTTTCCTTCCATTTTTTCCTTATCCTTTTCTGGGAGTCCTTTATGCATATATTAATGGTTTCCCATAATTTTCTGAGTCTCTTTTGATTTATTTTTATTTTTTTATTTTCCATTTAATTTTTGTTTTTCTTCAAGTTTGCTGATTTTTTTTTCTCCTACCATCTCAAATCTGCTGTTGAGTCCCCTAGTAAGTTTTTATTTAAGTTATAGTTTTATCTCCAAAATTTGCATTTGATTCTTTAAAATAATTTATATCTCTATTGATAATTGCAATTTCTTACATTAATAGAATAAAAGAAAAATTCTTTCAATAGACACAGAAAAGCATCCAACACCAATTCAAGAAAAAACGCTAAAAAATTAGGAAATATAAGGGATTTTCGTCAACCTGATAAAGAACACCTATGAAGGACCAACAGCTAATGTTATATTTAATGTGAAAGATTAAATATTTTTCCCACAAGATTGGGAACAAGGCAAAAATGTTCACTCATCATTCTATTCAACCTTATACTGGAGGTCCTAGCCAGTGTAATAAGGCAATATAAAGGAATGCATATTAGAAAGGAAAACATCTTTACTTGTAAGCAACATGACGTTGTATGTAGGAAACACTATGGACTCTACATTAAAAAACAACAACAACAACTAAACCATTAGTTCAAAAAGGTCAAAGGAACCAAGTATAAAAATACCAATTAAATTTCTGTACGTCAGTAATGAACCACCCACATATGAAATTAAGAAAATTCCATTCATAACAAATCAAAAAGTGAAAAAAAACCATGATTAAATTTAATAGAAGAAGTACAATTCTCATACACAGAAAACTACAAGATGTTGCTGAGATAAATGAAAGATATAAATAAATGGG
>NW_011888934.1:1583451-1602595 GCF_000151845.1 Pteropus vampyrus | reverse complement strand
CTCTCATCATTCATTTGGCACTTGCTATCTATCATGTAGTGTTAGCTGTCCTTATATATGCATGCTCTGACTACTCAACTGATCTATAAATTTGGAAAGATTACTAAACAATATAATTCTTTGAGGAAGTAGAGTCTGGTACAGTACATTGCACAGACTAGCTATTAAGTAGTGATGATTAGGGAATCAGAAGACTGCAAGAGACCTTTAATACAGCTTCTTCTATGAAAGATTGAATGTAAAAACCTCTTAAACTCATGCCTATTTTTCCCTTTATATCTACAAAAAAGAAGCTTTCAGAGTTTCCTTTGCCAACTCTCCTTAGTGTTGGTCCACTACTTTAAAGTTTTATTAAAGGTTTCTTTTTGGAAATAGCAGTTTAATTTGATCATTCAAACAAGGTTAACAACCAACTTCAATTTCTATTCTACCATGTTGTACCAGATGGGACTACCTTCATTAAATACACAGAGCCTTGAGAAATAAGCGGCAAGAGCTAGATATTCTTTAAGTTCAATATCTCGAAGATAGTATGACATCTTAGGAATTCTACTGTTGCTTTACCTAGGTGTGTGGTCTATCAAATTAACAATTATTTATCAATGTGATCATTTTCAAATCCTTTGTTATTTTTTAAATCAAACAGTAAAAGACACTGCCTCCCTGAACTGAGTACAAAGACAAAATAAATAAGTAATCATTAATTATGCATGACATTATGTACCAATTATATGTGAAGAGAAATGAGTGTTATAAATATAATCTCATTAGTTTTCTCAAATTTTCACAAGCTTGAGAGGTAGTCATTATTATCTCTATATTTAATATATTGCTATACTAATGAAAAACAGACTCCTTTCTATTTTACAAAATACATTTATCATTCTACTTGCCTTTTTGTGAAATAGATAATATTATCATCTTCTTTCTTCAAATTAGAAAACAGATTTAATCACTCCAAGATCTTTGTAATCATGAATATTAACAAAGGCCAATCTTTACCTCAGAGGAAGTGCCCCTGATACAAAGGATCACCTTAATATAGAAAAGAATTAGAGTACCTAGTTTGATATGAGGAAATGGGACAGTTTGGAGCAGAAAGGGAAACTTTAGAGACCAAGATTAAGTGTTATTAATCAACTGCAATGTCGTCAAGGTCCAAGATTTGTTTTGCTAGTGCTGCCTTTGCTTCTGGGTCTCCCCATCAAAATTCGAACTGATATGTTTAATCCTTGACAAAAAATTCTAGAGTAGAAAAAAAGAAATGAATAAAATAGCAATGTTGTCTCAAATAGTCATTGATGCTAGGACTCATGTAGCAAGGTTTACAGCCTTCAAGCTTTCTTAAACTCCATCTTCCTTTAGGTAGCTAAAACAATCTTCATATTTCCCATTAAGAAGTCAAAAGGCAACTGTCATATACGCTATGCCTCCTGGTGGCAGATATGAACAGCATGCCACTGGAAAATGTAGCTGGGGCTGAACTAGCCACTAGTAACTAGCATATCTGTCAATATGAGTCAGCTCCCTCCTCATGTTGACTTTTACACTAAGCACTCTAGCATTGTAGTTGGATTACAACAGTGTTATACTAGGGTTTTTCATATTTACACTAGAATGCTAGTTTAGGGAACTGGCAATTATTATAGCTTAAAAAGCAGCGAAAAAAAAATAGAAGCAATCTGAAAGCATGATATCTTTTGGGTAAAAATAACCTCTAGTTATATAAGATCCACAAGAACCATTGTCTAAGGCTGTAGAGACGGTAAATAAATAGCACTGCTACTAAATAACTGTGACGTTGGAGTAGTCACAATTTCCTAATCTGTAAAATATTGCTATCCACTGAGTTCATTTAAAACATTTGGTATATGTAAGTTCACCAAAAAGAGAAAATAATAATTGGAATGATTAGAAGGCAGAGGTCTGGGTTAGAGCTTAGGCTGTGCCACTTACTTGCCATGTTGTGATTTTTTTAATGAATCTCAATTTTCTCATATGAAGAATGAAACTAGTCATGTCTACATGCCTGAGTTATCTTTTTTTTTTATTTTGAGAAGCAACTAAGATAATATTGGCCAAAGAACTTTTATAATAAAACTATGAAATTATAAGAATTTAATAAGCTCTAGGTATCTGATGGAGTTTCTCACACCCAACAAAAACACTAGGCTTACCCCCTTTTTCACCATCATCCTAAAACCACTCTCAGTGCCATGCCCGTTACCATGATTTTAGAGCAGAGACGTCCTGTTCCCATTAAATCAGGGACAGAAGTCCTCAGAAGTCCACCTACACTACAAGGTCAGCATGGAGGAACAGGGAATCAGTGACAGCATGTATATTAAAGGATTTACTTTGAATCATTTTCCATACACTGTACTGCATTCTTCACACTCATTCAGATGACCACGACGCCTTTATCTATATTCTTGTGCACTTTTGGCATTTACTACATATATCAAATGTTGAAGCACAAGAGATTTATAAATGGGTGAATATATTTTATAGGCTTTTGTAAAGCACTGTCCAAATACATACTAACATTGCTCTAATAAATTCATCAAAATGTTTATAACATAGTTTGGAGTCACATTTAGCAATCAAGGGTGAGGGAACATTCATTTGTTCTTTCACTCAAAATTACTTTAAAAGTACCTATCGTGTTATGTATTTAGTTACTTACTATATGCACATTGATGACTCGAACACCTGCCTTTACAGATTTAATGGTCTATTGAGAGAAAGATAATAAGAAATGAAGCAAGGGAATTAGTGTATGCGTTGGTCAGGATGGGTCAGATTATTCTGTGATAATGAGCAACCCCCAAATCTCAATGACTTCATACCAACAAAGCCTTTTCCCTACTCATGCACTTTGCTCAGTGCAAGTCTCCAGGAAGTGTCTGCACATCTTTGTCACTCAGGGACTCAGGATGACAGAGACATTATCTTAACATGTGTTTCCTATATTCTCAACGGCAGTGGGAAATGAGTGTGGCAAATCCCAGAGTGGTCCTAAAGTTTCTGCTCATAAGTTGCTCATATCCCTCCTACTTATGTTTCATTGTGCAAGCAAGTCACATGGCTACACTTAAATTCAAAGAGAGTACAGCCCCACAATGTGCTCAGATAGAAGAAAGTCAAAAATAATAATGATTACAATAGAAACTTTCAAATGAACAGAGTCTAGAAAAAGAGACTATAGCAGTAGCACAGGGAAAGGACCTCCTTGCATGAGATGTCTGAAAATTCTCTTGAGAAATGAATAGATGAATAGAACTTAATCCAATTATGAGCAGAAGAAAGAATTCCTATCAAAATAAACATAGGTAAAAATTCAGAGGCTGGCAAGAGCTAGACAATTACAAGGAACAGAAAAGGGGTCAGCATGATTGAAGCATGGTGGGTAAAGAAGGGACAAAAAGAAGGGCTAAGAGGAGATCCTTTAGGGCTTCATATGCCACAGTTGGAACATGAAGCCACGGAGGGCTTTAAGCCAAGGAATGGCATCATCTGATTTATAGTCACCGTGTGGAATGTAACAGTGCAGGTCAAGAGTGGAAACTATAATGGTACAGCATTATTAAAAGGAAGAAAATCCACTAGCAGCAAAGATAAGAAAATGTCCAGATATACTTTGGTGGTAGAAATAGTAGGACATCCAGATAGAGTAGTTGTGAAAGTTAAGGAAAGGCATGACTCAAGAATGACTCCTGGTTTTCTGATCTGAGCTGTTGTGTGGGAGGTGGTATCATTTAACAAAGCTGAGTAAGACAGGGAAAGGACAGGTTTTGATTATTGTTTTGTTTGTTCATTTCTTGGTTGGCTGGCTGGTTGGTGAGCAAGAGTCACTGCATGAAAGTTTAAGAGTTTGATTTAAAAGTTAATTTTGAGAAAGCTGTGAGACATTCAAATGCAGATCAAACAGGAAGTCTGATCAAGTCTGGAGTCCATAGGAGACATCCTGGCTGGTTGTATATTTTTTGGCATTGTCAGCGTATATGTGGTAATTAAAGTCAAGGGAATAGAGATGTCTCACCCAAAGAGTGAATTCATGAAAGAGAAGAGGGCTCAGGAAAGAGTCCTAGAGAGTTCTAGCATCTAGAGGTCAGTAGAGGAAGAATTGGCAGAAAAATCTGTCTCGTCATAGAACCCTAGAGCAGAGAGTGCTTCATTACAGAAGAAATGCTCGGCTGTACAAAATTCCCCTGGGAGATCATATCAGATTAGGACCGAACAATAGCATTGAGTCTATTCATTCATTTATCCATTTGGAGCAGGACAATTCTAATTGTTTCATCCTTTCATTTGACCAACATTTATTCTGTACCTACTGTGCACCAAAAACTGTTTTAAGTCCTCAAAATATGGTGGCAGATAAGAGAGTCATGGTTCTGTTTGGGCATACAAACAATAAACAAGTACGTGAATAAACAAGGTAATTTCTAAGAGTGCAATTGCTATGAAGAAAGGCAAATGTTATACAATAATATTAGGCCAAATGATTTAGGATTAGGACTAGACAAGGAATATCAAAATGCCTTGTAGTATTTAACTATAAACAAATTCTATTTCTCCTTGAGTTGAATGATAGCAAATATGATTTGGTTTAAAACTTCAAAACCAATGTGAGCAGAGACTATAGTGGGAGATAATAACGTTCATTAACTGGAAGGAAAGGCAACACTTCTAATGATCCTAGCATTGGTGCTAGCTCTGAGAGGAAAAGAAAGTAAGATGTTGGAGGGCAGTGCAAAGCATATAGCAAAGCTCTCTGGATCCTGCTAACTCCGTAAATATTTCCACCATATCACAAGAAATGTGGGCCTTTTCAGATTGATGCTCACATGTTTTCTATCAAATATTTTCTAAGAGAAGCAAATATATATTCTGTGTCATCTATAGTTTTGCTCCATATAATTAAGATGTGTGACAACTGTCTATATGTAAGTGTTCCAAGAAGGCAGTCTGCCAGGCAATGCAAGAAAGAAAATGTCATTTGTTTTATACTCTGACCACCTGCCTCCTCCCAAATTAGCTGTTTCTGTCCCTGCTCCAGAGAATACCATTCGGTTCACAGAAGAACCTAGAGATCCAGGGGGAGGGAGGTGTGGAAGCAAAGTAGCCTACACTTCTCCTTTGGTGGAGCAAGTTTGCAAAACTTTTCCACTGACCACCAGGTGTGAGCATGTTTTCCAGAAACCTCGAACTATGCAAGAGCATTTCTTGCAGGACAAAGCTGGCCTTCCTACACCATCTGTACCACAGAAAGGTGTAGGACAGCAGAGCTGTTTTAGGAAGCCTACTCTAGACTACTGCCTGAAAACCGCTGGGGTTTGAGTTCAAATCTGTACCAATTAAAATTATCTCCCCTATTTTCATCAGAACTGGACAATTACAAACTCTGCTTCTAGCCTCAAGCATTTACCAAACATAGCTAACTCATGATAACATATATACTGACTAATGCTGCAGATATTTTTACCTTCCTGAGTAGATAACTCAGGTTTAAGCAATTGAAGTGTTTAGCTGATTTATTATCGTTGCCTATAAGGTAGAATACAAACTATATAATTGTTGCTAAGATGTTAAGAAACACTCAGTCCTTACAGGCAAGAATTAAACTTTGGGAAGTGCCATGAGCTCATAATGAGAACATGGATGGGGACTGCCTAGGATGAGCATGCTCCAGTAAATGTTGAAGTCATTGACTCTCTTGTCTCTCTTGTGGATATTCTCCTCCATAACACACCCTCTCGAGTAAGAATGTTGGCTGGAGGCTGAAATATTTAAAGAAGGTTAATTTAAGAAGTAATTTCTGTGACCTATATATGTCTTCAATCTAACATACATAACTTCAAAATGATCTTAAATTATCCAGTTGCCTGTCTCCCATGAAACCTGTGGGCTTCACAATCACAATTTTTCTCAAGTTCCAGAAAAACCAAATTGGTGTTTTTCATTATTAAGTTATCACAGAAACTCAAAGGAATGTGAACAATGAATTAAAATCCTAGTACTAGACACTGAAAGTTTCCCATTTCACTTAAGACCAAATCTGCATGTCCTAATGTGGGAAATATGAAGAGTGAAGTTTGCCATCAGTCTTCCTTTTTCCCACTTCTCCATAATTGACAGCTCTTGACCACTTCCTTTGAACACATGCTTTCGTCCTATCCCAACTGTGAGAAATCTGGGCCCAGAATTATTTTATATCTTATTCCTATAGATCTAAGTCACTGAGTGGTGAATGTCATCAGCTTAGCCACGTACCAGTAGAAGAGGGAGAGACAACCACTACGAAACAACAGAGATTATTTCTATTTGTTTTATAGACTACTAGTGACCTTGAACTTGAAGCAAGGTTCGAAGGGTACCATATCAAGCCATACAGAACACTGATGAGCATCTTAGAGTCAAAACAAGCAATCTACCTTATAAAATGCATGACCATCTCTGAGTTGGGGGCAAGACCAACAACCCAGATACCTCTTAACAAATCTTCATCTATGTCATCTCAAAACTACCTATGTGAATTGGCCGATATTCTACAGGGCACTAATGATACAATTATAAACAACTTAATCAGTATTTACAGTTATCTAACCTCATGTATAAGTCCATATGATAAAGAGTTAAGGGTATCCCACTGTCCTAAAATCTCTTTTCCACACTGCATAAATGTCTCTTCCTCTCTTCTCAGGTGTGAAATTCTACCAAATCGAGATTCATTTGGGTTAACAAGCCCATTTTGAAAAGTAAATAACTCTAAGAGAATTAGTTTAACAATTAAGTCCTTTATGGAGAGTGCACTGACTGCCTTAAATTACTTCCCTCCTAAACTTTAGTTGAGATATCCCCAGAGCAATGAGTACTTTAATAGCAGAGACTTAGAAAACAGAAGAGCAATTTTGGAATATGAGGAGAAGGGCTTTACATAAAGACATGCTTAGGATAGACTTAAAAATGGAGGGTTAGAGCAGCCAGAGGCATGACAAAGTAAAGAGAGAAGAGGAATAAAGAAAGAGAACAATGAAGGCCTTAAAAACAAAGGATAAATCTTCAAAAATCTGTCCTGGACTAGACATGCTCTGTTTTCAGTGTAGCATTCCTCTCAGCTATTCAGATGTGAGAAGATAACAGTATAACAGTCTACACCAAAAGATAAAAGTCAAAGCAGCCTTAATCTCTTCGCGCTCCACAGAAGCAGACACGTCATCTCAAAATTCATTCATTATGTGATTTAAAAAATCTCCATGTATCTTTATATTCCACATTTTGATAACACCTACAGGAATAAAAACTTTTTAAAATATATTTTTCAACAGTTTTAGTAAGTCAAAAGGCATATGAGTTTATGGAGATGGGTTGTCAGATGTGGGAGTCAGATGTGGGGCAGTGTCTTAATTCACTGTCTCATTCTTATAGTGCTCAAACCATTATTCCAGTCAGCCAAGGCCAGAAATGAACATATTTTCACTCAAATACAAACCATCTTTTTTCGAATATTATAGAGGTCTGACAGGACTCCAGACCTCTGTACACTGAGTATAGGGAGGCTTAAGAAAAATCAGTTTTTACCAGACTCGAGTCAAATGAAGACATTTTAACTCTATCACTTACCCTGCAGCTCAAATACATTTTGCCAAGAGATTATTTATAGTTTTGAACACCAAATAGATAATCTGTAAACTGCCTGTGGCGAAAATAGCTTTAAGAATCACAAACCTAGCCGGAGGGAGCAGTGTGGGGACTCTTGACAGCACAGTGACTCAGTGGACTAAGAGAGAACTCCAGGGATTTCTGCTTTCATACCAGCTCTGTCCTCACAGCCCTGCCACATAACACTGGGCAGTCTTTTAACCTGTATAAGCTGTACTGTTTGTTCTCCATAGTATTTGTGAGTTAATTCAGCAGCCCTTGGGAGGAAAAACTAATTTAAGTGATTTGTAAACAAAAGGTTTTATAGAGTACAGTTAATAATAAATAACAAGGCTTTAAGCTCTTGATAGCACAAGTAAATCAGTTCTCAAGCACTTTTCATTCTATCACCAGCAATCATCCGATGGTTTTTACAAAATGCTCACATCTGCTGTCAGACCGAGTCTTTATAGCCCTGCACAGTTATAATATCTGAGGATTTTAAAGTTAGCACCTGAGTCCATATCCCAAACTCACCAAACCAGCAGGTCTTAGAATTAACTTTTTTTTTTTAATGTCTACTGACAGTGGCCACTTTGTGGCTTCTATGAACAATAGACCCTGAGCCAATGGGAGCCAGGTCTAGCAGCTGTCTCACACCAAGTGAGATCCGAAAAACAGTTCTAAAGCTGATGTTTCAGGTCTGAGGCCTGGATTTACCCATTAGTGTACGGGGCAAACTCTGAAAACACATTTGAAAGCCAGTATAGTCTTCATTATGTATGCCTAATATAGCAGACTCACCTTTCAACCCACTTACTCTGTCTAAACCTTAATGTATGTCAGTCCTTCCACCTTCCCTGACTTGGGTGCTGGGACAACTGCTACTTCTAATGTTTCTATCTTTTCAATGTGCATCACTCTGAGAGAGAAACAAGCTGAGTAAAAACAGTATTCTGCAGCTGTTACAGCCTACCTAGTTTATCCCACTCAGATCCAGAGCCTTGATTTCAGTCGTCAGTTCAAGTTTGCTCCATCCAAATTCCTATCGATACCAAGAGCAGAGGTGTGGTTGTTATTGCTTGTGTTGTCGTTGTTGTTTGTAACTAAGACTTTATGAAGGAATTTGTTAAAAATATCTTACTTATACCATGGAATTAACACAACATGCAATTTATTATATAGCTAACGTGAGCATATTCACGTGCAATTATTATGGTGGGAGGTCTGAAATACACATTCAGTTCCTCCCCACTAAAAGGTTACTGAAAACCCTTTGTCGGGGTGTTAAAAAGTAGTTTTAGTTCTAATCTAGCATAGTTTCCTCTTCTTGAAACATGAAGGTTCTGCTAACCCTGTGTTGTGGGCCTACCCCATCCTGTGTTTATTCATACCAGTCTAGGCTGAAAAATAATTTTTTTTTTTATCACAATACTTATTTGTAGTCTATGAAGACTGCTCAGAGTTAAATTTAAGTACTAGCATTAATAATTGTATTTCTAGACGACCACTTCCTTCGAAATGCTCCGGAGAATATTGTCCACTATTTGGTCTTCATATTATTTCCTTGACGCTGTAGTTCATCTCCCACATCTGAGTGCCCCATGTGATTGGCATTGGGTATGAGTTCTTCATGTTGTTTTGATGGGAACCATGATAACTGTGATCTCTTTGACAGAGAAAATAGCTTCTGGAATAGTGTTACAAACCAAAAATATACTCACTCACTTTATGGAAATATGGGCAATGTGATTTCATCTGTATATGACCTTCAATATCCATTCCAATTTTCCTTCTGGCTAGCTCCAAATATAAAACCAATTCTCCAGCTTCTCCCTGAAAAGAGCTTGTCCATGAAGCTAACACCCCAACTCTTGTGGCTGCCATCCAAGGAACAGGCCCCCAAACCAACTAAATCTGATAGCCAGCAGGGCTTAGCATTCACAAGTCACATAGCACCACATTAAGCACGGAAGCAGTTTTCAAATAGGCATGCAAGCACTCCATGCAGCTTATCTTCCCTTGGCTCAGCACAGATGGATATCTACACCAGAGAACATCACTCACGAATTTTCTATGAACTTCAGACTTGTAGGTATTAGACTACTGTTCATTCCTCAGATGTTCAGGCTTTGACTTTTCAGTTCCTGCCCAAGTTTGTTCCTTCCTTGAGGGAGAGTTCAATACATGAGAGTTAAGGACTTTTAGAAATAGTCCAGATAGTTCACAATTAAAAGCGGCTCTTGCCAAAACCTCATAGATGCTTACTTACTTAAGATTTCTGACTCAGGATGTTATGTCATCTTCTTACCTTTCCTTAATCCTCAGGTTTCTCATTTGCTCTCCAGCAGAAAAAGACTTCCCCTCCCTGCCACATCTACCTCTACAGCTTTAGGTCAAAACCCCTGACATCATAGCTGCCTATCCTTACAACCTGATGTTGCCCTCAGCTCTAAGCAATTCTAGCACCCCTGATTCTTGCCCTTGGAGACTTGATTCATCATTCTTGCTTCAGATCAAAACAGCTAAAGTAATAATTTCCTTATATTCCTAAAGCTTAGCTCTAGCCCTAGGAAACTCCTACCTCTTGCTTCTCTCAAGTACTAAATTCGTTTAAAATATCTTAGGTTTCCTATACTTCCTTCGAAATTTGCCAGAACTAGAAAGTAACATAGTCTGGATAGTGCCCAGAAAGAGAAGGAGGATCTTTATAAACATGTCCTTACTTAATTCAGAGAAGAGCCTACCCTTAAGAGCCAGCGAGCATGGTTTAATGTTTTGAGTCCATTTGTATTGCTTGAGAATCCCAAGATATTGTGCCCTTAAGACTCAAACTATTTGGATTATACCACTAATTTTGGTTCTTCCTATTCTAGCTTACCAAGATTTCTTCCCACATAGCCTTTCCCAAACCAAGCAGATCAACTGACACAAGTATACCAATTTCTTGGAAGCTAAATTTTTTATTATAAATAAATTCGTGCATTACTCTGGTTCATTTGTCACTCTTATATGAGTCTGGTTAGTATAGCTTCTCTCCTGGAATGGATCTCTTCTAAAAAATATAAACATTCAAGTTTCTGGACATAAAATCTTTGGTCCAAATCTCAGACTTTTAGAGACCCATAAAGGTATATAGTAATCAGGGTTAAATGCTCAGTTCTGCTATATTCCTGAGAGTTCCTTAACTTAGAACTGAGCATCTGGGTTCTTTATGTCTTATTTTCAACTTCAATTTCCTTGAAATTACACACACACGAATGACTTTTCTATTAATTTCATTGGCACTTGTGAATAAATTGTCTTTGAATTTATCTATTTTGAATTCTTTAAGACTAGTATTGACGTCTTTAAAGGTAAGTCCTGAGTTGTTTTATTTTGCCAGTAGTTTGATAACTTTTAAAAAGTTTTGGTTTGTTCATAAGGTCTAACATGTCCTCAAAATTTTAAGGCAAGTACTCTTCCGAGGAATCCATTGACATTTTATTAAGGAGAAATCAATGCAATGTTTCCTGTTAGCAAGCACAATATATTTCTAATTATCTGTTTTTTTCTTAAATTTCCTGTCTTTCTAGATTATTGCTTAAAAATTATCTCTCTTCAAGGCATCACCATTTTAAGTTAGATTCACTTACTTCAGCAAGCATCCTTATATTGGACTTTTCTTTCTTAGCTGCGGATTTTTTTTCTTATCTTACTTCGTTGATTTCTTTCCACATAGAGTCTTTTGGTAACCTTTAGTTCATAAACATTCTGGCCCTTTGTTGTCTAAGAATTGTCAAATTGGGGGTTGTTGTGCTTGTAAAATTCATGTTTGACTATTTCACTCTTGGCTTTATTTTAAAATACTTTCTTCTCTCTTTGTTCTCATTGAACTAGTCTACTCTGTGTACGAGAGGCAGGGATAGGGTTCTGGATTATGAATTTATGTTTAGAGAGTAAGAGCTACAGATATTGCACCATGCCTGATTCATTTTCTCTGTGGACCCATCCTCCCGGCCCCCCAAAATACAATGAAAGGTAAAAAGTATTGGAGAAGTTGATGAAGGTAGCCTCCTTACCCACATTCAGCTTTTAAGAAGACTTTGCCACTTTTGTGTATATTACCTTAAAGTTCTCTCAAGTGTCCTTCAGTAGACTTCTGCTGCATTCTCCAGTATGCAGCCAGGGTGATATTTTCTACAATGCAACTTTGGCCTTGTAATATGATAACGATTCAAGTCATTTGACTCCCCTTTCTACATAAAGTTAAACTCTGAGACAAGCCAACATATACTTCTACATCTGGCCTTTTCCTTTCTCTGGGGCCCTTCTTTTCACTGGAGCTTCTTTCCGAGCCTGCTTACTCTATATCTTCAGTCTTTAACAAGCTACCAGTGTTCTCAGATAGCCCCGTGTCCTTGCATACGTTGTTCCCTCTGAGTACAATTCCCTTTCCCCCATTTCATCCTGAAAATTTATTCATTTTTCGAAGCAAATTTTGTGTCACTTTCTTTGCTTAAGACTTTCCTGCATCTATAGCCATTGTAGTCCTAGCTTTGTTCCCCCAATCTACATTATAGACTTATCAGGACCTCTGTAACTCTTTATTATATTCATTTGTTTACATTCCATGTCTCTCTTTATAAATCTCTAAGCATCTTGAAGGCTCCATAGGTGTATGCAAGTCATATTTTACCCAGAATGCATGACAGAGTATCATTGGATATGGACATCTTGCTCCAGGAGTTTGTTTGTTAATATTATCTTATAAGGCAAATATCATTCCACCAATCCACAAGCATGAATTCGTAATTTGTTTTAGAACAATGTAGAATGTTCCTAATCTTTGTTCAATTCCCTCAGTGATCAAAAGCATTCATTAGTACGGTAATAGCAAGATTATGAACATGGTCAAGGAGCAAAGTGCATCCAAATGGTCTAGATGACCCACAGTCCAATAACCCTGTGTTCTCACCAGTGGAGCAGTGACTCAGTACAGCCAACACAGTAACAGATATCACTCATGTACATACGCACAAACACACATGTGCTTTCTAGGCTCTGAGTTCAGATTTATCTATAAGCTGACATCAAAGTGCAAAGCATTCAAGTCTTAATGTTTATCAAAGCAGAATTCCTAAATTTATTTCAGTCTCAACTAGCAAAGGAATATTTGCCTGGCAAACTCCAAGTTAAATTTTCTTCAATGGTTTGATTCTGTGGGTGGGGGTTTCCAGATATACAAAGGATAAAGAATCATGTGTTACTTTTTGGAACTGCCTTCGAGTAGTCAGAATCTGTCCAAAATTAGAAATTTGCCCCAAATTATTTTTAGTATTGCCCCAATCTCAGTTACATTCAAGTCAGTCTGTAATCTTTCTTAAACCTATTCTTATGTTTTTTGAAATTACTGGGATAATAATGTGATCTTTGTGAGCAAAGACAGGGTTGTTTCTATCTTTAACACCCATAGATTTAGTAGTGTTCTTGCATATTATATTACATTACATTAAATATATATTTATTGGTGAAATACATGAAATTTCTCATTATCATTTTCTGTTCCATAAATATAGATGAGCAGTGCCATAGATATTTATGTCCCTAAAAGTAATGTAGACAGACACTCTAATAAAAACTTAACTGGAAGAGAATTTAAAAAAGGACAAAATAAGCTAAACTAGAATACATTATCTTTTTGCTATTTCAAATGTCTTTTAAAATATCAGAATTCCATGAGTAGTACTGTTTATCTAGGATAGATCAAAACCCTTAGGGGTTTATTAAATTATTTAGGCTTTGCTTGTATTCATGGCATTTTACTCCCAAATGGGCTATTGTCAGAATAGTCTTCCTTCTTTCTTTTCATTAAAAATTAATGAAAAGATGCAAATTAACAATTTGATTGTAAAAATTATTTTCCTATATTAAGTTATGTGGAGACCTTAAACATAAATCGAGTAAATAAAATTAGCTAATACCATATGATATAGGTAATTTTTTCTAATCACTGAATAGACTATGTCCTAGCATTAGAAATTATCTGCAAAAGAATTCCTTGATCTGATGTAAATATAAATATGTAAATGAATATTTTATAGTTTGAAGGGTCAGTTGTGAAAACACGAAAATTTTTGTAGTCATTTCAAAGAAGAAGAAACAATACAGAGAATTAGTGCTTACAGAACGGATGGAACGTTTGGGGGGACACAGGCAGGAGAAAAAGACTGCTGGGTTCTAGGAAATCAGGGAGCTGTAGACACTTAAGGAAATTGCCATTAATAAATTCAGCTGATTGTAACTCTGAAGCAGAGATCTGCAATCTGCCCATGATTGCCAGGTAATAAAAATGGCCTTTCTTCCTACTTCCAAATGAAATGGAAATGCCTCATTGGCAGAATATAACTCAGAACCCTATTAGCCAGGGCTTATTACTATTAACAGCCAAAGGGCCAGAAACAAATGCATAACCATTCTTCTGAGCAAGTCTGGGAAGTGTTGCTTAATAGAAATACCATCTTTTTTTTGTTTGCTTTTTCCAGTATAGATGTGACGGTTGTTTTTCTTTCTTACGGCTGCAAATTCTTTGACACTTCTTCCATCTGGGTGGGTTCTATGTCCTCTCTCTCCCCTACAGCCTTAAGGTCCTTATGGCTGCTCTGAAGATAGAGTGTGGCAGAAATGAACACATGAGACTTGTGGGGTTGGGCCATAAAAATCATGGAACTTCTGCTTGGTGTTCTTGGAATGCTTGGTCTCTAGATTCTCCCTGTCAGACCCCAACCATAATGCTGAGAGAAGCCAAAGAGATATTCTCAGCCGAGCTCCATTTTGAGTCACCCCAGCCCAGATATTAGACATTTAAGTAACAAGGTCTCCAGATATTAGTCCCCACTGTACCACTCACCTCAAGTGATATTAAGCCTGAGCTATTATAGAGCAGAGACAAGCCATCCTGGAGTTGTACTATGTTCTCTGAATTCCTGGCCCACAGAATTTGTGTTATAAAATATATGTTTTACTCTACTAAATCTGGGGTGGTTTATTACTCAACAATAGTTACTTGAATGACTTCTGAAAACATGAGAGATAAGAAAAAATAATGAAGTGGATGGAGACTTAAAGACTGCGGAATTCAGCTTGAATATGCAAATTCGAAAGTTGTCCCAAGAGCCTAACAGGTGAGGTTTTGCAATTAGGCTGACCATCATCTGTTATAAATCTGTAGTATTTGTCTTCCTCCATTGTATGCCTCCTCCAATTATATAATCTTAAGTCTGGGACCTGAAACCTCAGAGGGAATAGATCTGGTGGATCTGGGTCTTCTTTACTCATTCCCATATTATCACCTAAATTACACAGATGCAGTATAATTTGGATCTTTAACAAATTACAATTTTCAAAGATACTGCAAAATTTTACCACATTAATTAACTCTCACCCACACACTCCCAGAGGAAAATAAGGAACAAAATCCCAATTACCGAATTTATTTGCTAAGAAAACCGAGTTCCTTGTAAGTGGAGCCTAACATATTTTTCTAAACCTTTCCCTTGAGTTTGGAAATTTAGCTATAGGACATTCTCATGGCTAAGTTTCTCTTGTGTTGCTTCCTCTCACTTTTCATCCAAGTGTCCTCTTTGGTTTTTATATTTTTGTTTCTTTTGCTCTGCTATCACAAGTGACAGTTATTATAAGCTTTTATATGGCATCGTACATGATCAAGCACTTCAGGGATTAGATCATTTATTATTCTGTCCTGCACTAATTATTGCCCCTTCCTCTATATTTTTGAGTGTCCAGCATGTATAAAACTATAGCTCAGTCCTATGGGAAATGAAAAAGGTACTGGCAGAAACACAGTTCCTTGCTGCAAGGTACTTTCTGATGGAGATAGAAACAGAATATACAAAATAGCATGATTTTTAAAAAAAAAAAAAAAAAATAGAAAACACAAGTAAAAGAAAACAAATCTGCTATAATTTTGAAACAAGAATAATAATTTTATAGTTTGACTAGGCTTGGCTGCAGGACATGGTGGAACCTCTGTTGCTTCAATAATTAGTCCAAGAAGGACTGAGCTTAAGTTCCCTATTCTTTTCTCCCCACTGCATTTAGCAAATAATGTGTGACAAGTAGTATGCTAGTCAGTTTGCAGTTTTATTTAACTGACTCAGTGCTTGTGTTGCCACTTATGATGTTAGGCAATGATCCAATAGAACAAACCAAAACAACAAATTTGAGGGTTTGTTCAAGGCAAGGGAGGAGAGGTGGTTCAAAGGTGACCAACTGAGGAGGACCCATGCTATTGTTACAAGTGATCGATCCATTAAAAGCAGAATTCTAGTCAAGTCTTTCATAGACTGGCCACCTACCATGTGGTAGGAACTGTGCTAAACCCGGAGATAAAAAATGGTAAGCCATAGTCTCTGCCTACAGAGAGTATATCATCTCAGGAGAAGTCTACCTAAGGCCAAGGAGAGGCACAAAGAATGGAGAAGTCTAACTCCAGAGGGAAGATAATTAGCAAGGCAGGAATACAAAGTATCCAATGACTCAAGCATTATACTTTATGATAGTGCTCCTACCACTGCTCAAAAGTAAACTACCCAATTTAAAACCAAAACAGATACTGATAAAAACAACATGGATGAATATCTAACACATTATGTTTAACTAAGTAAGAAAGATATAAATAAGTACATGTTCTATTATTCCATTATAAGTTCAAAAACAGGCAAAACTAAGCTATGGTGAAAGAAACCACAACAGTAGTTGCTTCTTCAGAGTTTTGACTGAAAAAAAGCACAAAGCAATTTTTCAGAGTGACGAAATATTTTACATCTTGTTTGAGTGTTAGTTACAAGATAGTATTCATTTGGCAAAACTCATTCAATTGTGAACTCAAGATCTTAGTCTTATAGGCTGCTTTATGCTTGACGTCTCAGCCTTTCAGCCCTGAGCACTTACACATAGGCAAAATTCCTCAAGGGGAGGGGAAGCAGTGAATATTTGGTTCATCTCAATGCATTTCTCTGCTCGCCTGTAACTGAGCCCCTCAAGTCCTGAAGGACATGATAGATAGCTCAGCAATACCTACAAACAATTCATTTTGTATTATTATTAGTATCATCATTATCATTTTTATTCTATTTCTGTTTTGTATTATCAAGATATAATCTAGTCAAATCCATCTGAAAGTAGAAGTCTAAAATAGATTATTTTTAATAAAATGTTTTGCCAACTAAGGAGCCATATGGATAAAGATAAAACTAAATCTGTTCTTCACACTGTATACCTCTATGACTATCAAGTGGATCAGAGTAAGAAACCATGTGGTAGGAAATAAACATGGATGGCTTTCTTTATAAGCCAGGGGTAAAATTTTCCTCTGATTCAAAATCTAGAAGTGATACAAGGAGAACCTGATAAATTGGACTACATAAAAATTAGAAACAAAAATTTCACATTACAAAACATGATATACAGAGTAAAAAAATAAATAAACTTTCTTTCCATGCTGATAGAGCTCCCACAAACATGATGAATATACCTAAGTCCTACTGGACTTTTTATAAAGAGTGTGGCAAGCACCAACCCCACAAAGTGACACAGTACAAGAAAGGTAAGGATTCTCTGTATGCCTAGGAAAAGAGGTATTATGACAGGAAGCAGATTGGTTATGGTAAGCAGACTAAGCCAATTTTCTGTAAAAAGGCTAAAACTATGAAGAAGATTGTGCTGAGGCTTCAATGTGTTGAGTTCAACTGCAGATTTAAGAGAATGCTGACTATTAAGAGACACAAAAATTTTGAACTGGGAAGAGATGGGAAAGGATTGCATGATCCACTTCTAAGCTTCATCTTTTGTTTCATTATAAAGACAATAAAATCTTGAGGTTATGCTCACTTCAAAAAAATAATAACTGATAAAGAGAAGAAAGAGAAATAAAAGGCATCCAAATTGGAAAGGAAGAAGTAAAACTCTCCTTATTTGCAGATGACATGATACTATATATAGAGAACCCTAAAATTTCCACACACACACAAAAAACTGTTAGAACTGATAAATAAATTCAATAAAGTAGCAGAATACAAAATTAATATTCAGAAGTCTGGCATTTTTATACACCAATGATGAACTTAATTTCTCAGAAAGAGAAATTAAGAAAACAATCCCATTTACGATTGCATCGAAACAATAAAATACCTGTAAATCAAATTATCCCAGATGGTAAAAGACCTGTTATCAGAAAATAAGTCATTGAAAAAAGAAATTGAAGAAGATACAACTAAATGGAAGCATATACCATGCTCATGGATAAGAAGAATCAACATCATTAAAATGACCATATTACCCAAAGCAATCTATAGATTCAATGTAATCACTATCAAAATACCAAAGGCATTTTTCAGAGAGCTAGCACAAATAATCCTAAAGTTTATATGGAACCATCAAAGACCCTGAATAGCCACGACAATCTTGAGAAGGAAGAACAAAGTTGGAGGTATCACGCTGACTGATATCTATACTGCAAGTCTCCAGTAATCAAAACAGCATGGTACTGGTATTAAAACAGATACCTTGACCAATAGAACAGAATAGACAGTCCAGAAATAAATCCATGTCTATACGCTCATTTAATATATGACAAAGGAGGGAAGAATATACAATGGGGTAAAGACATTCTCTTCAATAAATTGTGTTGGAAAAATTGGACAGATATGCAAAAGAAAGAAACTGGACCACCTTTCTAGCCCATATACAAGAAGAGATGCAAAATGGATTAAACTTAAATGTAAGACTTGAAACCATAAAACTTCTAGAAGAAAACATAGGCAGTAAACTCTCTGATATTGCTAACTGTAATTTATTTTTAGACATATCTCCTCAGGCAAGGGAAACAAAAGAAAAATAAACAAATGGGACCACATCAAACTAAAAGTTTTTGCACATCAAAGGAAACCATCAACAAAATGAAAAGACAACTGACTGAATGGGAGAAGATATTTGCTTATGATACATCTAATAACAGGCTAATATCTAAAATATATAAAGAACCCATACAATGCAACAACAACAAAAACATCCAATTAAAAAATGGGCAGCAGACCTGAACAGATATTTCTCCAAGAAGGTAATACAGATGGCCAATAGACATATGAAAAGATGTTCAAGGTCGCTAATCATCAGAGAAATGCAAATTAAAACCACAATGAGATATCCCTTCACACCTGTCAAAATAGCTATCATCAGTAAATCAAAGAACAAGTATTGGTGAGGATGTAGAGAAAAGGGAACTCTCATACACTGTTGATGGGATTGCAAATTGGTATAGCCACTATGGAAAACAATCTGGAGGTTTCTCAAAACATTAAAAAATGGATATACATTTTGATCCAGTAATTAATTGCACTTCTGGGTATTTATCCAAAGAAAACCAAAACAACAATTCATAAAGATCTATGCATCCCTGTTTCATGGCACCACAATTTACAATAGTCAAGATATAGAAGCA
>NW_011888934.1:1569083-1583401 GCF_000151845.1 Pteropus vampyrus | reverse complement strand
TCGAAACAATAAAATACCTGTAAATCAAATTATCCCAGATGGTAAAAGACCTGTTATCAGAAAATAAGTCATTGAAAAAAGAAATTGAAGAAGATACAACTAAATGGAAGCATATACCATGCTCATGGATAAGAAGAATCAACATCATTAAAATGACCATATTACCCAAAGCAATCTATAGATTCAATGCAATCACTATCAAAATACCAAAGGCATTTTTCAGAGAGCTAGCACAAATAATCCTAAAGTTTATATGGAACCATCAAAGACCCTGAATAGCCACGACAATCTTGAGAAGGAAGAACAAAGTTGGAGGTATCACACTGACTGATATCTATACTGCAAGTCTCCAGTAATCAAAACAGCATGGTACTGGTATAAAAACAGATACCTTGACCAATAGAACAGAATAGACAGTCCAGAAATAAATCCATGTCTATACGCTCATTTAATATATGACAAAGGAGGGAAGAATATACAATGGGGTAAAGACATTCTCTTCAATAAATTGTGTTGGAAAAATTGGACAGATATGCAAAAGAAAGAAACTGGACCACCTTTCTAGCCCATATACAAGAAGAGATGCAAAATGGATTAAACTTAAATGTAAGACTTGAAACCATAAAACTTCTAGAAGAAAACATAGGCAGTAAACTCTCTGATATTGCTAACTGTAATTTATTTTTAGACATATCTCCTCAGGCAAGGGAAACAAAAGAAAAATAAACAAATGGGACCACATCAAACTAAAAGTTTTTGCACATCAAAGGAAACCATCAACAAAATGAAAAGACAACTGACTGAATGGGAGAAGATATTTGCTTATGATACATCTAATAACAGGCTAATATCTAAAATATATAAAGAACCCATACAATGCAACAACAACAAAAACATCCAATTAAAAAATGGGCAGCAGACCTGAACAGATATTTCTCCAAGAAGGTAATACAGATGGCCAATAGACATATGAAAAGATGTTCAAGGTCGCTAATCATCAGAGAAATGCAAATTAAAACCACAATGAGATATCCCTTCACACCTGTCAAAATAGCTATCATCAGTAAATCAAAGAACAAGTATTGGTGAGGATGTAGAGAAAAGGGAACTCTCATACACTGTTGATGGGATTGCAAATTGGTATAGCCACTATGGAAAACAATCTGGAGGTTTCTCAAAACATTAAAAAATGGATATACATTTTGATCCAGTAATTAATTGCACTTCTGGGTATTTATCCAAAGAAAACCAAAACAACAATTCATAAAGATCTATGCATCCCTGTTTCATGGCACCACAATTTACAATAGTCAAGATATAGAAGCACCCTAAATGCCCATCAACAAATGACTGGATAAAGAAGTTATGGTTCATATATACAATGGAATATTACTCAGCCATTAAAAAATGAAATCCTACCATTTGCAATGACATGGAAAGACCTAGAGGTTATTATGCTGAGTGAAATAAGTCAGACAGAGAAAGATAAATACTGTATGATTTCACTTATATGTGGAATCTAAGAAAGAAAAAGAACAAACTAATGGAAAACAGACTCGCAAATATAGTGGACAATTTCGTGGTGGACAAAAGGGATGGGGGTTGGGGGCGGGGAGAAAGGGGTGAAGGGTTAAAGAAGCACACATTAGTTGATAGGTGGTCACAGGGATGGGAAGCATGGCACAGGGAATGCGGTCAGTATTAATGTAATGGCTAGGTGCAGAGCCAGAGGAGGGAAAGAGCAATCGGGGGGATCATTTCATAAACTATATGAATGTCTAACCAATGTACTATACACTTGAAATAAAATAAAATTTAAAAAATAATAAATGATAAACTGAAAAATGTTTTCAACTTACAGCTTTGTTATTTCTAATATTTAAAGCATTCCTCATAATTAAGAAGAAATGATCAAGTATCTAATACAAAAATTGGCAAGAAATATGAAGAGAGCACAGAAAAAGAAGTTAGGATGGGTTGTGAGTGGTTGGTGTGTGTATAAAGCTCACTTTTCGTTCATAATAAGAGTAACAAGATTTTAAACTATATTCTGTAGACTTCATTTTAGTATTAATACTAGCATTTCTATTTTAAAACAATTATAGGGTGTTTCAGGATAAAGTAATTGTGTTAATGTCAGTGAGAATAAGAGTTTTTGGTTTGAGAGAAAAGGTCCAAGAAGTAAAAAAGCTCTAGATCTTAAAATTGAACTAGAAATATTAATGTAAAATAAATTAATCTCTTTTGTTTTAAAAATACATATTGACTAATCCTGTCTACTGAAAAGACCTGGAAGCAGTGGCAAGTCAGAAGCAACGAGCACCCTTAGAACCCAGGTTGTGACCTCCAATTCCCATTCCCCACTAAAATGAAGAAGAAAGCTCTTTGGAAAAAGGTTGAAACCAAGTCCACCATAGATCATACCTTTTGACCTAGTGGATGTGTGGCAATTCTTTATACTGAATAAATATAGCTAACAAATGCATGAGGAATGAAGAATAGAAACTCATGATTTTGCAAGGTCTAATGAAAAATATTCTCAAATAACTGTCATGAAAAAAATAGACTAAAATGATTAGTAGAAAAGAAGCGATCAATAACCATTCAGCATTACCAAACATTAGAAAACCAGACATTATATGCCTTCAGGGGTCAATATAAAGTACGGAGTATCATCTATGAGGTTTAAAAAAATTTAATGTGATCTAATCATGCCTTTATATTTAATGTCAATTATTCCATAATGTAGATCAGGCAAGAGCAAGTAAAATTATGCCACAAGAATCCAATCCAGAATATAGGGGATTCTACAAGATAAGTGGGGTAATTTCTTCAACAAGTCCATGGCATGTGAGAAAGAAAGGAAAGGTAAGACTATTCCAGACTAATATTCAAGAAGATACTTAAGAGACATAGCAACCACATGCAATGAGTGGACCTTATATGAGAAAAATCAACTGTAAAAACATTTCTGATGCCATTAAAGAAATTCTATCATGGACTGAGTATTCTAAGTTATTAGAGAATTATTATTAATTTTGTTAGGTATATTAATGGTATTTTGGTTATGTGGGAAAATATCTGTTTTAGAAATAAATATATACAGAAGTGAATTAAAATGACATGGTGTATTTATTGCCAGCGTTAAATATTGGCTTTGTCTTATTACATCATTTTGAATGAATTGAAATTTTAAAATGCTGTAAATTATGTTATTGGCTAATATAAGTAAAAATTTTTAAGACTTTTTAATCTATATTGACTCAAATTTTAGCTAATCTTGTGATGAAGTAGTTCATTGTTCTAATTTGTTTATAGGAAGCTGGAAACAGATTTCCAATGAACTCTTGTTAGAGTGTGAAGCATTATCATTTTATATATCATATTCTCATTCAATTCTTTATCTGCAGTAATTCTGACTTTTATCTACAAATCACTATATAATGGAAAAACCTTTCTTTCTCTAAGAAAAGGGGCAGTGGAGTATGCTATCTTTAAACCAAGAAAAAATTGACAGTTTTCAATGGATAGAATCAGAACTCTGCGATAAATGGAATAGTCCCCAAGGATGGTCAAATGTGATTCTCTCCAGATGGTTGCACAAGATGACACTTCATAAAACATCATTTCTCTGCTAAGCTGCACAGCATCTCTGGTGCTTCAAACATATTGTTTATCTCATCGAGAGGAGCAGGTTCTAAGGTAAGGACTGAACAAGTGCCATTGCTGAGGAAACAGAGCAGATGGCCCATCTTTGATGGGTTGCCTTCACTTGAGAAGCTGCTCCGATCCCAAGCAGACCAGTGCCAGTTAATAGAGGTCTTGGCTGAGGGATCTGTACTTTCCTGTGACACAGAATCATTTTAGCCATTTTCTCAGATTCTGAGCACTATTTAGTTCTATCACTGACCTCTCCAGAAATGAAGAAGCCCCTTATGACCAGTGTTGTGAAATACCCATTGATACTTACTAGTGAATGTATGGATTTCACCTAAACTTCTCACTCCAGTTCCAGGCTATATTTTGTTTTCTGACATTTTCTAGTTTAAAAACTAACAAATGTTTCCACACTCTGCAAAAGAATTTCAAAGACATGGAATAAACATATAAGACTTGTTTGGACTTACTTTTGCCACAGAAAATGGGCTTTATTATTTCTAAATACATTTTAGGATCGTGACATAGAATCCACTTAAGTTTTAACAAAAGGAGTTGGAAAAGATATAATTTGCAGGCATATTTTAATTTTCAAGGTTCAGGATACTGAGCTCCAGTGTTGTTCAAGGAAAATAATATCTATCTGAAGACCATCAAGATCAAATGTCTAGTATCAAGAACCAAGAGTCTATAACGAGGGAGGATAAGGGAGTTTAAAGGAGGATCCTTTGACCGGGTTATTCAGGTCATGAGAGTTAATGTCACAGTTAACTATTGAAATGGTTAATAGAAGCCTGAGTAACTTGGAGCAAGGTATGAGCTGTATAGCAAAGTAATGGGCCCCAAACTTGCCACATGTGGAGAAAAACCTGAAGGAAAAAGTAAACCAGATAAAACAGCAGTGGTCTGGACACAAAAGAGTAGGGAACTAGTGAGGTATGCATGCAGAATTAGATCTGCTCTGACAAGACTTTCACCAAAAGGAAAATTTGGCACCATGTTTTTTTTTTTTTTTTTAACTTTTTCTCAGTTAAAATTGGGGCACTTTCCTACCACACCCCAAATCTGTTAGGTAATAAATAAGCTCTCTGGAATCAGGCTCCATGTCTCTGCTGTTCACCATTCTGTCTCTAATGCCTATCACAGTGCTTGATTTCTAGTAGGTACTCAATAAATTTTCTTGAATAAGGGAATGCCTGGCACATTGTAGGAATTAAATGATTATTTTTCAGATAATAAATAAATGTAGACTAACACTCCAGCCATGACTAGGTTGGAACTTTTCTTTCCTTTCTTTGTTGAATTCAGAAGAAACTACAAGGACTACTCTCTAGAATTCAGAACACTGAGCCTGGGATTAACCCTTACGGTAACTCAGGCATGGAAATCATTTCCACTCACAGTTCAGTACTTAAATTGTTAGAAATCTTCAGGGGAATCAAAAGATTTTTCTTATAAAAGAACTTAAAATCTTCTTATTCTGCATATAAATTTTTTTGACTTCATATTAAGAATTCGGTCTTAATTTCTTTTTCCTGTATTTCATAACAGCTTTCAAAATGATCTCCCTGCCTCCGGGCTTGCTTCCTTGTACTTTATCTTCCACATCTGTCCAGTGTAACCTTGCTAACTTAGATTTCGTCATGTAACTAGCTCCATGTTCCAAAATCCCTGCCTGGTTCATAATTCATGTCTTAGCATGGCAGCCAATGTCCTTCATCTTCTTTTCTTTTCACCTCATCCAGGTCAGGCCTGTTTACCCACAGATCTCACTCATGTGCCATGCTCCTGCCATACCGCAGGTTTCGCCAATCATGAACCTTTCCATACCTCTTCTCTTGTTCTTTCTCCTTTCTTATATACTCCTTTCTTCATTTTCATCCTGGCAGTATCCAACTCCTCTGTCAAAATCTAGTTTAAATGCCACCTTCTCTGTAAAGCTTTTCTTGATTCATCCAGATAGAATTAATCACACTTTATGTGTTCCCATACCTTAAAGCAGAGTGAACAGATGGAAGCTTTGAGCCAGAAAGATCTCATTTCCAATCCTGGTTATTTTGTTCACTGTGACCTTGGGCACAACACTTAAGATCTCTGAGCCTCACAGTCCTTATCTATAAAGTGGGTATAGGGTTGTCATAAAGATTGTAATCATGTATACAAAATGTTTAGCATAGGTTTGGCTACATAATAAAAACTTGAAGGCATTTACATTGCTTTTATCATTTTAATATTATTTCTCATTTATTATAATCTGATTGATCTTACTGATAAGCACTAGATTTTGAGTCATTAAAGGCAGGTCTCTGACATTCATATATTTACCCATGGTGCTTAGGCACAGTACCTGACTCATAGATGGTGCTACCTGATTGCTGGTTGAGTTAAGACCACTTGCATTTAATACAGTGATTTCCTCTGCTTTTGCTGATAAAATATACCACTATATCACAACTGTTGATTCCTGTGTATGAAATCGTGTGTATACTTTGAATCATGCATATACTTTAATAACATAAATACATATGGTGCAGAATAATCACTGAGGCAGGACAGGAACTATCGCTTTTACCTCTTTTTCACCCAAAAGTATGAAAATAACATTGTAAGACTTTGTAAGGCTTTTAGAAAATAATATATAAATTCACCTCTAACCTATATTTCTAACAACATGGCTGCTGAAGATAGCCTGGGGTGAAATTCATTAAAACTCCTGAGTGATTCAGTTCACTCAGTTCAATTGCTATTTATGTATGCGCTACAGCCCAGTTCACTGGAAAAGCAGGGTGGAACCAGAAGACACAGAAAACTTTCTTTCTAGTTCGTTTAAAGTAAACAATGACTGCCCTGTTGAAATAATCACTAAACAATAGCATTAAACACACTTAAGATAGCTAAATGGGAGGAGTATGTGTGAGGCAATTGTATAAGTCTGACCAGATGCTATCTGTGCCTCCAGGCCCCAGGAGAAGCACTCCTACTTGCCACCAGGGTCATCCTTCTACCCAGCTAAAACTCTTGTATGGTTGCACATTTCTGGCCTATAGCTGAGAGTTCAAACTTCTGCCTCGCACAAAAGACCTTGAAGTAGTGGGAGTACTCCTATTTTTCCAGCCTTGCCTCCCTTACTTTGTTAATACCTCCTGTATTCCAGACACATGAAAATTGTCTCCTTGGACTTCAGGTTTCAACTGGAACATGTACAAAGCTTAGCAATCATCATTCCTGTCCTTATAACCAGTAAAACTTGGAAAAACTGAAAATTACTTTTCTTGGAACCATCAGAGAACTGAGGTTGCAGGGCAAACTGTAATGCTGAAAGGTGGAATAGGCATATCCAGAGAAACACAGCCAGGATCCTCACATCTGGAGCAGAAAATCACTGGATCCATTAACTGTTAGGAATATTTAAATGGTATATTGCATCAATAATTAATAAACTTCCAAAAAAGAAAATACCAATTCCAAATGGTTTTACTGGTGAATTCCACAAAATATTTAAAGAAGACATAATACTGATTCTCCATAATTTCTTCCAGAAAATCAAAGCAGAGGGAAGACTTCCTAACTCAGTCTATAAGCCAACAAAACCAGACAAAAACATTACAGAAGAGAAAACTATAGACAATAACTCACATAAACTTGAATGCAAAATATGCAATAAAATATTAGCAAAGTGAATCCAATAAATTTAAAAAAGAATGAAACACTACAAGTGGAATTCATTCCATCGATGTGAAGATGATCAATGTTCAAAATTTGATCAATGTAATTTATATCAACAAGCTAAAGAAAAATCATATGATCATATCAATCAGCATCTAAAATGCATTTTATAAAATCTAACATTCATTCATAATTTAAAAAACTGTCGGAAAACTGGAATAGGAAAGAACTTTCTCAAAGAACAACTATAAAATCCTACATTTTGCATCATAATAGTGAGGGGCTGGATGCTTCCTCTCTGAGACTGGGAACAAGGCACAAACATCCTTTCTCACCACTCCCATTCAATATCTTACTGGAAGTTTTAGCTAGTACAACATAACAAGAAGAACAAGTTGGAAAAGAAGAAATGAAACTGTTCTTTGACGTGATGGTCTGTGTTGAAAATTCCAAAGAATCTGCAAGAGGAGAAGTCCAGAATGATCTATGTTGTAATGAATTAGAGTTGGCACATCAGGATGAAGTCATGTTTAGCTCAATATTGATACAGATGATTACATATAAAAATATAAATATGTGTATCTACATTGGTTAGTTTTTCATATATATTTCTCTGCCATCCCAGAAAGCCTTGAAGCAATGACATCCCAGCAGTAACAAGCATATCTAGCACCCAGCTCTTGATTTCTAATACCATTCCCCAATAAAAGGGACCAGGAATTTTTGGAGAAATGGCTGATTCTAGGACACAAATAGAAAATATGCAAAATATAAAAATGAGCCTGGTACATTTAGTAGTGCCAGAAAATAAGGAAGTATGGGGGAGAAAAACCCCCAAACATAATGAAAGTCAAAGCCACAAGAAGCCAACTGAAGGAACTCCTAATGTCCAAAGATGGAACAATTTAATCAACAACAACAACAAAAGTATTGGATTATAATTTAAAGTATAAAATATCAATGGGTCCATACTGATATGTATAAATGATTGAATGAATAAATAAATGAGGGGGGTATTAGACGAATTGCTCATACAAAAGAATTTCAAATTATTTGTGTAGCTGTTTCACCCTCAGGAAGTGGAGCATAACTTCCCACTCCTTAACTAAGGCTGCACTGTGACTTTCTTCCCAAGAATACAGTATAAAAAGAGGGAGAAAAAAAAGAGTAATTATAGTAAAGAAACCTAACAAACACTGCCTTAACCAGGCTATCAGTTCTTAATTTTAAGAGTGACAGACATACATTTTTATCAAAGAAAATATCAGAAAAATCCCAAATGAGGAACATTCAACAAGTTATCTGACTAGTACTCCTCAAAACCTTTAAAGTCATCAAAAACAAGGAAACGCATTGTTAGCCAAAAAGAGCCTATGGAGACATTATGACTAAGTGGAACACAGTATTCTGAATTGGATCCCAGAACAGAATAAAGACATTAGGTAAAAACTGGAAACTAGAATAAAGTATTGACTTTAATCAATAATGTGTCAATATTGTTTCATTAATTGTGACAATTTTATCATGCTAATGTAAGACACTAATAACAAGACAATCTGGGTGTGATGTGTATATGGAAGCTCTACTATTTCACAATTTTTCTGTAAATAAAAAATAAAAACTTGTTTAAAAATATTTTTCAAATTGTCACCTTTATCCTAACATACCATGTTCTTATCATCTCTCCTCAATATAATAAACATCATAAGATATTTTCTTGACAGACATGAGCCTCCTTCTCTATTTGACAAAAATCTGAGACATCTTTTCTGTAAAGTCATCTTCAGTCTCTCCAGTGTTCTTTGTCCTTCTCTTGATGCCATAGCAATTATTATAATGTAATCATGTGCTTACCTCTTGCCATACTAGGCTGACCTGTCTGTGGACTCCAGCATGTCTTATCATTCTAACACTATGCTAGCAAAGTATTGAATACAATGGAGACACTCAACTAATGTTTGTTGCCTAAATGAAAGATCATGTTAGTAATACTTTTTAATTTTTAAAGCAAGTTCACATACATTATTTTGTATGTTCATCCCAACCATCTTCTGTGCTGAGAGGCCACTATTTTTGCCATTTAAAATGAGACAGAGAGTGAGTGAAAAAGACTTGTCCTAGTTTACACAACTCGTAAGTGCTGGAAAAAGCATATATCTCAGTTCTTATGATGCTACATATACTTTACCTTCCCATGTAGAGATAAACTGAGGTTCTTGACCTGGGTTTAAATCCTGGCTCTATGAACTGCTCTCTGATCTTGGGCAAGTCACATAATCTAAGTGAACTTTAAAACCCTCGTATTTTAATGGAAGCCTGTGGGTAATATTTACCTAAGAGTTTTGTAAGGATTAATGATACAATGCTTATAAAGTAACTGATACTTGGTAATGGCTCAATACATTTTTTTACTATTTTTTTCTAATTGTATTATTTTTATTTTTTACTAATAGTAGTAAAACTATTTTACTGTCAACTGATCGGCTTCAACTGAATGCAAAAAAAAAAAAAAAAAAAAAAAAGAAAGAAAGGGCCATACTCTTATTTGCTCAATTTCGGCCAAAACAAAGGCACTTTTTAAAAATAAATTCTTTAGTTATCCACGCCTTTAAAATACAGTGGGAAAGAACCAGTCTCCTGTTTGAGATGGCCATTTGAACTGCATGTACAACTCGTCTTCCATATTCTTTATTTCCTTTGCAGTCTTCCAAGTAATGTAGCATATAATATCGGAGGTTCGATAAAGGCTGGCTGACTGAGGCTTTCAAACTTCCAACACAATCACTTCTATGTTGCCAACTTTTATTCAGTTTGTGATTTATGGACATATGGAGTGTTTCTGCATCCAGAGTTTTATTCTTTGAGTCATGATTTGCAAATAGATATAATAACCCATAAACTGATATCAGCATCAAAACAGAGTCGTCCAACTGGATTAATAAATGGCCTTTGGAGGGAGAAGACACTAGCCCATTAGGAAGGACACAGTCAACAAGCAAGGGAGTATGAGCAACAGCCTTCAAAAAGTCAGGGTTTCTCAGTTCATTCCACACATTCTGTCCATTCTGAGACGGTGTGTGTGATGAGTGCCTAATGCAATTGGATTCTCACTCTCCTTTGGCAATGCCATCTTGCAACAATAGACTAAACCTCAGCTCTGCCAACACCAAACAGGCATGCCAGTCTGCCTTATTCCAGATCTGTGGCTTGTCTCCACCAAGTAATAGTGATTCTCTTGTCTGTCCCAATTGCAGGCTGCAGATGGGTAGCCTAATGCTGTAATGTTGGACTAAATTCTCCACAGATGAACTGGAAAATTTCCTCACTCATTCAGAAATCTGCCAGCCAGCTGTCAGGTCTCCAGGACTCCCTCATTACCCAGATCACCAGTGAACAGACGGCATTCACCAAAATGATTAGGCTGTGTTTTCAATTCAAACTCTTTTCTCCTATCTTGTGATTTAGTCCCTTCCTCTTTCTTCAAAGACTCTGAAAAATGGTCATTGGACATTTCTTAACCAGAAGGATACTTCAAGAAGGTACCTGAGAAAACTGTCAAAACTACCTACTGAAACCAGGTAAGGGATAAAAAGTGTACCTCTATGAGCTTTTCATTGGCCATGACCCCACTCCATGTCTGATATTTCTTCCAAGGTGCTCAGTGGAGAACACCTTTTCTGCCAATACAGAATGAGAATTGGGAAGCAAGTGCCAGCTCACTAGGTTATTGACTGTCACCATCAATAAAGTACACAACATAATTTTAGGGGACTCCAAAAGCCAAGACACAATATTCAAATAGAACAAGAAACAAGTCACAAATGGACTATAAAGAAAAAAAGAGGAAAAATTTATTTCTAAATGTATTTATAAAATATGAGAACAATGTGCAGTCTAAAAAATGTCTTTTTTGCCTTCGCATATTTAAGAGAACTTAAAGAGATGATCTGTGGGGGTAGGGACTTTCGTGTGTCGGGGAGAGTATTTGTTTTGATTTTTTGTAGAGTTTGTTCTCCCTGTAGCATTTGTCTGGGTACAGTCAATTCTAAAATATTTAAGAGTGTCCATTCACAGGATTTTTATGGTGTGGGGATTTTGAAAAATTCAAACGTTCTTTCTGAGTATGTTTCTCTCAGGGCTCTTTTATGCCAATCATTAGTCTAAGTGACTCACTCACAGATACCTTTCCAATGAGCGTGAGCTTAGGGGTCAAACAGGCTTAACATGCAAAAGCTGGCTGTCATTTACGGTACACAAAGCAT
The DNA here is from genome assembly GCF_000151845.1 of Pteropus vampyrus. Classification (NCBI taxonomy): domain Eukaryota; kingdom Metazoa; phylum Chordata; class Mammalia; order Chiroptera; family Pteropodidae; genus Pteropus; species Pteropus vampyrus. Next base: position 1,571,816 of record NW_011888934.1, on the reverse strand, counting down.
TTAGAAACCTATTTAATTTTTCATAGCCTCAATTTCCTAATCTTCCAGAGTTACTGTAAGGTCTTTCTGCATGCTGCTGTGCCATGTGTCAAAAACTTCCTAATGACCCCTGTAAACCATATAGAGTCCACCAGGCCTGCTAAATCTGGCCCCTGCCTTCCTCTTCAATTCTATCTCATGGTACTCTCTTGCTGACACACCATATTTAGGGACTCTGACCTACTTTTAGTTACTTAAATATCCTAAAGAACGTCTCTTCTCAAAGTCTTCTTATGTCCTCTCTCCTCTACCTAAATCACCTTACTCTCTGTCCTTTCAGAGCTGGTTCCATCTCATTCTTAAGATTTCATCTTAAGTATCACTTCCTCAGGGGTCTTCTCAGACCACTTTATCAAATAGTCTTGCTGTCATGGCATCTGTTGGTTTTCTTTATAGATCTTTTCACAGTTTGCCTTTATGTATTTATGTTTCTTATTACCTTTCTCCTTCGTGGAGGTGGAGGGCATATGTGTCTGCAAAGTTCCCTTCCTCACAATTCCATTGCTTTGACTAATTAGTAACATCCTTCCTTAGCGACACTGCCCAGACTGCCTAGACAGGTTAAATCCACTCTGTATATCTTTCCTTAGGGCCCTTGTGCTTTACTTCTGGAACTCTCAAAACACTTCTAATTAGTTGGCCATTGTCTCTTTTTCCTAATATACTTACATGAGGATAGGGTCCAAATCTGTTTTGAACTATGTCCATACTGCTCAATACAGTGTGTGACACCTAGTGGATGCTCAATAAATGTTAACTCCTATCCATTCCCATGTTATCACTAATTATAAATGCTATGAACACTGTCATTCTCCCTTAGTCTTCACGTTGATGTTCCATTTACGTGGGGAGTAAACATGCATTTTCTCTTCCCTTGCTCCATTACTCTCTTTCGCTTCAGAAATATTGTTTGAAAACCTAGAATTACTGATTCAGATACATTCCCACATTCCCAGGGTATTAGATTCACAGAATGTGTAGAGACAGAGCAAAGCATAACGAATAAACATATAGACTATGAGGTGAAATACCCACCAGATTCAGAGCAATTATACCTATAATCAATAATTTAGTAAATAAGACCCAAATAGTTTGTGGGCAGCTTCTGATTATCCCTTTCCTAATTTTACAGTTACATCTTGTCTTCTTTAGCATTTAGGCTTCTTTTCCTCTCCTATGACCTCTCCATGGCAGTGTCGTTTTCATTTTCACTTTCCATATCTTCTGGAAGTAGATATTTTCCCCATACATCAAAACCAAGATGGCTGCAATTGTTTGCCCTTCTCGATTGGGAAGCCTCTACTCAGAAAATACCCAGTTGGTAAAACTCATATCTAAGCGATAATTATCAATGACCAAATCCAAAACAAGCTGTCAAATAAGACCAGTAGGTGTTCCAGACATGCCAAAAATGAATAATAGAGTATGGACATACGCAGACAACTGAAAAAATTTTTGATTCCTCTAATAAAGGGCTTCTTATGTCCCAAGTCACTCTCATTCTAAAACCCTGAGCTTTGCAATGAAATGATAAAGCTATATTCTTTCATTTTACTGTAATAATTAATAATGATACATATTGCCTTTCACATCCACATTTAGAGTCTCCTCGCCCCCCGCCCCCCGAAATAATTCTCCTATTTAGTCTCAAGTAAAATTAAATGAACCTAAAGTTTGGGAAAACATGACAATTACAGAAATGCTATCTAGAGAACAATAGCAATCTTACAATGGCAAAAAGTTAATTATCTAAACATTAACAGTGTTTTAAGATTTCAGGATAATAGACCAAATTTATTGAAATGCAACTGAACCATGAAATGTTTGAGCTTTCTCAGAAGCATAAAAATCTTTTAGGCTTTGGTAAACTTTTAACATGTAGCTTTTAAAGAATTAACAGTGTGTAAAATGGCCAGGTAACAACATTCTCAACTAAATATGAAAGCATCTCTGAGAGGTCAGCTGCAGGAAATATGCAGACCCTGCTGACAGGGACAGTACAGGTATTCATTGCTGACTATAGCAATGGGCAAATATAGTTCTTTGAACTACAGGTATTATTCATGTTATAAAGCATTATACAATATTGCAAAACTAATTGAATATTTTCTTGTCGAAAATACTTATATTTCCCTTCCTTTCCTGTCCCCTTTGTCACTTTTAAGGCAAACAACCCTGTTATTAGGTCAAAGAGTCTAGATTTTTAATCCTGATGGTGAGACACGGGGCAAGGCATTGCAATTCTCTAAATCTTAACTCCTCATCAAAATAGGGTTAGTAGTTGTATCATAAAATTTGTGAATTAAGCAAGGTAAGGTATACAAAGTTCTTGGCATAAAGCCTGGCACATATTCAGCACTCAGTTAACTATGTTAACAGCTCCACCTTTCATTTTAGGAAAATAGAAAATACACATGTTTTGTTATCTTATGACTTTAAATGTATCTTCTTGGTCAATCCTCATAGCACACAGTTGTACAGATCTCAAGCAAATCCCATTAGACCAATTCCAAATATTCTACGGTTCTCAAAACTGAAAAATAAACAGTCATTTAAAAGGGAGGGTAGGAAATACCATGTATGAACTAGCAATTAAACAAATATGGTACTAGAAGTAAAATGCTACCTTTTCTGGTGATCACTTGCAATCATGCAGTTGCAAAGATGATTGCAAATGTGGTCACAAATCGCGTG
>NW_011888934.1:1561428-1567768 GCF_000151845.1 Pteropus vampyrus | reverse complement strand
ACAAGCTGTCAAATAAGACCAGTAGGTGTTCCAGACATGCCAAAAATGAATAATAGAGTATGGACATACGCAGACAACTGAAAAAATTTTTGATTCCTCTAATAAAGGGCTTCTTATGTCCCAAGTCACTCTCATTCTAAAACCCTGAGCTTTGCAATGAAATGATAAAGCTATATTCTTTCATTTTACTGTAATAATTAATAATGATACATATTGCCTTTCACATCCACATTTAGAGTCTCCTCGCCCCCCGCCCCCCGAAATAATTCTCCTATTTAGTCTCAAGTAAAATTAAATGAACCTAAAGTTTGGGAAAACATGACAATTACAGAAATGCTATCTAGAGAACAATAGCAATCTTACAATGGCAAAAAGTTAATTATCTAAACATTAACAGTGTTTTAAGATTTCAGGATAATAGACCAAATTTATTGAAATGCAACTGAACCATGAAATGTTTGAGCTTTCTCAGAAGCATAAAAATCTTTTAGGCTTTGGTAAACTTTTAACATGTAGCTTTTAAAGAATTAACAGTGTGTAAAATGGCCAGGTAACAACATTCTCAACTAAATATGAAAGCATCTCTGAGAGGTCAGCTGCAGGAAATATGCAGACCCTGCTGACAGGGACAGTACAGGTATTCATTGCTGACTATAGCAATGGGCAAATATAGTTCTTTGAACTACAGGTATTATTCATGTTATAAAGCATTATACAATATTGCAAAACTAATTGAATATTTTCTTGTCGAAAATACTTATATTTCCCTTCCTTTCCTGTCCCCTTTGTCACTTTTAAGGCAAACAACCCTGTTATTAGGTCAAAGAGTCTAGATTTTTAATCCTGATGGTGAGACACGGGGCAAGGCATTGCAATTCTCTAAATCTTAACTCCTCATCAAAATAGGGTTAGTAGTTGTATCATAAAATTTGTGAATTAAGCAAGGTAAGGTATAAAAAGTTCTTGGCATAAAGCCTGGCACATATTCAGCACTCAGTAACTATGTTAACAGCTCCACCTTTCATTTTAGGAAAATAGAAAATACACATGTCTTGTTATCTTATGACTTTAAATGTATCTTCTTGGTCAATCCTCATAGCACACAGTTGTACAGATCTCAAGCAAATCCCATTAGACCAACTCCAAATATTCTACGGTTCTCAAAACTGAAAAATAAACAGTCATTTAAAAGGGAGGGTAGGAAATACCATGTATGAACTAGCAATTAAACAAATATGGTACTAGAAGTAAAATGCTACCTTTTCTGGTGATCACTTGCAATCATGCAGTTGCAAAGATGATTGCAAATGTGGTCACAAATCGCGTGGAAGATTTAAAAAACTGGCATCCAAATAGTCCAGGATATGTTTACACTAATTTAAAAAATCATTTAAAAAATTATAACATAAAACTGTCCAGTCCTCCAAAGCCTTAGTGAATTCCCTGAAAAGATGCCATTGTAAATGCCAGTTTGAAAAACTAAGTATCATAATAACAGCATTTTGAGTATTTTTCTAAAAAGCAGATTCAAGTCTTCAGAGGCTAAAGGTGAAAGTGAATCATACCACATTTTACAATAAGTGCCTTTATCCTTATTTAAAATGCATTTTAATGAATATAAAAAATCAGTTCTTTGAAGAAAGCAGGGTGCAAGAAATTATGAAAATACAACTCGTTCTATATTTTCTTCCTACTTTTGAATCTATCTTCTCTCTGTTCTTTTCGATCATTGTTTGGGAAGTTGGGCAATTCAGGATCATAATCAAACCTCCACAGCTAATCCAGAAATATGATTGAATGTATCCACCTATGTGTAGGAAATAGGAAATGGTACAAATGTGGTGAACCAAAGAGCAGATGCTCCTTATAAAGGGGGCAACCTCTATCCAGTTCCAAATTATTGTTACCATAGAAAAGACATGAACCCAATGTTCCAGATCTTGATTCTTTAATAAACTAGAAGACTAGAATTTTACGTAAAACCTGATTTTTCAATGATACAACCATTTAAATAATAAAAAAAAAAAAAACACTACAAAAGAAAAAAAAAACATATGTGAGTCAAATTCATCCTCAGACTCGTTTGTAATCATCAATATTTAGGGACAATTGAGGAGTTTGGGATGAAGAAGCAAAATGGAAGATGAAGGGGATTTATGGACAGTTTACCTCACTTCCCCCTTCCTTACACTCCATCTCTACTGAAAATATTTAGCCATGTGTACTCTTTATATCAATTTCTTTATTGGCGTGCATTTGAATTATTGTAATAATGATATAGAATTCATGAAGGTTATTTTTAAATTGGTAGTAGGCTTAACAAGTTCTACATTTCTGGGTTGAGGAAATTTAATCTCAGAAACTAAATAGCTTTGCAAAAGTTATAAAAAAAAAAAAAAGACAATAGTTTAGTTGTAAATAAGTCCACAAACCTTAGGCAAGGGCTCTTTTGCTGGCACCACAGTGGCATCTGGTTTAACCAAAACACTACTACTGTGGGCCCTCCACTAAGTGATTTGACTTTACAAGATGCCGACTGTTACACAAAATCATCCTCCATCCCCAACACATTGTCATCAGTAACATTAACTTTATTGCTGACTACTTCAAATTTATATCTTAAGGTCATTTTCCTTACCTTAATTCTACATATTTATATCCAGAGGTTGACTAGGTGTCTCCACTTAGATATCCAACAGAACTCTCGAACTCAGTAATCCAATACTGAGTTTCATGTTTTCCACCACCTTGACATCTTCCAGATCTTCTCTTTTTTTTTTCAGTCTTTTTTCCATTGTCACTGTTTTAGCTTACCTTTTAAAAATTTCACCTGCCTTATTGAAAGTACTTCTTGCTACATTTCAATCAGCTTCCATCACCTCCAAAGTTTTACCTAAGAATGTCACTCCTCTATTTAAAATCCAGCAGTTACCAGTGGACCTCAGGTAAAGTCCAAAAGTGTGACAACCACCTGCAAGATCATTCATGGTCTAGCCTCAACTTATTGCTTCAGCCTCATTACTCCCCAGTCTTCCCCCTTAGTCTTATGTGCCATAATCACTCTCAACTACAAGTACAGTCAGCCAGGGAATACCAGCTTCCTGTAGTCAGACTTAGAGCAATGAGACAATGTCATCTCAACTATGCTGATGAGAGTAGAGTAAGAAGAATTTTTCAAACGAAAATAGAGGATGTTATTATCAGAAAAAATAGTGATTTCTCTTTTACTTGAAATGTGTTTGGGCATACAGACTCCATCACTTAACATTACCCCAACAGTGAGGTTTATCTACAGAATTTATATACTATGTATGTCTGTAGATCCAGGTCTACAGTTTTAACATTGATAGTGTCTGCATTAGAATATTTGCTTCTCAAATATGCCATGTTCTCTATTTTCTTTGCCATTGTAATGTTGTTCCCTCTTCTTAGACTATACTCTTTTCTCTTTTTTTGATGGTCTACCTGTCCCTCAAGATTTGGTTCAAGTATCATCTCCTCAAGGGAATCTTCCCTTCCTCTAATCTTAGTTAGATGTTATTCAAGTGAGCTCCCCTAGCATGTGCTGCTTACCTATCACGGTGTTTATATGAGAACAAGAGCAAACTTTTATTACAGAATCCTGGCACAGGGCTTAGAGATTTAATAAATATTCAAAGAACTAAAGAATAATAAATGGCTAAGTTACAGTTAATAAAAGTTAGCTATAAATTTAGTTTATCCCATCTAAAGACATATCATTCATCTTATAATGAAGAATGTCTACTTTCTGCCCCGCTGCACACACACACACCCAATATACCCCATCTTCTCACCTTATCAGGGGCAAATGGAACCAAACCACTGGGTGGCCTATAGAACCTCTGTGTCACCACATGAGATGGAAAATGGAAGAGTTTGAAATCTATTGCCCTATCACAGTAGTATGAATACAACAATAAAATCTAGTGGTTTATTTTAACCAAGGGTTATTTATTCTAAATTGGACAAGAGTTAAACTTAATTACAGACATCTTATAGCTGAGTGGCTCAATGATCACTGCCTGGATATCTATCAGCACATACAAGCCACCCATCAAGTCACTAATTGGCATGCTCTGCAGAAGTCTCTGGAGAGAAGCTAAAAAACTGAACATGTTCTAGCTTCAGTATACTCTTGAAGCATGCCTTCCCTGGAGATTGGAGCTGCTAAAAGGGCACTTCGATCATGGGAGACCAATGTTCAAGGCTCCTCCTTACTTTCAATATGTCAGGATTTCAACAAAAACACAATATTGTACTAAATCCAATATCATCTTTTGGGTACTTACAAGGAAGCAAAATAAAATGGGCAATTAAAAATCTGTGAAGGTCGATTGATTTTTCTCTTCTAACAATTATGCCTCAAAATTATTTGCTAAAAGAGAAATTGACATTTTACGAAGTCAGTGATTGACTGGGATTTTGTGCTTCCTGAACCTCTGTGGGTACAGAGTTTAGGTTTGGAAAAAAAGCAAGAGTGGAGCAGCATTTGAGAAGCCTCTCCAAAGCCTTTCATCTAGAAGCTGGCTGGTGAGCTCACAAGGATTCTGACATTTCCCCCATTCCAACCAGGATGGAACCCCACTGTAATCAAAATTCACAATGTTCCAGAAGCTAGACTTTGGTCCTCATTAAAAACCCAACAGACAAAAAAGTCTAGGAGGCCTGCTAGCCAAACTTTTCACACAGCAGGGAAGGTTTGCATTCGGTTTTATTTTTAAGTTAGCAGACTAGGTCGGGACTCATTTTGAAGGCTGATAAAAGACTGTAAGAGTCCATGTTTCATCTTTTGATTAATCCAAAATTAAACAATTCAGAGATTTTGATCACTTGTGTGACAGATAATAAATAGCCATCTTTAGTACACAGAGCAGGACACATTGTGTTTGCCTGCAGGCTCTTGATGGACCATTCTTAGGCTTATTCTAAGATCAGATAGTAAATCACAATTTCCTTTTCAAGTACTGTTACAATTTTCACCTATGTATTGAAACCAGAGTGTGTGTATTCTACTACTTGGATATTGCTTACCTGCTGCTCATATTCCCAGTATTAATCTATCTTACTTTTAAAAACATTTTTGATGAAGTGAGTATGTGATTTATATAAAAGCCTTATAGCATATACATGCAAGAAGAAAGGAATTAGGCATATATTGCAAGGCTCATTAGTCAAAGTTGAATTAAACATAAATCTTTGGAGAATAACAAAGTATTTTGCATTTTCCAAGTTATTTTATTCCTAAACAAAAACTGGAAAATTAAAAGACTTTTTAAATAATAATTAATCAATCTTGCAGGAGATGAATGAGAAATCCCAACACACCACGCAAAATCATTGGTGTTTCAGGGAGGCAAATGACTGGCCCAAAGTGCCTGAGACCATCCTGTTCAACTGATTTCAATAGCTCCACCTTTTGTGACCACCTCAGTTCTCTTCCCCTCCCTCTCCCTGGTCCCTCTGACCATCCCCCCCTCCCTACCTCCAAGCTTAGTAAGGAACTTCATCCCCCATATCCCCCCCTGACTTTGTCTATACCTTCTTTATAACTCTCCACAATGCACTATGATTATCTGCTTCTTTGAATATCCTCCTCACAGACTGTGATCTCCCTGAGGACTAAGACTTAATTGTCTTTTCATTCTCAGCATATAGCAGAGTACCTGGCATATTTCTTTGCATATGCACTTGTTTATTTACACCTTACCTCTGCAAAATAATATTTTGAGGTGCTTTATAGAACAGAGGTATTTATAATTCAAAGAAATAAAAGACAAATCCATAAATAAAATAGGTTATAGTAAAAATAAGAGGCAATTAATGGATGCTCAGCATAGTTGCTAGAGTATATCAGTCAGGGTCTCAACAGGAATCTGACGGCACACTGAAATGGAATCCATTAAGGAGAGTTTAATAAAGGGACTATTTGCAAAGGTGTTGGAAAGGTTTAAAAAATAAAAGAAAGTAGTTAGTGAAGTGCCTCTGATAAAGAAATAGAAAACACTCCAGGGATTTTTACTACTCTAGACCTGAAGGACAAGGTGAGTGGTCAGTGGTATCCAGAGAAAGAACTTGTAGAGAGGACCATCTGATAGGAGCTAGGAACTTAAAATAAAAAGAAGTAGCTAACCTGTAGTGTACTAACCTGCGGAGAGCTCAAGGAATAAAAGTACCTAATCTCACTCTCTTCTCACCTTTAGATCTCTCATACCTCTTGTGGACCAAATCTTAATAGAAGCCAGAGGGTATAAAATCCCCATGATCCAGCCCATGTGGTTCAAGTCCCAGAACACAGGGCAGTGTGCAGAAAAGAGGGGTA
>NW_011888934.1:1556803-1560398 GCF_000151845.1 Pteropus vampyrus | reverse complement strand
AAGAGTGGAGCAGCATTTGAGAAGCCTCTCCAAAGCCTTTCATCTAGAAGCTGGCTGGTGAGCTCACAAGGATTCTGACATTTCCCCCATTCCAACCAGGATGGAACCCCACTGTAATCAAAATTCACAATGTTCCAGAAGCTAGACTTTGGTCCTCATTAAAAACCCAACAGACAAAAAAGTCTAGGAGGCCTGCTAGCCAAACTTTTCACACAGCAGGGAAGGTTTGCATTCGGTTTTATTTTTAAGTTAGCAGACTAGGTCGGGACTCATTTTGAAGGCTGATAAAAGACTGTAAGAGTCCATGTTTCATCTTTTGATTAATCCAAAATTAAACAATTCAGAGATTTTGATCACTTGTGTGACAGATAATAAATAGCCATCTTTAGTACACAGAGCAGGACACATTGTGTTTGCCTGCAGGCTCTTGATGGACCATTCTTAGGCTTATTCTAAGATCAGATAGTAAATCACAATTTCCTTTTCAAGTACTGTTACAATTTTCACCTATGTATTGAAACCAGAGTGTGTGTATTCTACTACTTGGATATTGCTTACCTGCTGCTCATATTCCCAGTATTAATCTATCTTACTTTTAAAAACATTTTTGATGAAGTGAGTATGTGATTTATATAAAAGCCTTATAGCATATACATGCAAGAAGAAAGGAATTAGGCATATATTGCAAGGCTCATTAGTCAAAGTTGAATTAAACATAAATCTTTGGAGAATAACAAAGTATTTTGCATTTTCCAAGTTATTTTATTCCTAAACAAAAACTGGAAAATTAAAAGACTTTTTAAATAATAATTAATCAATCTTGCAGGAGATGAATGAGAAATCCCAACACACCACGCAAAATCATTGGTGTTTCAGGGAGGCAAATGACTGGCCCAAAGTGCCTGAGACCATCCTGTTCAACTGATTTCAATAGCTCCACCTTTTGTGACCACCTCAGTTCTCTTCCCCTCCCTCTCCCTGGTCCCTCTGACCATCCCCCCCTCCCTACCTCCAAGCTTAGTAAGGAACTTCATCCCCCATATCCCCCCCTGACTTTGTCTATACCTTCTTTATAACTCTCCACAATGCACTATGATTATCTGCTTCTTTGAATATCCTCCTCACAGACTGTGATCTCCCTGAGGACTAAGACTTAATTGTCTTTTCATTCTCAGCATATAGCAGAGTACCTGGCATATTTCTTTGCATATGCACTTGTTTATTTACACCTTACCTCTGCAAAATAATATTTTGAGGTGCTTTATAGAACAGAGGTATTTATAATTCAAAGAAATAAAAGACAAATCCATAAATAAAATAGGTTATAGTAAAAATAAGAGGCAATTAATGGATGCTCAGCATAGTTGCTAGAGTATATCAGTCAGGGTCTCAACAGGAATCTGACGGCACACTGAAATGGAATCCATTAAGGAGAGTTTAATAAAGGGACTATTTGCAAAGGTGTTGGAAAGGTTTAAAAAATAAAAGAAAGTAGTTAGTGAAGTGCCTCTGATAAAGAAATAGAAAACACTCCAGGGATTTTTACTACTCTAGACCTGAAGGACAAGGTGAGTGGTCAGTGGTATCCAGAGAAAGAACTTGTAGAGAGGACCATCTGATAGGAGCTAGGAACTTAAAATAAAAAGAAGTAGCTAACCTGTAGTGTACTAACCTGCGGAGAGCTCAAGGAATAAAAGTACCTAATCTCACTCTCTTCTCACCTTTAGATCTCTCATACCTCTTGTGGACCAAATCTTAATAGAAGCCAGAGGGTATAAAATCCCCATGATCCAGCCCATGTGGTTCAAGTCCCAGAACACAGGGCAGTGTGCAGAAAAGAGGGGTAAAGAGACGACATCTACACATAGTATAAGCTTACAAATTCAGTTATAGATATATTAGCAATGAGCCAGAACAAAATGAGAAACATAATTGGTTCCAAAATTCAGAGACTTTATCATTAATAGCATATCAGTGGTTTGTGAGAAGGTGCTGAAGCCTAAGATAAAAATCTTCCATAGCAATTCCTAAGAGTGACTTTCACAGAGTTGTTTTTTTTTTTTTTTTTTAATAGCATGCCTTGAGGCACACTGAAGGCTCTGTGTACAGAGCAGTTGAGAAGTAATTCTGCGAGGTCACAATAATGGGTTATAAACCTACCATTCTCATAGCTTCATGATCTAGAGGTAAATTTTAGAGAACTTGGAAGAAATGTCAAACTGATTATCTCTTATGTTATTCTCCAAGAATATCATTCACTTTCTTTTTAACAAAGATTTTGATAAAAGTTGAGCAACAGATAATTAATATTCTCTGGCAAAAACAAGGGTTACATATGAATGATACAGCTGCAGGCTTTATTAATCAAGTGAATATAGGGCCAGTTTCTTTTGTGAAACTATGCATTTAACCCAATATGCAACTAAATAGATCACACACACACACACACAGAATCAGGCTGGTTCTATATTCTCTGAAAGACTCCATAAACATTTGTTTTAAAAGCAGAAATTGAAACATGCAGAGAATGAGACATACTCCCAGTCTGTGCTTTCTTCATCTTTGCTACCAAGTAGATGCCCCCAAAAGAAGCATGTTCTTAGTATATATGCAGACAGAAACTATTTACTTCATTTCTTGTTATAGTAAATAACAAAGAGCTAATGTCCCTTCTGATGTTCTAATTGTCACCATCAGTTTTAAATTGCTTACTAAATGCTAGACAGTCTACTAAGTACTTTACATGCATGAACTCATTTAAATATCACATATCATCATCTGCATTTTATAGATGGGGAAACTGAGACACAGAGACCTTAAGTGACTCACTTGTAATAATCAGGGTTCTCCAGAGAAAAGGAACCAGCTGGATATATAAAGAAATGTACAAGAGGAGATTTGTTATAGGAATTGGCTCAATCTGTTATAGAGACGAGAAGTTTCATCATCTACCATCTATAAGCTGGAGAAGCTCCAGTGTCTAAGGGCAGGAGAAAATAGGGGTTTCAGCTCAAGGAGAGAGAGAAAATTCACCCTTCTTCTACCTTTTTCTTCTATTTGGGCTCTCGATGATTTGGATAATTCCTGCCCACACTGAGGAGGGCAAGACTTCTTTAACTCAGACTTCTGATTCAAATGATAATTTCTACTGGAAACATTTAGACATAATGTTTTACCAACTATCCAGGCATCCCTTAGTCAAGCTGACACATGACATTAACCATCACATTACTCAAGGTCACCCAGTATGCAGAAATTTGGCTTTGGAGACCTCTCTCTTAATTACTACAAAATTCTAACACTATAGTCCAATGTGAGACCAGGAAAGTAGAAGCAAAGCCATCGTATGAAGTGAGAAACTTGACAGAATCAAGAATTTTTGCCCATGGAATACTTCTGGCTCAACACTTCCAAAACTGGGATTATATAGGATATCTTATCCTATAAGGTGCACCAGGAAAAGGATTCCAAAAACTATGAAGTTGGAAAATATTGTGAGTCATAATACACATCTTATTACAGGCTCTGAAATCTTTTCTCTTTTTCATTATCCAGATTCTACTTAATTTATTCCAATGAATTCATTCATTGCTTC
>NW_011888934.1:1552899-1554523 GCF_000151845.1 Pteropus vampyrus | reverse complement strand
AAGAAGGAACACACTAGCTATAATGGAAAGATTAGATTGGAGCAAGGCAAATCAAAAATGGTTTACTCTTTTCACACACTACCTATTATACTCCTTTGGGACACGTGTTCCTTGGAAGACTGTTCAGTGAGTACTGCTCTCCACAAACCAGAGACTGCATTTTAAGGTTTGGTCCCTATATGGGTCATCACTCCTTCTCAAGTTCACAAAGATAAGCCAACAATGAATTAAGCATTTTACAAATATACATGCTTTGGTCACAAAAATGGCCCAAAAAGGGAATCTGACTTGGTTCAGAATAAATCTATTTCCAGAAAGTTTGCACAACCTTAGTGTTTTAGAATTCAAAAAAATTCTAAATTATCAAGTCCATGTGTAACAATAAACAAAAAACAAAGGGAGAATTACTAATTGCTTCTCCTAAAAAAACATTCAAAGAGGATATAGTTTAAAAGTGTAGCAAGTTGGGTTTTTATCCTCCTATCTTTGAAGGACTGTGCAGGGAAAGAGGGTGGCAATGCTAGATCAGGCATTTTTGCACATATTATCCGCAGGGAAATCTAAATCTATAACCATCATCATAAAATGAAACAAGAAGCAAATCAGAAAGGAATGAATGAAAGGCAAGTGATAGCCGAGGGGTTTATAATAATCAATTATTAAAATGCCTTAAAAGAGCAAAGAAAATGCTTATCAGATCAGCAAAGCACCTTTTAATAAATAATATGATTTGGGTTTAATTAATGGCCTAATTACAGTTTTACCCAATAGGCTTAAATGCTCCAAAGGAACAGTTTGAGTCTCTTTGGTAGATAATCTGTGTTTTAAAAAATGTTCTAATTACATATTTGCTTGAGTAAATAATGTGAATTTTACAAAACTGCCTAATGATATATTTATGTGACTATATTTACCCAAATGGCCTCTCATTCTGTACTAATGGAGTTGAGACTACTGTTCCCGGGAGACATGGGAAAGTAGGATGGCTCCAGCTTTCACCCTAACACTGTTATTCTCACACAGTTCTCGCTCTCTCACCCCAAAATGCACTATTGAAACCATATGACCCAGTTATTCATTATCAATTTAAATAGGAAAAAAAATATTCTTCAGCCTTTTGCATGAACACATTTTGTAGAAAGGCTACAGACTTGGAAAATGAGTATTAATACTATATAATGCTTCATTAAAACTGGATAATTTGACTGTGACCAAGACAGGACATTCGAGGTCTAAGCAGCTACATAATTTATTCTTTCCCTTATGTAATATCTTCAACGTCTTACAAAAAATCAGACTCTACGTATCAGAGTCAGATTTCTGTGACTTAAAGTCCCAGAAAGTTCCCCCTTATCCAAGATTTCATTTTCTGTGCTTTCAATTATTCATAGTCTGAAAATATTAAATGGAAAACTCCAGAAATAAACAATTTATCAGTTTTTAAGTTGTGCACCGTCTTGAATATCGTGATAAAATCTTGTGCCATCCTGCTCCATCCCGCCTCAGTTATCAGATGGACTATCTGATCAGGCAGGTAGACTATCTCCGTATCACAATGCCTGTGTTCAAGTAATCCTTATTTGACTTAATAATGTTCCAAAGCCATTCACATAACTTTTATTAC
>NW_011888934.1:1549838-1552849 GCF_000151845.1 Pteropus vampyrus | reverse complement strand
GCCCCCAAAAGAAGCATGTTCTTAGTATATATGCAGACAGAAACTATTTACTTCATTTCTTGTTATAGTAAATAACAAAGAGCTAATGTCCCTTCTGATGTTCTAATTGTCACCATCAGTTTTAAATTGCTTACTAAATGCTAGACAGTCTACTAAGTACTTTACATGCATGAACTCATTTAAATATCACATATCATCATCTGCATTTTATAGATGGGGAAACTGAGACACAGAGACCTTAAGTGACTCACTTGTAATAATCAGGGTTCTCCAGAGAAAAGGAACCAGCTGGATATATAAAGAAATGTACAAGAGGAGATTTGTTATAGGAATTGGCTCAATCTGTTATAGAGACGAGAAGTTTCATCATCTACCATCTATAAGCTGGAGAAGCTCCAGTGTCTAAGGGCAGGAGAAAATAGGGGTTTCAGCTCAAGGAGAGAGAGAAAATTCACCCTTCTTCTACCTTTTTCTTCTATTTGGGCTCTCGATGATTTGGATAATTCCTGCCCACACTGAGGAGGGCAAGACTTCTTTAACTCAGACTTCTGATTCAAATGATAATTTCTACTGGAAACATTTAGACATAATGTTTTACCAACTATCCAGGCATCCCTTAGTCAAGCTGACACATGACATTAACCATCACATTACTCAAGGTCACCCAGTATGCAGAAATTTGGCTTTGGAGACCTCTCTCTTAATTACTACAAAATTCTAACACTATAGTCCAATGTGAGACCAGGAAAGTAGAAGCAAAGCCATCGTATGAAGTGAGAAACTTGACAGAATCAAGAATTTTTGCCCATGGAATACTTCTGGCTCAACACTTCCAAAACTGGGATTATATAGGATATCTTATCCTATAAGGTGCACCAGGAAAAGGATTCCAAAAACTATGAAGTTGGAAAATATTGTGAGTCATAATACACATCTTATTACAGGCTCTGAAATCTTTTCTCTTTTTCATTATCCAGATTCTACTTAATTTATTCCAATGAATTCATTCATTGCTTCGGTTTTGCAAAAGTCAGCAATGACTTCTGTGTCACTTAATCCAAAGGACTTCTTAGCAGCTCTAGGCAAGACAGACCTTGCCCTCCTTTTAAAACATACTCTTCATGTGGCTTCTGCAATATAATTCTCTTGGTTTCCTCCCTTCTATGTTTCTGGTTACTTCTTTATCAGTTTTTTATCACCCACGAGTCAACAATATTTGGAGTCCTCAGGACTCAGCCCCTGACTCTTTTCTGTTCTTACTTTAGTTACTTTAGGGTTTCTCCCTAAGTTATGGCATCTGCATCCATAGTTTTAATATCCACCCATTTGCAGATGATGCCCAGATTTATATCAATAGATTCTACAGTAGATTCTATATGAATATATATCTCAGACTTCATCTCTACTCTCCAGAACCATTTTCCAACTTCCTATTTGAAATTATATTATATCCCAACAGCCTCTCAAGTTCAACATGACCAAAATAAAGCTCATATTTCTCCCAAAGTTTGTCTGCTCTCAAGAAGTGATGGAAGTAATCATCCATCTGCTTACCAATACCAGGGCCTCATTTTGTGACTCCCCTTCCATTACCACCAATATCTAATCATCAACTCTTGTTTACTTTGTAGCTAAATTTCTCTCATAACCATATATTTTTTAAACAACTACAAGCTCAGTCCATGTTACCATAATCTTTTTTTTGTAAACATTTTACAAGACATAACCTGGTTGAATGGACAACTACTCTGAATCAACCACGCTCATCCAATCTATTCTTCACCTATAGACACACATTCAAATGAGTAATATTTTTGAAATACCAATATAATTACATATTTCTACTTAAAATATTTCAGTAGCTTATCATTTAACGTATAATAGATAAAACCTTTTTTTCAACGCTTTCTATCCATGGCCCTTGTCTATCTCTCCAACTTCATCTAGCATTTATCTTTTTCCCACTTGGAAGTTGTGGACCTTCTGCAATTCATCATACCTGCTGGGCTCACAACAGGATACTAGCACAAGCTGTTTGCTCTTCTTAGAGTATGAATCTCTTTCTCTTCCTCTTCTATTTAGTAACCACTCATCTTTCAGATTTTATCCAAGCATCACTTCAGAGATGTCTATTTTAACTCTCATATGAGACAAAGGGCCCCTATTTTACTCATGAAACTACATACCTATCCTTACAGTGTATGTCTTACTTGCAATTTTATATTTTCTACATAATTATTGGCTTAATTATCTATCTTCCCTACCAGACTGTAAACTACATAAAAGTGAGCAATGTTCTTTTTGTTCACTACTATATCTTCAGCACCTAACACAGGGTCTCAAAGAATATAGGCTATTCCTGGAATCAGGCACTATTTTACCAGTGCTGCGCTAGGTGCTGTAGGTAGAACATTAAAGGAAACAGACTTCATCTCTTTGCTCATGGAGTTTTTAGTTTAGTATTAGCAAAAGGTAATCGGTAAGCAAGTGCAATGCAATGTGTAGTGAGAGTTAAAACAGGAGAGCTTCCAGGGAAAACAGAAGTGGAGGGTTAAGGAAGACTTCCCAGAAATAAAAGACCTAAATAATACTGATCTCCATGTAAACATTTTATGCAAAGTAATTCACAATGACCTTCAGCTAAGAGGCAGGTAAGTAAGGAAACTAAGGAGCAAGGAAGATATGAGATTTGCCAAGTTTGCTCAGCTAATTAGAAGGGGAGCTGGATTCAAACCTAACCAGTCTGGCTCCCGCTCCTACGTTCTTAATGCTATACAGCATTGAGTTTTTGAAGTTGCCTGGGCAAAGGAGAGTCAAGAGACAGGCGGGGTTCCAAACAAAGGGTAGAGCAAAAGCAAAGCCTCTGAGACAATAAACAAGGATTTTAATCTTTACAGAAACTGATCAAATTGCATTTCTAGAAAGAAGAAAAGGAAGGAAGGAAGGAAGGAGGGAAGGAGGGAAGGAGGGAAGGAGGGAAGGAGGGAAGGAGGGAAGGAGGGAAGGAGGGA
>NW_011888934.1:1536487-1546778 GCF_000151845.1 Pteropus vampyrus | reverse complement strand
CTGGAGGGTAAAACATACCTTCCAAGGATGGGGGATGGGGTGAGGACCTTCCATTGACCTGGTCCAGATATTGGGTCAATCAGCAGCCACATCGTCTCAGTGACCTCCTCTCGCACCCACAAGTGAGAAAATTTACCAAAACACACACACACACACACACACACACACACGAATAAAATAAATGGTTGAAAGAACAAGAGAACTAAGAAAAATATAGGTGAGAGAATAAAGTTGAGGAATAAGATTAGCATTCTGTGCCATGCATTAATAGTCTATAGATGCTAAGCTTCCTAGAGGCCAAAACAAAGCAGGAAAAGTGACAGGTTACACAAGTCAATCAAAATAATCAGCAAGGCAGATATTCCTGATTTTCAGATCTGAAAATTTTCCTGTGATCCTTACACAGAGGATGCCCTGTGCACACAAATATTTTCAATAACATCCCAACAGAAAATACAGTAGTAAGTTTTATAAGATTGTGAATTATCACTTTAGTCAAAGACAGAGTCCCATACTTTGAAAAAATGAAATACACAATAAATAGAACATTAACTGTGCTGATCACAGTGGTCTCCTTCTTGGATGAATCAGAGGCATTCCAATAATTGCAGGGACTCAGGGCCCTCATTAGATCACTAATTCCATTTTACTATAAATGGACAAAATTGCTACTTAATTGAGAGTTCAAACTGAAAGAGTGCCAGATTAACTAATATTCACCTTAATAAATGTGTAATTATTTATTAAAATGTTGAATCTCACTGCTAATACCCTTATAAGTTACTTCTTTCTCTGGTCATGATCTCACAGAGCTAGACGATCCCATTGCTCAGACTGAAACATTTGTGATTCTGAATTGTGGCATAAAGATGTCTATGGACCCCGAAGCACTACAATCCATTTGTTTCTCTCTTCTAGTCCGACAGCATCTGAGGCTGCTTGCCTTCCTGAGTGCAGCAGCAGCACCATCTGTTTACTCTGGCCTCGTTTGCCTGGATCGAGTAGGAAATCGAAGGCACTAAGCTGAATTTTTCAGAAACTTTGCAGTAATTGAAGAGAGAGGGTGATAAAGAGAGGGAAAGCTTTGGCAACCTAATTATACTGGTCACTTCGTGGGCTGCATAATAAAGCTAAGGAGTATTTTTGAAATAGTACCAAGCTAAGTGCAAGCTATAACTCCACGCACTTTGTAGAAGAGCCCATCTACTCAAGTAGTCATTTATAATTAGAATGTGAAAATCAGCCCTGTAGTCATTTATTATTGAAATTGCCTTAAGGTGATCTCCAAAACAATTTTATCTCTTGATTTACCTCCTCCTCCCTTTGCTAAAAGTAGCAAATGGAATTCATGGGATTAGCCTCTTAGGAGCAAATAGGCAGAGATGAAAGGCAGCCAGGAGCTAATGCTTGGCAGGACTCAGATGGGAGGTGCCAAGAGGACATGGGTGGATCATCAGAGAATTGATTGGAAAGATTCTGTTCCCAGAAGAGAGCAGGCTTCAATGGTTTCTCTCAAGTTTTATGACACATTAGCGGAACCATATGCTCTGCTCTTGTGGGCAGCACCTGGGGGGGTGTACATCAGCGTCAGACTCCAGTGGAGAGTTGGGAAGTTTCTATTTAGAAAATGAGACCTAGTGTGACTGCAGAAGTTGCACCTGTCCTCGGCTTCCACATAATATATTTCTTCATGTGGAGTCTATTCAAGTTGTTTTTTTTTTTTCCATTCTATGTCCACCAAGAGAAGAAAAATAAACACAAATTTCTATTACTCTGAAACACATGGGAGAAAAGAATCTATCTATTTAAGAAGATGGCAGATAATTGGAGGGAGGGAAAAAAGGAGAGAAGAAAATGTTCTTTTCTAGACTTGAAATCCATATGCCTTATCAAACCCAAATCAAATTATATATGCCCAAATCATTAGACCCAGAGTCAACTTGTTAGGGATACATATTTTGCCCTAGGATTAAGTCCCATTATTTTGTAGAGGCTGGGTTTCTTCAGCCAACCAGAAAAACCTTGACAGGTAAAACTTGATAACATCTGTACAGTTAGGAGATGTCAGAATCTCAGAATCTGTAAGTTTAAATGAGAAATCCTGCAGTTCTGTGTCTCAGCTCAGAACTCTGCCATTTGAGACAGCCTTGAATTATAAAACTTACATTTGGGATAAGCCATAGTTGCCTCTGGTGGTCATCCTGGCCCCCGCCTGGTGCTCAGTGTCTCCCCATCACTTCCACTGTGCTGCCACAAAGCTGCTCACTGCTCACCCATTTTGAAGTCCATCCTCTCAAACCGCTCTTCCCGGCACTATCCCATATTCCAGTTGTATCTGGCTCCTTTCGTTTACTACTTTCTCAGGAACTTGATGACCAATGAGAGTTTTCTTAAATATTGAGATAAAATGTGGATGTGTTACCCAGAAGTTAGATTTATAGTTAATAGAGGCCTGTGTTTATCTGTTTGTTTGAACTCACAGAAGAGCCTACTGGTAGGATTTCAGGAAACATGGTAGTATGGAAGGAAAAGTCTGTAGTGTCCTTCAGCCTACTCCAGCAAATCACACTTTATCAGTTAGGATGGTTTTGGCTGCAAGTAATAAAATCTCAGGCTTGAATGGCCAAAAGAATGGGAATATTTATTATCCTATGTAAGAAGCCCCAAGCACTAAAGAGGTACAAGGCTGTCCTATTTCTCTGAGCTACTCAATTCAGCATGTCATACCCCCTAGCTTGTCTCAGCTAAACTTTTTTATGTTGGCAAGATTCCCACCCTAGTTCCAAGCATCCCACAAAGACACAGCCAAGCCCAGAAGAAAAGCAGATATTTTGTCCTATATCTATATATATCTCTATGAGAAAAAATATTTTATAATTGCTCACCAACAATCTCACCTGTCATTGGCCAGAATGAGTTCATATACTCCCTTCTAACCCAGTAATTGTCAAGGGCAATATTATAAATTATGCCTGGTTTAGACTTCTCATACTGCCTTTCAGTCACTTAGGAGGGGACAGTACTTCAAAACAAAATCGATGATTTTTACACATTGAACCCAACAACTTAAATGTCAATTTGGTCTCGTGTCTTTAATGTACTTTTGTTTAAATTCAGTAATTATATCCTCCCTTCTGCAAATGGCTTTGTCATACTTTGAACTACAGGAATTTCAGTGTAAGAAGAAAAGAAAAAAAGGAATGAAGACAAGGCAAACAGTAGAGTCTAAATTTTGTAGAATCTAAAAGATTTCACTTATCATTCCCATATCCATTGGCTTTCTACAATATCTTAAAACTCAGAGGCAAATGGATGTCTTAGACCACAAAAATCAAATTAGGAGCAGGTGAGTAAAAACTTACGATGGGTTGCCCATGGTTCACTGTGTTGGTAATTTAGATAATGGAAATTATATTTCATAGTGCTAACCAGTCAAAAGCACCAGTCACAATGAAGATATTTTTTGGGCTGTCGAGGAAGCCAAAAAAATATACCTTAAGCCTTGGTTTCATTGATCCAGAGTGAAGAAAGTCAGCCACGTACACTACTCCAAATGTCAAATTCACCTTTAAGTACATTCCAATGATTAGAAAGTGAACTGAAACCTGAAGCTTCTTCTAAAAAACTAGTTTCATGAACACAGTGGCAGGACCTTTGCTAACGAATCATAGCACTATGACCTCTATGACATGGCTTTTCACAGACTGGCTTGTACTATGAAAAATATCGCCTAAACTTACCTAAAGTAGGGAAAAGATCTTCATTTTTATAGCACTCCCTTGAAATAATGCTAATTAATAGTGCTTGAAATAGTGCTAATTAATAGCTGTTACCTAAATTTATTGAAAAACAATTGCTGTTTGAAAAACTGTGGAAAATAACTGAGTTGTTGATAGTATGCTCTATTTAACAATATAGAGAAGAGATGTATCTAGAAAGCTTCTTTGAAATATTTTAAAACAGAACACTTAAATCCTTAATGTTTAATCTTTTACCAATTGAAAATCCAATACTGCCTGAATAAAGGTTAATAAATAGTAATGTATTTACTGTAGTGAAAAATGAAGACATTAGCATATTAATTCTGAAAATCAAGTTTCTTGTATCACTAGTATATCTTGATACACTAGTATATGTCTAGTAGGGTCTCTCCTAAGAGCCAACGCTGGAGCTTTGGCTTGACAGCTCTTCACAACAGCCAAGAGCCAAAAGAGTAAACCGAAACTCCTACGTAATTCTCACAGCGTTGCTTTTTGTCCAGATAACACCAAGCAACGTAAAGCAAAATCTGTTGCCAGAACACAAAATTTTACTCAATAGATTTCTGAAGAGTTACAGCCTATTGGTTGGCTAAGTTGTTCATTCTTTCCTACTCATTTTGACAAGCAATTTTGTTTCCCATAAAACCCAGATATAAGATTGACTTTAAAGGATAGTGCTGTGAGTGAACATCACCAAACCCTCAGAAACTTGACTTTAGCTTTCCTTGAGGAACTGCCTTAAATAATGTTTGCCCTTCCTGAAATCCATATGTGGCAGCCATCTGTATTAAATAACATGTAAGGCAAAAAATGCCTTCTTTTGCCTCAGTCTGCCCTAGTGCCTAAAATTCTAACCACTAGTGTCACTCAAATTATTGTGTCTAACCACTAGTGTCACTCAAATCAACCAGTGAGCACTCACTATATGAGGGAAATATATTGATTAATTGTGAGAAAGTCAAAAAATTAATTTCATAGAGTATATAACCCACTGAGGGAAAGGATGAATATGCAAATAACGATACTATAATTTAGTACATGTCAAAAGAAAATAGCGAACAATATACTGGAGAGGATCGAAGCTAGAAGAGATGTAATCCAATTGGGAAAATCTTTGTAGAAAAGAAAAGATGTGCAAAGAATCTTAAGCTAAATTTTTAACAGAAGAAAACAGTGACAGCATACAAGTAGAACAGGAACATGAGCAAAAGCAGTGACCTCATTTTGCTTATACATTCCTTTCGAAATGGGCAATCCGAAGTGGGTAAAACATGAACCCAAGGACACTGCAGTGAATAGCTGGCAGACAACAGGATTCAGAGGAAATAAGATAATTGACAGGGAGGTTTCGATGGTCAAGAGAAGCCTTTGAAAGGTCCAGAATATGTGGTACAAGAGGAAGATTACGAAGCTTCTGGGGGCAGCATGAGATCATTGGTCAATGAGATGGAGATCCTCAAATGAGTTTTGCCTTTTTTGCCATTTATTTGTGGGCAGTTTCTAACCTCAAAGTGCATTAATCTGCTTTGACAAAGCAAAAAGAAAATAAATCCAATGATGCACTTTGCTTGAGAATGTGAAATCTATATCGAGGCCAACCTTAAGGAAACAGGAAATCAGAATGAAGGTTATAGCTCTGACAGCGACCTGGGCTGGCTGTGCTTTCATTCCTTTCTAGGTCACACTGACATGAAGCCCAGAGACAGCTTTGAAATCTGCTGCAGAAGTCAGCATACACCAGAATGGAATGGAATTCCACACCCCTTTGCTTTTAGTAGCAAAGAACTCTCATCAGAAATAGCCTAGTGCTTTTAAACAAAGCACCTCTTAGCTTAGTCACACCTATAATTCTAAAAAGCCTCTTGATAGCCACAGATGGGTAAGAAAACAATAACATAACAGCAGATAAATGTACTGTGGATATAAAAACTAAGTTAATAAAAAATACAAATAACAAACAACAAATTCTACTAACTAATAATAAAGAGCAAATTAGAAAAACTGGATACCACTTTTTACTTATCAAATTAGCAATTTAAAAATTATAAAATTCTATTTGATAAAGGTATACTAAAGCTCTTTCTCATAGAGGAGAACATTAGATATTGGCATGAGGCTTTGATTCAGTAATTCAATCTTTGAGGATTTGTTCTAAGAAAATATATTCTATCTATAGATCATATTCATATCAATTATTTCTAATAATGCAAAATTATAAACTTTAATATACACCAAGGACAATGATCAAATACTCTGTTTTATAACTATTTAAAAGAGTGACATAAAAACTATGTGGAGCATAGAAAATGCTTAGGAAATCTGGATACAAAATTAGATGTATACTAAGATCACAAGACTATATAGTATGTATAGCAATGATATCTAAAAGAAAATATAAAGCAACAGTGCTTGTTTTATTTGAATACTGAAATTATAAATTACTTTTTTCTTTTTTCCTACATTTTCTCTAATACTGATATGTTGCTCTAATAATTTTTAAAACCGATGTATTTTTAAACTCTCATATTCATAAATTTCTAACTGCTGTTTGATTTCAATGAAATTATTTCATCACCTTATTTAAAGTATCTAAAAGCCTGAAAGTCTGTATTCGGTCCTATTCAGTTTTGCCAAATAAAGATGAAGCTGTCGCATAAGAAATAGCACTGAGGAGTGAGTCCCATTTCCCAATGCCAGTCGTGAAGAATCCAGTAGTTGCTCACCATGTCTATTCCACTCTCAGCAACACACCTTCAAATTCCAGACACTTTCCTTTCTTATTAACCTGACTGTGCTCCACAAATAACACTTGCAAATCTTGGGCTTTGCAGAACACCTATTCTTAACTTAAAAAGGCACAGGTTTCTGTGTTATCTCAACTCTGCAATTCTATAAACTTAATTGTCACAATTTCTGGTTCATCATCTACAAAAAATATTGTTTCACATAATGAGATTAAAACTTTATTATAGTAATAGCATCATAATTCTTTGTTTTATAAAAAAAATACCTCATTGTGATAGAATGTGTGAACTTGAAGGTATTAGAGATAAAGTGCTCTCTGTTAGAAAATTAGAAGTTTTCATTTTTATTTTTGGGCTTGTGAGTTTCAAGAAAAGAGAAAGAACAGAAGACAAAGAGGAAGCAGCAAGATGGTAAAAGGCTCAAGTGTTAATGGAGGGGAATAGTAATTCCTAAGGAGAAATCCCTGGTGACGATGTGGCAATAAGCCATAGTTTTAAGTGGCCAGCAGTGTACCACATGGTTACTTCCTGTCACTGTCATACATTCAGAAGTTGTGCTGTCTGCAGTAGCCTTATGTATGTGACTGCTGTGAGTGGCCCGGCATTTAGCTGGGCATAAAGGATTTAGCAAGGGGTGACACATATTCAGCAGTGGCAGAAGATTAAGCTTAACTCTGGTGACAGCAAAGCATAAACTCCCAGGGAATGTGGAAAAGATCTTGGGAAGGGTTTCAGACTTGTACAACTTTTTCAACAAAGTTTTAGTTAATCTTAAAATTCATAGACTTTCAGCTAACTTCCATTGTAGAATCCAGGACTTTATAAACACTAGGTCGATTTTTGTGCCATAATTCCGTCCTGCCTCTCAATTTCATTTCCTATTTATGTCCATTCTAAGAGGCTATAGAAAACATACCTGTCTTAGAACAAATGAGATGGATAGTATCTGAAAAGATGGAGAAATACTCCTTAAACAATACATACTTTTTAGGTACTGAAGAATCTCTTCAAACACCTACTGTAGAGTGAACTATCAAATAGAAATGGAAATGGTAAAGATAAATGATGTTAGCCTTTTCTGTTGCTTTTATTCTTCCTTCCTTCCTTCTTCTCTCTCTCATTTTTTTTCCTGTTTTCTTTGCCATAATCATTCACCACTACATGAGAGATGCTGAGTTTCCCAAGTTACAAATACATTATCACTTAGAAGATGGGAATCTTAGATACACCACTACTTCCTAATCAATAAGCAAACAACCAGGGCATGTAAGAAAGCATCTGGGAGAGTAAGGAGCTGTTGGAGCTCTTTGTGCCATTTCTTAGGAGTTCCATCTAGCTCTGAGATTCTAAGATTCCCCAGACTCTCCAATATCCTGAACTGGGAAAGAAGAGTTTTGGAGAACAGAGGCCATCACCCCAAGTATCTCTAACTCAGTGTTTTGTTGAGAAAAGCTTTGAGAAAAGACTGGATCTCTATTTTTTCAAAATGAAATGAGAGATTTTATATGTGGTTCTTCTAACAGAACAACCAGCTAACTCAGTGAACCTGTATTGAAAAATGAACAATAACACAGTGTGCCAAAGGCAGCTACTGCTGATGGAAGATATGACAGACAAATCTTCACTTTATTTCTATCCTGTTCTTTGTCCGCAGTGTAATCAATCTCTCCTTCTCCTGTAAGCCAGCATGTGTTAAAGAGTAGCATTGAGCATGACAGACGTCTGAGACCCACAGCTACTTTTACTCCACCTAAGGTTTGGCACTGGTTACTGTTTGGGAACAGTTTGTACCTTAATCTACCTATCACAGTGGAGATTAACTACAGAAGTGTCTTATGCCTTTGAGTAAAGTGTGCTCCACGGACCAATAACATTGCTATCACCTGGGAACTTGATAGAACTGTGGAAAGTCAGGGCCCACGCTGAATCATAATTTGCATTTTAACAAGAACCTCAAGTGATTTTGATGCAAATTGAAATCTAAGAATTACTTTAGTAAAATTTGGAGAATTGCACCCTTATCAATCCATAAATTACCTGTGTCATTACTTTGAGTGGCATAATGGAGAAAACATGGGCTTTGCAGTAGCTGTTCCTAGGACAGCTGTGTTCACTTAACAGCCATGTGTCACTGGGCAAATTACCTAACATCTCTAGTTTTCAGTTTCCTCATATATTAAAAATAAAATCTATATCACAAAGTTGTGAGGGTTAAATAAAACAATATCTCTAAAATATATAACCTAAGACTGAGCCACAGTAGATAGATATTTAAAGTCATCGACTCAAAGTACTAAAAGAGACTTTAAAAGCGACCTTTTTTTTCTTTTGGTCAAATGCCCACCTTGCCTCAAGGAGCTCAGTTTCAGCCAATACTTGAAACTGATGAATGCAATTTAGTCTCATTTGCAATCCTTTACCTAAGAACTCAATTTCCTTTAAAGGACCAACTACCCCCAAATATTTCTCCTATCACACTTCCATTGATTTGAGACTCATTCTTTAGTGTTTTGCTATGTTATTGCATTGTTTGTTTTGTTTTGCTCTTGCTTCTTTTACTTTCTTTTCAGTCAAGAATTCTCAAGAACAAAATTACTGTAGCACTGGAATGGGGATGTCCCAAACTAATAAATTATTCTGTGATGATTCGTGCTCAAGACTCTGTAAAAGGTAAAATCTGATATGAGTTTAATAGCCCTTAAACAGAGAGGAGATTCATTCTCAATTCAGAAAACATGCATTGAGCACTGATTTTCTGCTCAGTATTATAAGAAATAGAAAATAAAAAAAAACTTTGCCCTCAGAAAAAATAGTCTGTAAAAAGTAATTAAATAAGTGCTATGGGAAAAAAGAAGCACATGAAATTTGAGCAGCTCATCAGAGGGGGCATCTAGACTATGTGTTCCTAGGTTTTGCGCGGAAGTGTTCTGGGAAGCCCTCCCGGCTACAGTGTCATTTAATGTGAAAAATTATAAGCAAGTTGTTTATAAGTCTATCAGTTCACTCAGAAATAAGAAAAAGCTGACTGGGTTCAAATCCTAGCTCAAAAGTTGGGCAAATTAATTAACCTTTCTATGTCTCCCTTTACATATCAGCATTATAGAAAAAAATCTTAGTATGTATATCATTGATTACATATTAATTGTAAGAATGAAATAAAAATGTATCTATAGCTGGTGCTTGATAAATACTTGCTATTTTCATTCTTTTCTTTTACATATATTGGTGTAAGAATAGCTATCCTATCTCTTACCAGAATTTCTATGAGAAGCAAGTGGGTCAAGATTACGATTACTGTTATAGCCCCTGAAAGGATAATATCTCATACATATAATGTACATACATTTACATTTATATGGACATTTTTAAAGTAAATTAAGAAGAAATTCTGAGATAGTGAGCAAAAACCTTTGAGAAAAGCAGACTTCCAAGTCAATTCAACCAACGTCAAATCATAAGCTTCACCAAAATTCCAGCATTCCTCATTTCAGTGAATGACAATACTCCCCAGCCATAGTCAAGTCAGAAACACAGGATTTCATCCTTGAGATCTTCTTTCTTCTCATGCTCATGTCACACCTATCATTAAAGCCTGATGACTCGTCCTACATATTTCAAAAATCACCACTTTAAATCCTCTCTTCACGATATATATTTGGTCACATGGATCTCAGCCCTGGACACAATGTTTGGTATCCAGTACACTTACAACAAATACTTGTTGAATTAATGAATGCATAATTGAATGGGACATGCAAAAAGGCATAGCCAAAAGAAAAAAAAAAA
>NW_011888934.1:1530046-1535797 GCF_000151845.1 Pteropus vampyrus | reverse complement strand
CTACCTTATTTGAAAAAAGGGTCTTTGAAG
Organism: Pteropus vampyrus; assembly: GCF_000151845.1. NCBI lineage: Eukaryota > Metazoa > Chordata > Mammalia > Chiroptera > Pteropodidae > Pteropus > Pteropus vampyrus. Next base: position 1,535,767 of record NW_011888934.1, on the reverse strand, counting down.
ATGTGATTAAATTAGGGGTTTTGAAATGAGGAGATGACCCTAGATGATCTGGGAGGAGGACATTCAACATGCACACAGAGGAGAATGTGATGTGAAGACGGGGCAGAGACTATAGTGATGCAGTCACAAACCAAGGAGCACCAAGGACTGCCGGCAGCCACCAGAGGCTAGAAGAGGAAGGTTACAGATTGTTCCTGAGAGAGAGTTCACTCATGATGACACTTTGACACCTTGATTTTGGAATTCTGTCCTCCAAAGTTTGAGGGGAAATTTTTTTATTGTTTTATGCCACCAAAGTTGTAGCAATTTCCTATAGAAGCTACAGGAAACTAATAGAGTCCCGGAGAAAAAAATTGGGCCTATCTGTGCACAAAGAAGTTGGGGATGAGATGTGATTTCATCACAATATAGAAAGTACTTACAAAATTTGGTCCCATTCGGTCTTGCCAAATAAGAAATTGTTGCATTAAAAATAGCGCTTAGGAATGAGTCTCATTTCCCAGTGCTATCATATCTGTTCGAATCTCAGCAACACATCCGCAGATCTCAGTCACTTTCCCATCTTAATTTTATAATAACCTGACTGTGACCCATGAAAGTGATTTGCAAATTATAGATTTTGCAGAGCATGTAAACTAAAGACACATGGATGCAGAAAGGAGTCCCTGTATTATCTCAACTCTGCCACTAAACAATTTTATGAACTTAGTTAAGACTTAATTTCTGGGTCATCACCTACCAAACAAACAAGAGATTATTTCATTTAAGTGACACATGAGATTATAAAAAACAATTAATGATAATAGCTGGAATTGGAATTCTTTCTCTGTGAAATTACCTTTGCTTGAGAGAAATAACTCATTGAAAGAAAATGAAACCCTAAAGGTATTGGAGATAGTTAAGATGCTCGACATAAAACATACAGAAAAGTTTGGGATTATTTTTTGATCTAGTGAGTGAGAAGGAAGGAAAATAGATAAAGAGATAAGGAGAGGTGAGCAGATCGAAGGGAAAGAATCTGCTAGCAACGACATTAGTTCCTTCTTTTCAAAGAGCAACAGACATCCAGTCTCAAACTGCCCTAGTCCAGGTCATCTCCCATAAAAACAGACACCCGCAGGCTTAATCTTCTGACCTTCCTCCTATCACACTATACAAATGAAACAAGAACCTGTTTCCAGGTTCACCTATGGAGCAGCTATTGTGATTTGAGGGACCAAACTTAAAAGATAAGAGAGATTAGTTGGAAAGACCTGGGCAGTGGGGCTAGGACTATACTAGTGATGCCTGAAATTCCCTGAAAAGAGCACACGTTGTTTATTAAACAATGCAAGAAGTAATGGCTGAAAACGCAAATGCATTCAAACTATAATTCTTTGGTAAGTGCAATTGTTTGATATGGAAAGGAGATGCAAGGGGACATAACACACCCAGAAGACAGGGAAGGGTCTCTGCAGATAAAGGCACAGAGTATCAAGAGGAGTCTAGACATGGAAGGCAGACTCCAGTGACTGCACAATGTTTCTAAATTTATACCTACCTATAACTAGGAAAGGCAGAAAACATCCACCAGATAATGAATGCATGAATTTGACCACTTTTGCAGAATCCGACCACTTCTTACCATCTCCACTACTACTGTCCCCCATCTAAGCCACCATCACCTCTAGCCTCACCACTTCTACCCTTCCTGCCCTAGGGTCCACTCTCAGCTTCACCGCCGGAGGGATATTTACATGATAAATCATGTTATTTCTCTATCCAGAACCCTGCAAAGGCATCCCTTTTCACTCAGAGGAAAATCTTACATCTTTATAGTGAGTTTTGAGGCCCTACTGGACTGGGCCCCCACCCTGACCCCACCTCCTATTATGTTTCCCTTCCGTCCTCTCAGCATCAGCCACACGAGACTCCTTACTATTTTCAAACCACCTGCCTTAGCCCTAGCCCCAGCTAGCTCCTCTTCCTGGAGCACGCTCTCTACTCCACTCCAGCATACCCACCGGGCTTCCTTTCTTATCTCCTTTAAATTCTATTTGACTCTCACCTCATCAATGAGCCTTCCCCTGACCACCCAAATGAATGCTCTGCTCCTCCCTTTCCCCTCCCCATCTCTGTAACTTCTAATCCCCTTCACCTACTCTTTTTATTTCATAGCATGTATTGCTTCCGAAAAAATATAATTTATCTATTGTGTTTATTAACTATTTCCCCCCATGGAACGTAAACCTCCATGAGATCAGGAAACGTTGTTTTATTCACTGATATATGCAATGGCCAGGTATTTAGTGGGAGCTCAAAAGTATTGAATATCGAACAGTAACTGAAGGTAAATCAGGAAAACTGGCATAACAAGCAAATTTTTAACACAGAAGAATGTAATAAGGCAATGTTTTAAGGGCTCATTGTGTATCACTGTACTATGAAACTGGCTTTGGTAAGAATGAGTACTATTTATTCACATATTTAATCAATATTTGATGGGGGACTACTCTATGCCAGGTACTGTGATCAGTTCAGAATGTAACAGTTGGGGGACAATCACCCCAAGGAGGATAATTCTGGTGGGTAAGATAGACAATTAAAATAAAAAGGTAAAATATTTAGAATGTTAGGTTAGATTGTGGAAAGTGCTAAAAAGATAAATAAAGCAGGCAAGGAGGTTAAAACTGATTATTATAATTTTCAAGAACAAAATAAGATAGTATACAATAGCAAAAGTGCTTAGAAAACTATCAGGCAGTGGCTGAAAATTCTATACCATTTAAAAATTGCATTTTCCCTATGTTTTGGTTTTACTCCAAGCAAGTTTTAGATGTGTCATATACCTCTTATGAACCCACTGTCTAAGTGGCTGTGGGTTGACTTTATGTTCACTAGACTGTTTCAAACCCACAGAGAGTGCCATGCTTCCTACAGGCAGATGGTGCATGCTCATCAGGCAGGTTCAGCAAGAAGGACCTCGCGTGATTCAGTGATTCCCACACTCTCCAGTAATCGTTTGATGGTGGCAGAACAGAAGAGTGGCACACCAGAGTGGCCCCACAGGCTGACTTTTACCAATCCTGTGGCATTTCACGCTCTTGGTAAGGAGTGAAGCTTCAAATAGCTTTACCCCTGCATGAGCATCATTTAGCTACAGAAACTCGTGCCTATTGATTTCAGCTTCTTTAGGCTTCCTTGAAAGGAACGATAAATGCTATAAGCAGAAGATCAATTGTGGCAATTCTGGGCTTATCATGTGTACCTTCCAACCCACTCAAATCTTTTCCCAAGCTACTTGCTGGCTAAGCCCCATCTCCTTCAATTCTAGAATTTACCAAAATTCCTGTTCAAAGACTTTCTTTGGCCAAAGTGATTAGAATTAACATGTGTCACTTCTCAGGGTTAACATCTAAGAGCTATGTTCACCTGTTCTCGTCCCCTGCTGCACCAAACCCTGAACATCATGATGAGATGGAAATGTCGTAAGGTGACAAAATCTTCATCAGTCTGAACCTCTAAATAATTATAATGCAATTATCTTTGGACGTGTAGTATGAGCAAAAGAAAAATAATCCCCAGAAACAGCAGCAGCAGCAGCAGCAGCAAAACTACCTTTAAGCTACTGAGTTTTTAGGGCTGTTTTTACCATAGCATGACATTGTTTATTCTGAAGTAAAGCCATAACAAATCCTATTTATGAGCACCTGGTAGTCTTTTCTTCCCCCTTAGGAAGAATAGTACTAAAGAATTTGGTGTGTCTAATGATGAAAGATTAAGACAGTTTTTAAAGATGAGGGAATTTACACTGATATATGAAAGAATTGAAGTGCCTGGTATCTGTCCTGGGACCTTGATTACTAGAGGTTACTTTGAGAGGCAACATAGAATGTTTCTGAAATATGCTGATATATCGCAAGAGAATTTATTTCAAGTTTGTCGAGAAAGTGGGAGGCCTAAAATTTAAAAAAAAAAAAATAGGTGTAACAACAGAAGCCCTCTGAATCATGGAGGAGAAAAAGAAAACGGATACATTTCACTGGTGCAGCCCTTGTCACGTCAGCAGATCTTAAAGTGACTACAGAAGCGATAACGATGTCTGGGAGAACAGCAACAGTAATGGCTGACTCACAACAGTGTGAAGAGCAATGGTGCTCAGGTGAGTGTCAGTGACATCCTTAAGAAATGAGCTTCAGGAAACTGCTCTTAACATCTTCTATGGTTGAGCAGAAATTAACTCCAGAGCTCACAGTAGAATTTTATTTGCCTCAAGAACCTCTGATGAGCTACGCCAGGATACTGTTTGGGGGAAGGAAAGAGGAGACTTGCATCTCCAAAATTCCACCGTGGAGCCTCGGACCCACAATAGTATTTTATTGTCATAGCGATTGCTACCCAGAGTCTTGACAGTCTTCCCCCAGACTGGATTGGGAAATTAAGATTTCATGTAAAAAAAAAGGTTAAATGTTTAAAGAGCCATCCAGAAGGATCTGGAATCTATTGCAATAAGCAGGCACAAAAGTTTAAATAAAGCAATACATTCATTGGATCTTAATGAAACAATAGATACATTGAGTCTTTAAATAATAACCTTTAATGACAGCTATGTGGAGGCCAACCCCCTTTTCCTCCAAATGGGAAATCTCAACAGCAGTAAAATAACGTAAAAATTAAAGCTATGGGATACCACACCAAAAATGCATTATACTTTTAGGGACATTATTTATATTTTTACAATATTTTCTTTGAAGTTTATAAAATAGTACATGGAGATTATCACCCAAATACTGAGAATGTACAGACAGCTCTAGACTTCTCAACCCCCTCAGCCTGTATGTTGCTTTGGGGTAAAAATGGGTGCAATGTCTAGAACAATCATTCCAGGAATTGTCTCTGAGCTATGGCTTCCATCATGGCTCACAGGCAGCAGCCTGAATCTACTTCACTTTAATCAGAAAAGATAGATGGAATGGAGCCCACTTAGTTCATGGCTGCCAGCCCTCTTCGTCTCCCTCCCACAGACATGCATACAGGAAACCTGGCAGCTCCCTTCTCCCTTCCTGTCATTCTCACTAGGCAAGGAGTAGGCAGATGCAGGAGGGAGGGGAAAGCAAAGTCTGCCAGAGCACTTGCCACATTCAGACTTGCCCCTGCAGGCCCCCTCCCCCACCACCATAGTGCTCAGCATCCCTCGGGACCTCTTGTGGGTTCAAGGCTGAGAAGGAGGTCTAAGCACCTGAGCAAGATGCCCAAAGGGAAGGCAGGCCCCAACAACCAGGCTTTATTGGGGGGCAACAAATGAATGAGGCACTCTTGCTCTGATTAGATCCTCTTCCCTTTGAAAGAGAGAATTAGGAGTTGGGCAACATTTTGTACTAAGCACAGAAAATCTCCCTGAACAAGTTCAGGGACAATCAAAGAAAAGTTAGGCAAAGAGGAAATGAGAAAATCAAAAGAGGAAATAAATTGAACACTGATGGACTTTTTCAGTGTCCCCAGTGAGAAGAATCCCATTGTGGGGCAGTGACACACGCCCAGGCAGGCAGTTTTAATTGGCAAGACAACAGAAGACAAACTTGGGATCATGGTCTACTTCCCTTATTAATAAAGGTCCCAAATGGTCTCAGCTCAAGCTGTCAAAACAAATCTAGCTTTCCTCTGACTTTTGTTGATAGGTGGTAATACTCAACTCAACCAAACAAATTATGAGGCTGCTGTATCGATGTAACCTCCACTCTC
>NW_011888934.1:1513944-1529996 GCF_000151845.1 Pteropus vampyrus | reverse complement strand
TTATATTTTTACAATATTTTCTTTGAAGTTTATAAAATAGTACATGGAGATTATCACCCAAATACTGAGAATGTACAGACAGCTCTAGACTTCTCAACCCCCTCAGCCTGTATGTTGCTTTGGGGTAAAAATGGGTGCAATGTCTAGAACAATCATTCCAGGAATTGTCTCTGAGCTATGGCTTCCATCACGGCTCACAGGCAGCAGCCTGAATCTACTTCACTTTAATCAGAAAAGATAGATGGAATGGAGCCCACTTAGTTCATGGCTGCCAGCCCTCTTCGTCTCCCTCCCACAGACATGCATACAGGAAACCTGGCAGCTCCCTTCTCCCTTCCTGTCATTCTCACTAGGCAAGGAGTAGGCAGATGCAGGAGGGAGGGGAAAGCAAAGTCTGCCAGAGCACTTGCCACATTCAGACTTGCCCCTGCAGGCCCCCTCCCCCACCACCATAGTGCTCAGCATCCCTCGGGACCTCTTGTGGGTTCAAGGCTGAGAAGGAGGTCTAAGCACCTGAGCAAGATGCCCAAAGGGAAGGCAGGCCCCAACAACCAGGCTTTATTGGGGGGCAACAAATGAATGAGGCACTCTTGCTCTGATTAGATCCTCTTCCCTTTGAAAGAGAGAATTAGGAGTTGGGCAACATTTTGTACTAAGCACAGAGAATCTCCCTGAACAAGTTCAGGGACAATCAAAGAAAAGTTAGGCAAAGAGGAAATGAGAAAATCAAAAGAGGAAATAAATTGAACACTGATGGACTTTTTCAGTGTCCCCAGTGAGAAGAATCCCATTGTGGGGCAGTGACACACGCCCAGGCAGGCAGTTTTAATTGGCAAGACAACAGAAGACAAACTTGGGATCATGGTCTACTTCCCTTATTAATAAAGGTCCCAAATGGTCTCAGCTCAAGCTGTCAAAACAAATCTAGCTTTCCTCTGACTTTTGTTGATAGGTGGTAATACTCAACTCAACCAAACAAATTATGAGGCTGCTGTATCGATGTAACCTCCACTCTCCCGAAAAACAAAAATGTCAGGAAAAAATCTAAAGCAGAATCTTCAGCCTCAAAAACACACTCTAAACAGAGTGAGAGATATAACCCCTCAATTAAGTGACACATGGCAAGCTAGATGAGCAGTTCAAAGTTCTCACCTAAAGAACTGACTTCTTTAATTTATACACTCACATGTTTCCTACATGGATGTACTATGTTTGATATAATGCTAACAAGACGACTATTCTTTGTGTACTTATAGAAGTTACAGAATGACAGGAGAGACAATATGATATAGTACATTATAATTACAATAGAATTACAATACAATGTGATTTATCCTGTGATAATAGGTTCCCAGTGTGGCCTAAATCTATAAAGCCAGAGCAGCATTATTCAGAACAGACCAAAAGTAGAAACAACCCAAACATCCATCACCTGATGAATCAATAAACAAAAAGGTGGTATATCTATTCAAAGGAATATTATTCAGCCATAAAAAAGAATAGAGTACTGCTATATGCTTCATCATGAAAGATTGTTGAAAGCATTATGCTAAAGAAAAGCCGGACACAAAAGGCCATATATTATTTAATTTATATAAAATACCATGATAGGTGAATCTATAGAGACAGAAGGCAAGTTAGTGGCTGCCAAGGTCTGGAGGATGGGAGGAATGGAAAATGACTAATGGATACAGGTTTCTTTTAGGGATGATAAAAAAGTTCTCAAATTAGATAATAGTAATGGTCACACAATCTTGAAAATATACCAAAAGCCAATGAACCGTACACTTTAAAAGGGTGAATTTTATATGTAAATTAGCTTTATTTAAAAAAATAGTTAAATGAGAAAAATCCAAAAGCCTTCAGCCTTTAGTGAAGAACAGATCAGCATGACCTGTAGAGAATCAGCATTCTTTGTGAGAATGTGATGTAGAAGTAGCAGTGGCTTCAAGACAAGACAGACCATTACTTAACTTCTCGTGGCTATGATTTCTTAACCTGCAAGTTAGAGCGCCTTCTAGACATAACATGTATAATGCATCAGTCATAAAGTAGATTCTCAATAAACAATTGCCCAAGAATATTACAGAACTTACGTTAGGTTCAAAACTAGGATGAGAGTTCCCTAATCCTCTAGGCTAGCAAAATAGTTTTCAGAAGTGTGGTGTACAGTGGCATCATTACTAGTAAATCAAAATGAAAAAGCAGAACTGTGATTACAGGAGGAATTCCATGACACCTATCAGTCAAGGGGTACTGCCTCCTCACCATCACATGGCAGCATTAAAAGGTCATTTTTCCCCCCTAATTATGATCATCTCTGTCCATTTTGGAGACTTCATAACTTGTATACCATTATAATTTAAGGTCTCCCATCTTTCTTCCTGCATTTTGAAGATTCTATGCTTTGGCCAATTAACTGAAAAGCAGAACTATAAGAATTAAACTCTTTAGAGATGCTTCATATTGGGAAGACACAAATAAATTTCAATAAAGACTCCAGGTATTTCAATTGATAGGTGAATAGATAGATAATAGATTTTGCTTAAAAATATAGAACATAAAATTAGGAAAAGGATGTTTATACTTTATCAGTTATAGTTTTCTAAATTTTACATTAAACATAAAAAAGCCAAGCTCAGACAATAACTTCATTTTAGACCTCTTTATAGCAAACATATTCAACAGAGCAGAGTACAATTCTAGGCCATGTCTTTCTTGCTTCTATGCCCCTGATGATGCTATTTCCTTGCCTGCATCTCCCCTTTCCCCGTTTCTATACCTGGTTTAACCTTACATGTTACCTTACTTACACTGTCTGCTTGCTTATACGTTAGATCCTAGATTGTTAGTTCCTAGAAGGTAGAGCCCTGGCATTCATATTCCTGATACAGTATCAGGCATTGAATAAATATTAACTGAGTGCATGAATGAATGAATAAATGAATTCATAATTTAGTCATAATCGTATTCGGCATTTCATTGCAACAATTTTAATTACCAACTTCTGAAATTTTCTCAAAATTTTAAAACTCAAATAATTACATTTCATGAGACACACCATTAACTTCATTTAAATAAAATGCAGCACTATTATCACATGTAATTTATAACAAAGTTAATCCAACTCATACTTAATGATATGAATAATCGCTATAGTGTCATAAGTTCATTGGGCATAAAACTCAGACAATTAACAAACAGATATAAGTAATGTTGCTTTTATTAAAGCCAAGCAAATCATTCCTAGAACCCAATGAGGGAAAAAGAGAAAAGGAACTGGGCGAAGAAGGAGCCTACTCTGCCTGAAGTTACTTCTGGGACAGGAGCATACAATATCCTGTACTTTAAGGAGCTAAGAACCACAAAATGTACTTCTTATCCATTTGTTGGTTCATTCATTACCCAAACACCTAACCAAAGAAAGAATGAGAAGTTGGTCATTGTTTTAAATCTTTCTCGCCAATCAATATCTCCAATGGGCTTTCTTTGTTGCCCAAAGCCTGAAAGTGCTTGGGTGGCATTCAATAGTTGAAGAAGGGACAGGGGAATCCATCCCAGCATCAAAAGTTAGATATATACCTGGCTGCTTTGATCTACACAGATTAACTTGTCATCTAAAGAATTCTAGAAAAATTAAGCCATGGAAATGCTGTGCCAAAGGAAGGCCTTAACATTTGATGAGCCTAGCAAGAAACTCAGGAACCATGAGAGAAAACAAACCATCATTTGAATCTGTCCTAATTCTCCCTTTTTTCCTCTTAAAGATCACAATTATATATTGGCTTCAATTCCATATGTCATCCATTTACTACAATCCTCAAAGTTATTCTGATGGAGAACTACAGTGCAGGATGTGTAGCAATGTGCACGAGGTTATACTCCTAGCATGGGCTAGGGAGGAGTAACAAGTCGTATTGAATCATAGGGATTCAATTGGATCAAAAGAGAGAAGAGTATGGAAGTTTGGGGCTTTGTATAGTCAGAGCAAAAGAATGGCTCAGTGGGCCCCTAGAGGGCATAAGAGAGAACCTTAAAAGTTGAGAGAGAAACAGAGAAAGGGAAGAAGAAAATAAAACAAAAACTGGACACGTTTCTTCTACATTTAGGTTTAACAAACATAAGGTGCCAAACCAAAATTTTGTGTATAGAATTCTACAGGGACCATTTTATGTGTATACATACATTGCTTGGGAAAAAACCAGTGTCACTTTCAGAAATGTAGTGGTCATTAAAATAAACCAAACCAATACATTTACTCTCTGTCCAGTAATACCTATAGGATATTTCGAATTAGTTATAGTTAACTGTTGATTTCAACTTTGACAAGATTCCTTGCTGAAATATAAGCTTAATAATTATGATTTGATGTGAATAAAATTCTTTTCAGCATATTCATTGCAACTTTTTGCATTCTTTCTATTAGCATGAGAAAGTCATTCTATTTAGTTTGTTTAAATTATATTTAAATTGGCTTTATGCAGACTTGATATGTGGGGTATAATTTGGACTCCCACACATCTTAATTCACTTAGTATCCAATTAAATTATTTTGATATTCCAAAATGCTTAGCTCTCATTCACTCACTTTTCCCATCCCAACAGTTAATCTCTTATTTATATCTAATATGTGGGAGAGGAAGTCAGGTCAATTAAATAAGATGCTGAAAATGTAGTCAAATGAATATTTTCTGCTTCCAAATGACACTTCACTTTGCATGAACTTGGACTCATCACCAATCCATTTGTGTGTTTGTGTCCTCATTTGATAAGAAGAAAGATTGATATCAGTGGTCTTATTATTTCTTTGGTTCAAAAGGATGACACTTGATACAAGTCTTATTAGACTGGAAACTCTTTGAGGGCCACACTCATCCCTCAATGCTGTGAGCATGAGTTCTTTATCCTCCCTATGCATGGTACCTAATTCAATACACTAGAGCAGGGGTCCCCAACCCCTGGGCCATGGACTGGTCCAGTCTGTGGCCTGTTAGGAACCGGGCTGCACAGCAGGAGGTGAGCGACAAGTGAAACTTCATCTATATTTGCAGCTGCTCCCCAGCCTAGCATCACTGCCTCAGTTCCACCTGAGATCATCAGACATTAGATTTTCATAGGAGCACTGGTACCTTGTGCCAAAAAGGTTGGGGACTGCTGCTCTAGAGCGCAGGACAGAATTGACTAATTTTTATGCTTGCTTGGTTTGCTTTCTAAGACAAGTAAGTATAAAGCTCTCTATAGAAAGCTATTGATACAACTTAGTCTTATAGAGTGCTTTTGAAATAAACTATGCTCAATTAGGCACATATAACCCTGACTGTTGTTTTGTTTTATAAACAGCAACAACATGAGTAGTCCACTGAACAATAGAGAAGATGACACAATGGTTGAGATATGCTCCTGGAAAATGTGCCAGATTCTGCATTTTCCTTTTGGAGCTTCAGTCTTTTAATTTGTATTTTAAAGATTCTAAGAAATCGTTCTTTAAACAAGTTATGTTTAACTTTGTTTTACCCTACATTTTCCAAATATTTTGGACCGCAAAACCTTTTACAAGGAATAACAAATATCCTAAGGAACAGACTCCTTATTATAAAATAGATAGTTGAAACCTTTTACAAGGAATAATAAATATCCTAAGGAACAGACTCTTTATTATAAAATAGATAGTTGAAGATTGACTATACTATTGAGAGTTTGAGCCTTTTCTGGTAGCTTGGGGTGAGTAATGCTCATTTTACACGTTACGTTTTTTTCCACAAAAAAGAATTTTATTTTATTTTGCAAAAGTGATTTTTAAAAGCTTTTAAAATTGCAAATAAAGGGAAAAACTAAAAATCACCAAAACCCCACTTCTTAGGAAAAAAAAAATCATACTTAGCATTTTGATCTATACCCTGTGAGTATATCTGCATATATGTGTGTATATAAAGTTTCTTAATTTGACAAAGGATACAGAATATCTATTATAAATCTATAGCAAATATCATATATAAGGCTAAAATATTGAAGCTTCTCTTTAAAAGCAGGCATAAAATATATTCTCTATTACAGATACTATTAGAAACTGTACTGTAAGAAATGAAAAAAGATATAATAAATCAAAGTTTAAAAGACAAGAGACAAACTATCATTGCTGATAAATGATGATTGTCTACTTATAAACATCAATAGAATCAACTTGTGAATTACTTTAAAAATTATATAATTACGCAAAAAGGCAATATTAAGATCAATATAGAAAAATCAAAGACCCACATGAAACAAAAATTATAAAATATTTAGGAATAAACAAAAATGTTTAAATCACCATGAAGAAAAGAAAACTTTATTAAATTATATAAAAAAACTTAAGTGCTGAAATATTTCACATTCCTGGGGAGACTCAATACTGTAAAGTTGTCAAATTTCCCAAATTAATCTTTAAATTCATGTCTAGTTTTCCCAAAACTATTCTTAAGTTTATGTACATTATAATCAGTATCTTGATGCGATTTTTCAGGTGTAGTCTCATATGGAAGATTTAAAAATTCATATGGAAGATTAAATTTGTAAGAATATGCAAGAAATTTAAAAAGAAAAAAGAATCAAAAGGATGCTAAATATCAAGACATAATATATAACTATTGTAATTAGAATATTGCCATTTTGGTTATAAGTTAAAAATTAAATTAAAAATTAAAAAGAGCCTAAAATTCAACCATGAATATATAGAAAAATATATTAAAATGTGTTCAAAAACCTTTAATATTATAGAATTTAATATATTAATCCTAGTGGAGGAAAGATAAATATTCAACATAATTATGAACACTGGCTACTTATATGAGGGTAAAGCTAGATTTTTAATACACAATTCACAGAAGCTAGTTTTAAATAAGTTACCAACATAAACATGGGGAAAACTAATATATCTGAAGTAAATATTAAAGAATATCTTAATCCCTTAAGATGTGGTAGGCCTTCTTAAATCACACAGAGAAATTAATGAAGGGAAAAGCTAACAAAATTGGCTACATCAGAACTAAAATCTTCTGCAAGAATGATTATACCGCAAATAAATTAAAAATGAGTGATTTATCAAAAGAAATATCTGCATCTTGTATAACAGAGAAAGGACTAGTAATCATAATATATAAATAACTTCTATGAAATAAAAATAAAAAAATCAACAGACTTACAGGACAAAGGAAAAAAGAACAGGTAATTCACAGAAAATGACATGCAAATGGCCAATATAGATATAAAAATACATGTAACCTTAAAAATAAACTTGTTAGATAAAATACTATGGATCCCAGTCATAATGGAATGGGATTAGAAAAAACAAGTGGTCATAAAACATTGGGAGTAGGAGAGGAAGATGATTTATATATAACATTGTTTTCTTTCAAGAACTTCTTATTATGCAAAATTACATAATTTAAAAAGTCAATGTCAAAATGTGAAAAGGAAACAACAAATGCAGACTTGAAGGTATATCCTTTTAACTTAGGACACTAGAAAAAGAGAAACTAAACATAAAGCAACCAGAAGGTAGGAAATGATAATAATTAGAATGTAAATTAATGAAATGAAGAATAGAAAAATAGAGAAATCAACTAAGCTAAAAGTTATACAGGAATACTATGAACAACCTTATGCCAAAAAATTTAATTAGATAAAACACAAAATAAATTCCTAGAAAGACACAAAACTGACTCAAGAAGAAATAAAAAAAATCTGAATACTCCTATAACAAGTAAAGCCCAAGCCTAGGTGGTTTCACTGGTGAATTTTATCAAATATTAGATGAGAAATTAATGCCAACTCTTCATAAATATTTTCAAAAATGAAGAAATGAGAGACTACATCCCAACTTATTCTCTGAGGTTAATATTACCCAAATTCTAAAATCAGCAAATACACCAGAAAACAACTACAGACCAACATCTCTTATGAATTAGATGCAAAATCCTCAACAAAATAGTAGTAAACTGATTCCCAGGAATGTGAAGTAGTTTTAACATCCAAAAATTAATGTAATATAATATATCAAGAGAATAAAGGACAATACACATGAAATGATCTCAATAGACACAGAAAAAAAATTGGCAAAATCCAACACCTTTTCATAATAAAAACACATAACGAAGTATAAATAGATGAGAACATCCTCAATGTGATAAAGGGCATCTATGAAGTGTTCTAGAAACATCGTACTTAGTAATGAATGGCTGAATGCTTTCTCTCTGACATCAAGAATAAGGCAAAGATTCCTGGTCTCACCATTTTCCTTCTTAACACTTCACCAGATGTTCTAGATAGGGCAATTAAGTAAGAAAGAGAAAAAAAAAAATCATCCAGACTGAGAAGTAGCAAAGCTGTCAATGTTTGCAGATGACCTAATCTTGTATGTAGAAACTCCTGTCTTTAAGTCACTAAATAGCTTTCAGAACCAATAAATTAATCCATCAAGTTTACAAAAAATAAATCAATATACAAAAATCAGTTGTATTTTGATAGACGTAACAGAGAATCTGAAAATGAAATTGAGAAAATTTTATTTACAATAGGATAAAAAATAATGAAGTACTTAGGAATAAATTTAAAAGCAAGCACAAAACATATTCTGAAAATTTAAAACATTGTTAAAATTAAAGGTCTATAAAAAGAATAAAAACATCCCAGTTTCATGGGTCAGATGACATAATATTGTTGACTGCACATTCCACAGATATTTTGATATATAGAGTTAACGTAATCCCTATCAAAATCTCTGCTGACTTCTTTCCAGAAATTCATAAACTGATCCTAAAATTCATATGAATGAATCATCCAAAATAACTTTGAAGGAAAGAACAAAATTGGACAACTCATATTCCTGATTTCAAAATGTATAAAAAACTACAGTATTCTAGTCGGTGTGGTACTGGCATAAGAGTAGACATATAGATAATAGAATAGAATCAAGAGTCCATAAATAAACCCATATATCTATGATCAACTGATTTTCGATGAGAACATCAAGGCTACATGATAGGGAAAGAGTAGTATTTTCAATATATGGCAATGAGATGACTGGGTAGCCACATGCAAAAGATTATGGTTAGAACCCTACCACACACTGCATACAAAAAATTATGGATCAAAGACCTAAATATAAGAGCTAAAACTACAAAACTCTTAAAAGAATTAAAACTCTTAATCTTCATGACTTTGGATTAGGCAACGGTTTCTTAGATATGCTGCTACTAAACACACAAGCAACCAAACACAGGTGTATTGGACTTTATCAAAATTGAAAACTTTTGTAGGTCAAAGAATATTATAAAGAAAGTGAATAGATAACCTACAATCGACAGAATGAGAAAAATATTTGCAAATTTTATATATGATAGGGGATTTGTATCTAGAATATATAAAGAACTCTTACAACTCAGTAAGGAGACAATCAAATTAAAAAATAGGCAAAGACCAGAATAGATATTTCTCAAAAAGATATACAAATAATCAATAAGCACCTAAAAAGATGCTTAATTTCATTAGCCATGAAATGAACACAAATCAAAACCACAATGAGTTACTACTTCACACCCCACTAGTATGGCTAGAATTATAATGAGATAATAACAAGCGTTGTCAAGGATCCAAAGAACTTGTAATCCTCAGACGCTTTCTGTCAGGCAAGATGACAAAATAAAAATGGGATACTTAAGGCCCACAATTTGATTGTAAGTAGATAATGTAGGAATGTAAAATGGTACAGCTTCGTTGGAAAAATCCTGGCATGTCCTCAAAGGTTAATTGTACAGTTACCATATGATTTAGGAATTCCACTCTTAGGTATCTATTTAAGAGAAATGGAAACTTATTTACATAAAAATTTGTACATGAATGTTAATAGCGGCATTATTCATAATAGCCAAAAGATGGAAATAACCCAAATGTCCATCAAATGATGAATAGATAAACAAAATGTGGTATATCCATACAATGGAATATTATTTAGGTATAGAAAGGAATGAAATTCTGATACATGCTATACTATAGTACAGATGAACCTTAAAACATTATATTAAGTAAAAGAAGCCAGACACAAAATCCACATATTGTATGAGTACATATGTATAAAATGTCCAGAACAGGCAAATCTGTAGAAACAGAAAGTGAATTAATGGTTGCCTAGGGCTTTTGGAGTTGTAGATATTGACTGCTATTGAATTTCTCTTTGAGATGATAAAATATTCCAAAGTTAATTGTAGTGATAGCTTCACAATTCTGCGAATATATAAAAGACCACTGGATTGGATCATATATTTCCAATGAGTAAAATGCAGCATATATGAATTATAGTTTAATAAAGCTGTTTAAAAAGAGAGAGGGAGGATAAAAACTGCACAATGTACCATATATCTATTTTCATAGTTAGGTGTAATTAGTTTTAAAGTAATTCTCTACTTCCTTTATGATTTGTTTATATATAAGAACATACAATTCTCATTTGTCTATTTACTCATCAAATAACCTAAGTTCTTTATATATTAGATTGTGAAAAAAAAAAAGAAAATTAGAATAAATAGTGTATGACTATTACTGGAAGCTCTGCTCTTCTGTTCCACAGAGATTACTCTGGGGGAAAAAATGGGCAAGAACAGAAGAAATAGGCTGAAATTGGGATATGTTACTGTTTCCAAAGACAAAGAAGGCACCATCTGTAACACACATTTTTATTTAACAATAAAGAACTTGTGCCTAAGAAGAAAATACCTCTTGAGCTAAACCAAATAGGCCCCTCCACTAGGAAAGGGGTTCAGCCTCCCACTTGACTCCCCAGAAGTGGATTTTACAAGTCTACACGCAACCCAGAATTGAGCCATATTATCTACTCACAATAAAATTGTGGGCCTCAAGTACCCCATTTTTATTCCTTCATTTTGCCTTGCCAGAAATTCTATTGATGAACCAAATAATAGAGGAAAACATGTCTAGCCTATAGCTGCTTCCTTGTCAAAAAGAAAAAAAAAGTGGTCTCCAATTATACACATTAGCATTAATTTTAGTCTTTGGGTGATCAGATAATGTTTCTGCCCACGAAATGAATCCTTGTGGCAAGTCTATGCTTTTCAATGTCAAAAATAAAAGCTTCCAATTAACTGTCAAAAGCTTTTTCAGCATCTAGAGACAGGAGTAAATTGGAGTCTTTTATATCAGTAGTTTTGACATTATATTAAACAATCTTCTAGGGTTGTCATAGCCCTTTCTCCTTTGTATAGATTCCCATTGGTCTGTGTTTATCAATTGTTTTATTAGGCAATCTAATCTTTTAGCTCAATTTCTACATTTCTTATATTTGAGTGAAATCAAGGGACACTTTTGCTACAGTGCAATAATCTTCATATCCTGTCTCCAGCAGGACAAGCCCAGGGATACTTTTTTAGAGTGTAGTAAGTTTTTTTCTTTTGTCTTTTGTACCTTTAAAAAGTCACTCCTGCATAGGGTTACATGCCGCTATCTCAGCATTGACAATTATAAAAGGTGCTATGTAGACAACTAATCGGATATTGTAGATTGCTGTAATCTTTTCCACAAGGGAAGGTAAATATCAGAGCTATTGATCCATGCTTAGATACTTCTTTTGAGTCTAAGAAATTTTCTCTTTAAAATGGAAAATGCTGCATGGAAAATTTTTATTTCCTAGTATCTTCTCTACTCTCAAGGATTTTCTTGTTTTACATTTGAAAAGGTAATCAAGTCACATAAATGAGCTAAGGATTTTTCATTTGCTCTTAACTCCAAAACTTTTCAAGAAAGGTTGGAAGCAGAGAAGCCTCTTTTTTTTATGTCTTTATTTATTAGTATCGATGGCTATTTTCTCCCTTTACTTATATTTTCTTTGTTCCTCTTAAGAATGTCTGCATTTTCCAAATTTAATTAGTGTTCCTTTTGGAGTCATAAAAGCATATAATTTTTCTTTAATCAAACACTGCTCCCTGGGAAGCTAAAAATTATTCCAGGCTAAGTGTATTATATGAAAAAAAAATATATATATATAGTGAAATTATTTACATTCACTTCTCAAAATACTCCTCAGCCCAGTTCACAAAGTCTTTATTGGATTTGTTCACTTGAATTTTTTGGTCATTAATCTAATTTAAATATGCAGATGACTAACCATGTAGACGTGAAAAGAACTGGAAAATTCTATCTAGATGAGAAAGGGGTGGAGCAGATGAATAAAGAAAAGCAGTATTATAGCACAAACTTCTGGATGCCCTTCCCACTGGTCACCAAGCACTTTTTGGCTAAGATAGATTAATAGTTTTCATCTGTCCCAGTCCTTCTCGTTGGACCAGAAGAAACCCTATAGGTGTCTCAATGTTATTTACACCGTTACCAGATCTCTTGGGGACCAGAGTAGAAAAAGGCATATGTGAACTGAAGTGACAATTTGTAGCCAAAAGAAGTTATAGTTCCAAGGTCAAAGAAAAGTCATAAGTACATATCAGAAAAATGTAGCCGAAACCTGAGAAGAATACAAAGTGTTTAGGATCTGAGTGCAAAATGGGTTAGAATTAGCAGAGGAGTGAAGAGGCCATGAAAAAGTTGAGGCAACACCTGTATTTGTAGCTGGCTCTGGCTGCATGTCCTCAGGGGAGATGTGAGGGTTTAAAGGCACTAGGCAGGATCAGCTACCACCTTCCCCTGAACTCCTGCTCAATCTTGACAGTCAGGAAGGACGGCTTGGCTCCAAAAGGTGAAGTAGTGCCAGGTGTTGAGGCTTACTGGGTGTTCCCATCTTACTTCACAAAAGAACCCTTTTCACACACTTTCAGAACCAACGTTCAAATGTTCCAATCCCTAACTCTAATTTCCACTCCTCATCGGTCATTTGCATGTTGATGTCCATAGGTTACTTCTAAACCTTTACATTTTAAATTCTTTCTCTGATTCTGTTCCCTTGCCCTGGAGTTTTCCTTTACATGCACATTTTAATAAAGACTACGTTGGTTGAAGATCTATTCTGTCTTCTATAACTCTCTCTCCACCCTTTCATCCTCCTCCAAGGCCCTAACCACCCAAGATTCAACCTCCTTTCTCTTCTAAAACTAAAACAAAAGTGTTAATGATGGGGACGGGCAAAACTGAAATGATTAATCTCATTATAGCTCCCCCTTGAGCCTTTGGATGGAAACATGCAGTATTTTTCTCTAGCAATTTACGTTATGTTTTGGAAGGCTAGTTAATTTCCTACCAGCCTGTGTTCCTAAATTAGTCTTAACCCTAAAGTACATTAATTAGGTGGAAACAAGAACTCCGTCTTTCTTTATACTTGTTCTATATAAGGCAGCTCTTTGAGAAAATTTTTATACTTATTTTTTCAGTTATGCCAGAGTTCTATAGATATCTTCTATGTGGGGTTGTTGAAAATGAAGATGATATAACAGGTAACATCAATTGGTACTTACTATATAGGTCAAACACAGTGGTTAGTATACTATATTATGGAGTATCTCATTTAAGCCCAGCAACTGTTATTCTCATTTGATACATAAGGAATCTAAAGCTCACAGAAATTAATTTGCCCAAGAGAGTGAGATAGTCAAAATGCAGGAAAAAAAAATTAAGGGACAATTAAAAGAAACAATGCATGTGAAAGGATATTATCACTAATGATGATAAGTTGCATCCTGTGCACTAGAGCCTCATGTTAGTAAACTAGTGGCCTGGACACCTCTCTGCATAGACATAAGGGTATTTCCCTTATTTTAAGGGTGTCACAATACTGGGTCAAGGCACTGGAACTCTTCCTTCTGGATGGAGGAATGAGACCTGAAGGGCTTCTGGCAGCAGGCAGAACTTCAGAGAATAGAAATGTACTTTTCTGCAAGACCCATTTCCACCCTTGAATGCTCCATGCCCTGGATGTGGACCATATACCCAAAGGAATTGTAGCTGCAGTCAGGAGCATTGACCTGGTTTAATGCTTTAATATAAGAGTGGAGGCCTTGTTGAAAGAGCACATGTGACTGAGATGCCATTACTTGATCAACCAAGTGAAGAATTCATGTATGGCCTTGAGCACAGAAGAAGCCCGAATTTGTTCTTAATACTATCATCATTATTATCACTATGGAACAGTGGTTAAGACTGTGGACTCTGGAACCAGATTGCTCAGTATTTATTACTTACTAGAGTGTATTCTTGAATAAATTATTTAGTGTTTCTCTGCCTCCATGTATCTGAAAAATAGAGGTAATAACAGCACCAATTTTATCAGATTGCTCTGAAGAGCTTATATAAGTAAACTAATACTTGTGCCTGGCACATAGTAGGCACTCCATAAGTAATAAATAGCATCATTATGATTGTCATTACTATCAACCATCATCTCTGTCCCAGGATTTGGAGGTGATAGGAAGTCAGTGGGTGGGAATACACTGAAATCCTGTAGCCAAGATGGCCATGGATAGCCATATAAGCAAAATTCTCATCAACCAAAGCCCATGCTTAGACTGTGAGGGGCTCAACCACTTCCCTTCTCCTTTTCCTTTGTCATCATCCTACAGCAGGCCCTCATTATTTCCTACCTGTGCTATTGCAAAATCCTCTAGACTGTTCTCCCCATGTCCAATTTCTTCCTTCTATAATCAGTCATCAGTATTGCTAGAAGACCAATCTTTCTGCTTGAGATCAGAGTTTCTATAGAATTCCTTCCTGATCCCTGATACCCTTTGACTAGACCACACAGTATGTAATGCTGAATGGATATTTCCTGAGATCAGTATGCGAGTTTCCTTTGTAGGGGGAAATGGTGTCAGTAATACAAGAAAAAGTGGGACACTAGCAATAGTAATGCTGGTGGCATATTAGTAGTGGTAAATTCCACTGACACTGCGCTTTACTGTTTCCAGAGCACTTTCACATGCTCTAGGAGGGAGGCAGGGCAGGTGATATCCCAATTTTAATGGGAAAGAAACTAAAGATTAATGACAGAGGTAACATGACTCAGCCAAGGTAAGACTTTATTAGATAGTGAGAACTGGGTCCCAAAGCCTCCCAGCTAGTTTCACTTTCTTTTCAATATCTATTCAGAAAGTAGGACCATGTCACATTTTCTGATGAACTGTGCTCAGTGATAGGAGAACAATGATGATAAACACTTACTGAGAACTCTCAAGTGTCAAGCCCTAAAAGCTAAGCAGTCTATATGAATTATGTACAGCTATATTTGCCTATTTTTCAAATGAAAAAAAATTATGAGATTTGCAGATATCAAATCACCAGCTTAGGATAACTCAGCTACAGCACGAGAGCAAAGAACAACTGCCAGCACCTATGCTCTCAACCACAACTGCTCCTGGCTACACAGATTCTCTGTTTCTGCATGAGCCTCAAGCCTGTAACCTGAGATCACCCTAGAAGATGACATGGATTTTTCCTACAACAGATATATTTGATGCAAAAATTAGCTAATAATTTAGAAATACAATGAAATTAGGCTTTGTAGTCTGAAATCTATCAGTTTAAACAAATTCATCTTTCTCTACTCAGATTTTTAAAATATTTTTTCACCTGAGAATTCTCTAACTAAAAATATTAAATATAATTTCACTGCAAAAAAACATTCTGTAATGAATGTTTTTGTTCTTTGCAAACTTTTTGTAAAGCTTTTGTTTGATTCCTATTTCTTTCTTATTTTGAGTTTGATATCCTAGTTCCAAGACATCCTTGCCTAAAACCATAGTTTTTTCTGCTTAGTTCAAAAGCTGTCAAGAATATGATCATAATACTTTTATCAATTGTATTTCTTTTTTTGATTTGTTTATTTTTAATTCGAATATATTTTATACATCAAGGATACTTACCCAGTTTCTCATTTAATTGTGGCACATTTTTAAAAAAGTTTGTTGACTGATGAATTTTTATATTGATATATTTGTATGTACAAAAAATTTAATGTTCATGGAGTTAAATCAATTGATATTTTTCTTTGTGCTTTTCACCATTGCTTTTATGCTTAGAAAGTTCTTCTTTTCCCTCAGAAAGATAATCTTCCCACACTATCTTTA
>NW_011888934.1:1511222-1513894 GCF_000151845.1 Pteropus vampyrus | reverse complement strand
TATTGTAATAAATTCTTTCTCGTTATAATTATTCTCTTAATATGTCTGTATATGATTTGCTAGTATTTTAGTTAGGTCTTTTGTATTTACTAGTGAAATTACACATAGTTCAGTGTGTTTGTGTGGGAAGGGTGTGCCTTTATCAAGATGAATTACTAATGACAAAGAATAAACAAACATCAAAACGTTTCCCATTTATTTAACTTAAATTTTCTTCAAACAGTATTTTGATAATCATACCCTCTGAATATAGTTGATACATGTGTTTTTATGCGTATACTTGTATCTAGTTTTATGTACAGTATTTGTGTTTTGTCTCATTTGTTTTTATTGAAAATTGTATTTATCCATTAAGCTATTTAATAGGTGAATTTTCACCCCAAACGACCAGATTTTGAAATTATTTTTAAGTTCTGTTTTATGTTTCCTAATTTAATGATTTCTGATTTTACTTTTATAATTATCTTATTTTCTGTGGGCTTATTTTTTGCTTTTTGTTTTTCTAATTTCTTCACTTAATGCTTATCCATTTATTTTATTACTTAATTATGATAGCATTAAAGATATATCTACAGGTGTAGATGTGGCCATAGCCTCAAGTTTTGATATATTATTTTTAATAATCTATAATAGTTTTGATCTCCCTTTTGATCCAATAGTTATATATAGAAAAATTCTCCTTTTCTAATTTCCAAAGGAATTATTTCATTAAACTGTTGTGGTCAGAGAATTTGACAGTGAATTTTAACATTTGAAATTAATTTTTGTAAAGTGTCTATGAAACATGAAAAAAGGCATACTGTAAGCTACTAAGGTATATTGTAAGCTACTAAGTTTGATACAAATACTTATATTAGAAAAGTGATGAAATTCTCTATATCCATATAGATTTGTTTTGTCTACTTAATGTGAAAGGCCAAAGGGATCTAATAGTTCTAATAACATTTTGTACAACACTTGTGTTATCGATGATTTCTTCTGATGCCTTCAAAACATTTTGCATTATACATTTGATACATTTCACCATTTTTGTGTCTTTTATTAGTGTTCCTAAAAAGATAATTTAACACTAATAAAAGATATAATCAGTAGTGAAATGCTTTTTACTTGATTTCTGCTTTGGTATATATCAACTTTGCTACTTCCTTTCGGTTTCATTTGACAGGGTGAGTCTTTACGGAAAATGCTATTTCTACATTTCAAAGTTCTTTTATTTTCGGTTTATCATTAACATCATGTGATGGCTTTAGTGGGTTTTTTGGCCAATGTTTATAATATTTGGTATTATTACATTATCTTTTATTTATTTTTTCCCTTTCTCTTTAAGTCCATTATTTTGTCTCAGTTGAAAAAAAGGAATGTAAAATGTAAAAATTAATTTGTATGAATAAATTAATCTACAAAACAGTAAAGTAATAGCTAACTTATATTTATAGTGATAAAATTTATATTGAAATGCTGTCTTTTGACTTCTCTCTAGGTAAGAGAGGGAATTTTGTAAGCTTTAAGTTCCCCTCACCACTACTCATACCTTTTCTCAATCTTTGTTACTATATGTGAGAACTTAGAGTTAATTTGTTGCTATTGAATTATTTCTACATTAGTTAACTTTTCAAAAATTATTTTGATATTTTCATTCAACTTTTTAAATAAGAAATGTATCCATTTTAAGTAATAACCATATACACTTTTTATGTTACATAAAATATACTTTTTATTCCAAATATCTATATTTGTCAGGCACTGTGCTATCCATTCTACAGACATTATAATTAATCCTTACAATAACCTTATGAGATAGATCATATTCTTGTAGCTGAGGAAAGTGTCTCTCAGATAACTGCCAAAGTCACAAAATAAGAAAGTACTTTGTAACTGGACATAATTTAAACTGAAATCTGACATTTTCCATTACACTATTCTGCCTCCATTTATTCTGTACTAATTGAGGCTCTATTACAGTTATTTTCTCTACTAATATTTACTGAGGGTATACTATGCCAGTAAAAATGCTACATTCTGAAGATCCAAATTTGAGTGCAACGCAGTACTTATTTTCAGTGAGTTCACCATCTAGTGAGAATGACTGACATGTAAGTCAGTGATTTTGTTGCAATATCTAAGCACTGCAATAGAACAAGGAACAGGGCATTGTAGGAGAAAAGAGAAGGAAATGATTTACTCTTTCTATAGGAGAAAGGTGAAGGGAGTGATGAAGAAGGCTTTCCCAAAGAGAAAATTCTTTAGCTGATCCATGGTTTATGAACCATTCCCCAGGACATAAGGCAGGAAAAGCCATTCAAGCCCAGGAAAGAATGTGTGTAAATGGGAAGAGTATAAAAAGGGTTTTGATTTGATTTAGGTGGGGTATAGGTGCTTTTGTACAATGGCAGAAGGTGAATCTGGAAGGAGGAACAGGGCTCAGATTTTGAAGCACCTTTTGTGTTATATTGAGGAGCTTGAAACTGATCCTGTAATTGATAGGGAGTACCTGAAGGATATTAAGCAGGAAAATGACAAGATTTGGTTTAACTGTTGAAAGATTACTCTATACAATAAATATAAAGATTGAACTTGGGATGACCTGTAACTAAAGGGAAGAAGTCTAGGAGGAGGTAGGTTATTGCGTGCAGATCCTCATTAAAGCAATTGTCACTGGAATGTTGGGAGTT
>NW_011888934.1:1506858-1510502 GCF_000151845.1 Pteropus vampyrus | reverse complement strand
TTTTCAGTGAGTTCACCATCTAGTGAGAATGACTGACATGTAAGTCAGTGATTTTGTTGCAATATCTAAGCACTGCAATAGAACAAGGAACAGGGTATTGTAGGAGAAAAGAGAAGGAAATGATTTACTCTTTCTATAGGAGAAAGGTGAAGGGAGTGATGAAGAAGGCTTTCCCAAAGAGAAAATGCTTTACCTGATCCATGGTTTATGAACCATTCCCCAGGACATAAGGCAGGAAAAGCCATTCAAGCCCAGGAAAGAATGTGTGTAAGTGGGAAGAGTATAAAAAGGGTTTTGATTTGATTTAGGTGGGGTATAGGTGCTTTTGTACGATGGCAGAAGGTGAATCTGGAAGGAGGAACAGGGCTCAGATTTTGAAGCACCTTTTGTGTTATATTGAGGAGCTTGAAACTGATGCTGTAAATGATAGGGAGTACCTGAAGGATATTAAGCAGGAAAATGACAAGATTTGGTTTAACTGTTGAAAGATTACTCTATACAATAAATATAAAGATTGAACTTGGGATGACCTGTAACTAAAGGAAAGAAGTCTAGGAGGAGGTAGGTTATTGCGTGCAGATCCTCATTAAAGCAATTGTCACTGGGATGTTGGGAGTTCTCATAAATAAAATTGTCGTCCACAGTTTGTTTTCTTTCCTGCCTTGACTGCCAAGAAGTTTGAAGTTATCTTTAATCCTTATTCAAAGTAACTGTATTAGCCCTTTGAATCAGCATATTTTTGTTCACCTTCATTTCATGGTGTATTAGTATTCTATTGCTGCTGTAATAAATTATGACCTATTTAGAAGTTTAAAATAACATAAATTTATTAACTCACAGTTTCCATGTGGCAGAAGTCTGACACAGGTCTCACTGCTCACTTGAGACTGGGGAATAATCTACTTCCAAACTGACTCAGGTTGTTGACAGACTTCAGTAACATGCAATTGCGGAATTTAGGTCCCAGTTTCCTTGCTAACTATGAGCCAGGGGTCATGCCCAGCTTCTAGAACCTACCTGCATTCTTTGACTTGTGGTCCCTTTCCTTTGTCTTCAAAGTCATCAGCAGCAGATTGGGTCCTTTTCGTGCTTTGAGTGTCTCTGACCTCCTCTTCCTCTGCATTTCTCTAACTGACTCTTCTAGGTGCTTCTTCTGTTTTGAAGGGCTCATGTGATTACATTGGGCCCACCTGGATAACCCAGGATAATCTCCCTAATTGAAGGTCAGGTGATCAGAAACTTTAATTCCATCATAAAAGTCCCCTGTTAGTATATTTATATTAGTGCTTAATTGAATAGCCAGGTGATGGCAATCTTGGAGGGACATTAGAATTTTGCCTACCAAATGTGGTTTTAATTTTCTATGTTCATTTTAACAGTTTTATTGACAGGCCTTCATAAAAATCACCATAAATCCTTCTTAGCAAAAATATGCTTTTAACTTTCTTTATTATGTTTCCTATTTTGAACATAAAAGAAAGATACTATAACTGTATAAAATTTAGTAAACAAAAATAGAAAAAATTAAAATCAATCACAACCCATCATTTGTATATAGCCACTATTGGTAATAATATTTTTTCTTACAGCCATTTTTTTCTGCATATATTCATAAAAGTTAAAGTTTAAATTTTATACAGTATTATATTCTACTTCTTAAGTTGGGAGCAATTTCTGGCATTTAATATTTACACAATTGCCACATAAATTAGAGTGAACGAATGTATTATAATTTACCTTATTTAGAGGTAAATGAGATGTTGCAAATTTTTTATTATAAATAACATTAAATTATACATTTTTAAACATAAACCTTTGTTGACATTTTGGATTTCTTTTTTAAACATAAACCTTTGTTGACATTTTAGATTTCTTTTTGGATATATACGTAGATACTGAGTTGGGGTATTATGACAGTCTTTTTTTTTTTTAAGTATTCTTTACACTCTAAAATGTACTTGCAAATTATTAGTCTTTACAAACAAGAAATCATAATGACAGCTGATTCTGACTGCATGTGTCTATCATTTACAACTTCATTGCAAATATGCAATAAATTCTTCCAGCCGAGTCAACCTTCCTCATAGTATGGCACCCATTTCTTAATATACTTGTTCTCTAATATAATAAACCTCTATACAGAAAAATCAGTAAAGGATGTGGTACTCATTATTGCTGTTCACCAAATATTTCTGTTTTCTTTACAGGCATATCATAGGATTGCACTGCTCTGCTCCCTTGGAGTTTGATGTAGCTGTGCTGTTTGATTTGGCCAAAGTAATGTAAGTGAATATATGTGAAAGTTTAAGAGCTGGTCTGTGATTAGCCATACACTCTTTCCCGCTGCCTTAGAGACTGGCAATGTTCCAGATCATGGTTATTCTAATATCTTAGTTTCTGGAGTTAGTACAGGCAGAGCAAAGCCCTTGGAATAGACATAGTGTGGGTGAAAAACAAACCTTTCTTCTTCAAGCCACTAGGATTTTAGGATTATTTGTTACATAGCACAATCTCTCCCATTTTGAGCAGATTGGATATAGAAACTAGTACACAGAAGTGGGCTCCTACTGTAATAAGAATATAGCATTGATTAGAAACTTTAGTGAGAAAACTGACCCTGGAACAGGAATAATGGTGATCCATGTTATACAGTGACAGAATATTTGGTAAAATGTCTGTGCAATTACTTGAAAGGCATACTATATACCTAATAAACTTGGAGAACTAGGGAAGTAAGTTGGAAAACAAAATGTTGGTAAGATGTATTGACTGATGTAAGCTCTATATGACAAGGTATTATAGTAGAGCTGAAGAAAGAACTAGTTGGTTTACAGTCTATAATAAAAAAAACAACAACAGAAAGTTCACAAACTCAGGGACTTGTAGTGTTAGAAGAAATGACCTCTCTTACTTAAAAAGTAAACTACGTAATTGAGAATTGGTTTTTGAGCAATAAAGGCTGATGAAACTCAACCTAGGAGATAATACTAAATTAAGGATATGGCATCAGTGTTAAAACCCCCGAGCAAATTTAAGATGTGTATTAGTTTCCTGTTGCTTCTGTAACAAATTACTACAAATTTTTTGGCTTAAAATAATGCAAATTTATTCTAACAGTTCTGATAATGTTAACTGGGTCTCTCTGGGCTAAATTCAGATGTTAATGGGGCTGTGTTCCTTTCTGGAGACTTTAAGGGATAATTTATTTTCTCGCCTTTTCTGGTTTCTAAAGGCTGCCCACATTCTTTGGCTGATGGCCTCCTTCCATTTTTAAAGCCAGGCATGGCTGGTCGAGTCTTTCTCATATTGCATGACTCTGACTCACACTGACTCTCCTTCTTCCTCCCACTCTGGTTTTAAGGACCCATGTGATTACATTGGATCCACCTGAATAATTCAGTACATTCTCCCTGCTTTAAGGTCAGTTTATTAGCAAACTTAATTCTCTTTTACCACATAACATGGCATATTCACAAACCTAGGGATTCGGATGTGGATGTCTTTGGGAGACCATTGTTCATGCCTACCACATAATGAGACCTAGAAAAATCCTTTAAAATGGGCAACACTGTATAGGCAAGAAATGAAAAGTATGATTTTGAATATCTGAACACAATACCCACACTGAAATCGAGAGACAGAGA
>NW_011888934.1:1502580-1506643 GCF_000151845.1 Pteropus vampyrus | reverse complement strand
TATCATGCATTTTTGGTATATGAAGCTGAATAAAATCAAAGAGATAAAAATCTAGTGAAGTTTTTGAGAGAATTATGCTGACAAAAGAATCAGCCTTAATTAAAAGAAAATGTGATAGTTAATGACTTAAAATAAGAGAGGCTTTAACCATCGTTTGATAGGATGTAAGCTAAGAAGTCAGCCTAACCCTCAAGAGAGATATATTCCCTGATGCCCACTTCCATTTTAGATGTGGAAAGGAAGATCATGAAAGGGGAAACTCTCCCTAAGGACTGAGCCAAGGACCATGGATATCATAAAGCAGGGAGCCCCTCCTTTTCTAGGAGAGAAGCCCTTGATACCACCTTCCCAGTGGGACTTCTCAGTTGTAACAACCCAGCGACTGTGGCATGCTTCCCATTTCTACCATCAGCAAACAAGAGCATTTATTGAAACCATCCAGGCCTTGTTTTACCACTGTCTATCGGGTGTGGGCAGATGGATAAGAAGGGCGATAACTTGTATTTTTAGTTATAGGTCTCTGGATCATCAGGAGCCATATCTGGACCTGATGCAAATATCTTGCATCATTCCTGACTTAAGACTACCTGACTTAAGACTAACTTTGTGCTGGCTCCTATGACTGGATGGGATTGGAGTTGTCTCTCTTAGGAGATCAGCCAGGATGTATTTTACCTGGAGGAAGGAGAGAGGAGCAAAATTTTGGTAACTGGAAGGGTAGACTATAATAGTCATTAGTGCTACTCACTAATATTCAGTTCTTATATCCTTTTGTCCTTACAGACTTATCTTCTTAGCCTTCTTTTGGCTGGAAAGGACAATGAGAGTAAGTTTGGATATTGGACCATCATTTCCAGGCTAGAAAACTTAATCGCTGGTGCAAGGGGCTCCTGAGTTCTCTTCCCTAGAAGCATATGTGAAGATGGAGCTTCCATCTACCTTTCAGAGTTTCCTGACCAGCTCTCATTGGAAAAACAGTATGAAGAATAAATCTTTTTTTTTGTGACCAGGGAATTATTTGTTATTGCAGCATAAACCAGCCTGTCCTGACTGATACAGAATACAAGACTTTTTTTTTTTTTTTTGATTTGTAAAAGTTTTATCTTGAGATTTCTTTAAATATCTCCTAAGATATTTAGTAAGAATTTATGTACAGGCCTTCTGTTTTTCAGGAATTTACCTATTGGAGAAAGTAAGCTATATCTTCCCTATTGCTTTCTTCACTTATTTAATTTTAATAAATTATAATGAATATTTAACAGTGAGAAAGAGGTAGAGAATTTGTAAGAAAATCAGGTTAATTACATCTGAGGGTAACCCTACCCTTTGCTGCATCAGACGATTTATTAAATGTAGATAATTGGCTCTATTTAATCGTGAAAGTTTGAGGCTTCAGTCTGTCAATTTAGTATTTCTTGAAGGCTGAGATAGAAGGAAGGGGAAACCAGCCCCACCAAGCAGCTACAGAGTTGGGTCATAAGGGTCAGGACTTAATTATATTATATACAGAGAGGACCAAAGGGTAAATATCAAATTACTGAAAATCACAGAAACTAAATTTGTTAACAGACCCAACATGGTGAGGGTAAAATAAAAGATGGGGCCGGGGGAAATTTTCATAAAATGTAGGTAATTGCACATTGCAGCTAAAAATATTCCAGCAAGTGTGGCAATAAGACGAAGAAATACAGGGTTCCTGTCATGAACAGAGCTGAGGCATTGGACTCTATAATTTCAGGTGCTAGGCGCCTGGTCCAGAGATGGGCTGGTCCAAGCAAAATCTACAGGTTTCAGACTGATAGTGTCCAAGCTTGAGATGTCATCAAAATAACTTCAACTCTCTAGTATAACAGATAAATTACTATAATGATTGTTTCAGACTGTCGGTTAATATCCTGAGGACCTCTATGATTTCACTAGGAAAGACTAGTCTTCATCTAAAATGAAAAAAATAATCACAGAGGAACTCAAAGGAAAATTAGAGGATTGCTATAAGGAGGAAGGGAAAAGGAAGAAGAGAAGCAGGAGAAAAAGGAAAGGGAGATGGAAAAGGAAAAGAACAAAGTGTTAAAGAAAATAAATGAGAGAGAGAGAAAAAAAAAAAAAGCCTCATTAGTTCTTGGAAGTCTGAGGTCCAAAATAGGGATGCTGCTGAGAGAGCCAAGAGAAGGACCCAAATAGGAGCAGAGGCAACTGGAAACTCTTGAGAGTGCAGGCTTTTTGGTGACACAGGCAGTAAGATCTGGCCTGGAAATAGGTAGTTGCATCAAAGTATCCAGAGCAGAGAAAGCTCAGTAAGAAATATCTCCCAGCTGAGCCAGTGCCCAATTTGTCTTTGGGCTCCTATTTGTTCATAGCCAAGAAATTCTCTGGGTGCCCCTGAAAAGTCAGGCACCCCTTCCAACGGAGGGGAAGAGGTTTATTATACTTGACACAAAAACTAAACAAGGCATTCCAAAGAAAACTGAAGAAAGAATGCTTAGTCCTTTCCAAAGGTGCCAAATCAATCTTTCCTTGAGAAAGTAAAAAGCAGCGTAAAAATTTAAAACAAAGACAATTCATCGTATACCTGTTCCAGGACAGAATTTAAAAGGATGCCTTGCTTTCCAATCAACAGTGCCTCATCAGTAAAGGGTAGCAATCTTAGGACTACTGAGGATTTATTCCACACCTGGCATAAAACATTTCTTTTCAGACTGACACCATTTGAACTAAAACTAATTTGAGTTAATAAACTAAAGAGATGTAAACACAAAGGTGGCATTCCTTCAAACATTTTCCAAGATAACAGGGGCCGACTGCTTTAACCCGAGTAAGCCTGTCAAGAGGTAGGCGACATTGCTTTCAGCTGTTTTCTAGCATAGTCTCTCATTTGAAAAATTTTTCTCAGTTAATTTTTTTTCTGTTTAATAAAAGATTTCAGCACTAAAATCCCTCAAGACATGTGGACATGTTCTTGGGGCCACAAAGCTTATATTAAACCTCTTCTGATGACTTAACCAATATTCGAAATAGCAGCCATGTTTCGTTGTAATTGCATTCTCACTTGCCCGTGTTCTTTTACTTGATTTAGTTTGTGTAGTGAAAGGTGAACTGAAGTCAAAAGCAGTGCCAGATATGCTCTCTGGGCTCTAAATTCATCACTATGAGCCTCAGTTTTTCATCGACAAAAGAGGTATTATAATAATACTAGTTCTATCCCCTTCACTAAGTTGTTTAGGGAACATAGTGAATATGACAAATTCAAATGCTTTGAAAAGAGAAAAACTTAATGGAAATTTAAGGCATGTATTATTATTATTGTCACTATGATTTCTCTTTTTAGGTGTAATTTATGTGGCTGAAGCTCCACTACAGGGCTCATAAAAGATCTATTGTACCTTCAGGTAAGTGTTTGTGTACCTAGAAAGCCTATGAGGGGGCTTATGGCTGTTCAGAGTACTAAGATCTTTAAGGCACTAAGAAACTGAATTATTCTATAACCACTGAAGCAAGAGAGAGTGGTTAGTGATGAAAAAGCTAATTTGGTGGCAATCGCCAGGGAGAAAGTAGGAAAGGTTGATTTAAGCATCTATCAGTGCTTCTCACACTTCAGTGTGCTACACATGACCTGAAAATCACGTTAAAATACAGATTCTGACTCGGCAGGATTCAGGTAGAGCCTGAGAGTCTACATTTCTAATAAGCTTTCTGATGATGCTAATATTACTGGTCCGCAAACCACATTTTGAGTAACAAAGATCAATTTTAGACCAGCCCTAAAGGAAATTTGCACCAGGATCCTAGGGATGAATTTAGAGGACTGAAACACTAGTGTTATTTTGAGAAAGTGAGAGCAACATTTAAGACTACATTTCTGTAACACATTAGAGATATTGGGACATTCTCTGCCATACCATAGGCACAGGGGATTCTGGAGAAAAAGAAAGAATTGACATTGCTCATTCCAAGGTAGGTGATGTCAAGACAGATGACAACACATAGAAACTGTTTAAATTGGCAGGGTAAAATATGACCATCATTGTGAAGTTGAAGCAGGAGACTGTCAGGGCCAACAAGAACA
>NW_011888934.1:1494872-1501415 GCF_000151845.1 Pteropus vampyrus | reverse complement strand
ATGGTGTCAGAGGACATGGCTAGAGAAGGAGGACAGGAGAATTTTCTCAGAAGAGAGAAGGTATTTTTAAAAGCCTAAGTCAAGGGGTGGCTCCATAGTGTAGTGGTTAGCACGCCTGCTTTACATGCAGAAGTTCCTGTGTTTGCACCCCAGGTGGGGCCACGGACCATGTCCCGGTATACCAGGCCCCATTGCACCAGTGCACGCTGCAAGCATGTAGGAGGAGATGCCCTGCCTTCAGAGATCTAGCTCTTAAAAAAAGGGAGATGGCAACATCTGTACGTCAGGGGTGGAAATGGGGGGTGGAAGGAATAAAGATGGGGAGGGGAAAGCCTAAGTCACAGAAGAGATTGGCATGTTCAAAAAACTAAAGAGGAACCAACGTGGAGATATTATTGGAGATACCCAATAATATGTCAAGTGAATTACAGCAGAATATAAAAGGGTTGATTTGTTTGTTCCTTAATTCAATGAACACTCATTTACCACTTACTCTTATCAAATATTCTATTAGACAAGACAAATAATCCTCCATACAGTTTATATTCAAGTGAGTGAGATAAACATTCATGATGCGCCATCATAAGTTGATGTGGAAGAAATACTGGAAGCCTTTAGAACATATAGGAAGTTGGGGAAGGTGCTTTCCAGAATATTTCTTTTAATATTGTTATCCTCATAATATACAATTTTCTTGTGGAAAAATCAATTATATTACCTTAAATCAACATCTACGTTGAAACATTAGCTCTCAAATCATTCAAAATGTTGAAACTTATGCTCCTCACTTTCAATATTTCTATTCCAACTGGTAATATGTGTGAAAAGGTTAAGGGAAAGGCAAGTTGTCCTGACCGATTCTTATATTTGGCTCAGCATAAGACCTAGAGATGCCAGCCTTTTATAAAAATAATTTCTTTTCAATTACATTTGAAAAAATATAATATTAGTTTTAGGCAATAACCATTCTTTTTGAATTCCTCTATCATTTTATGACCAATCATTTCATTGGGCAGTTTACATTTCATGTGCAAATTATCCTGTCTTCATCAACAGACTATAAGCTTATTGAGAGCAAGGACTCAGTATTCTCACCTTTCAGATTACTCAAGATAAAGTTTTGAATAAATAAAGGTTCAGATAAAGGGATCTATTCAGATTTATAAAATATTTCAAAATATATTCAAAGTTCTTACAGATCAAAATTAACTTGAAAGAATTTTCTCTGCTTTCCTCTCAAGTAAGGGTTTCAGATCCTGGCTGTGTTTTAGAGAGAAGGTGACCTCCTCACCACCTACACTCCCCTTGGCGCTTTGGAGAAATGAAAGGGAAACAGTGAGGCTTTTTCCACCAGAAAAGATGATACTAAATCACTCTTCTCTCCATCACCAATGAACTCAGTCATTTCATGCTAGTACAATTAAATAAAGGCTCTTTACTATCACTTGGTATAGAAATTACATGATTCCTGTTAAAATAAAATCCATATACAGAGAATCTTTTTGTGCATGACTATTTTGAAAAGACATTTTTATTGTTAATAATCTTATCAAATAATTTTATACTCATAGCTGAAGTTTTTGTAAAGATTCTGAGCCCAAGGATGATTTTCATTTTTCTCTCAGCTTTGGTCAAAGTAATTCACACATACATGAAGATGGAAATCTTCCCAGATCCTTACTAAGCAGCATAAACACTCAGTTTGGATGTTGACTGGTCTGAGTAAGATAAAAAATATCTTTCATCTTTCAAACCTATATTTTTACTAAATAATGTAACTTTTTGCTCAAGCAATTGCATCTTTAAATTTCCATGTACCCACAGGCAAATTCCTCAGCTAGGTTAGAACATTTTATATATTACGAGAAATTTATTTTTTAAAAGAACACTAAATATTGACTGCATTTTTAGGACACCAAACCAAGTAAGTGGAAAACTTTTGGCAATTATTCTGGCATTTGATACCACTCCTTTGAGTTTTTTAATTTCTAAAAATTCTCTTTTTGATTTTTTTTTTTTTTACAGTGAGGCATATATATTTACACTGTATGTTCACCTCTCATAGTTAGATTTCTTTCTGTCACTACATATTGGACCCCCTTTACCCTGTCTACCTTCCCCTTACTCCCATCTCCTACCCTCTGGTAACCACTAATCTATAGTCCATGTCCCTGAGTCTCTGTTTGTCCTGTTCGTTTGTCGCTTTTAGGTTTATATCCCACATATAAGTGATATCATGTGATTTTCAACTTTTTCTGTCTAGCTTATTTTGCTTAGCATGATTTTCTCAAGGCCCATCCATGTTGTCGCAAATAGCAGTATTTCATCTCTTCTTATGGCTGAGTAATATTCCATTGTATATATGTACCACAGCTTCTTTGCCCAGTCATCTATCCTAGGACACTTCTGTTGTTTCCATGTCCTGGCCACTGTGAATAATGCTGCTATGAACATCAATGTGCTACTATATTTTCATATATGGGTTTTTAAATCTTTGGTGTAAATACCCAGTAGAGGGATTGCTGGATCATATGGTAGATCAATTCTTAGTTTTTTGAGAAAACTCCATACTGTTTTCATAGTGGCTGTACCAATTTGCAGTCCCACCAGCAATGTCTGAG
Organism: Pteropus vampyrus; assembly: GCF_000151845.1. Classification (NCBI taxonomy): domain Eukaryota; kingdom Metazoa; phylum Chordata; class Mammalia; order Chiroptera; family Pteropodidae; genus Pteropus; species Pteropus vampyrus. The sequence continues at coordinate 1,498,794 of NW_011888934.1, read as the reverse complement.
TATTCCTTTTTCTCCGCATCCTCTCCAACATTTGCTATTACTTGTCCTCTTGATTATGGCCATTCTAACAGGTGTGAGATGGTATCTCATTGTGGTTTTGATTTGCATTTCCCTAATAGCTAGTGATGTTGAGCATCTTTTCAAATATTTGTTGGCCATTTGTATGTCCTCTAGGGAGAAATGTCTGTTCAGGTCCTCTATTTTTTGATTGAATCATTTGTTTTTTGTTGTTGTTATTGAGTCATATGAGTTCTTTGTATATTTTGGATATTAGGACCTTATCAAAGGTGTTGCTTGCAAATATATTTTCCCATTCGAATGGTTCTCTCGTTACCATTTCTCTTTCTGAATAGAAGCTTTTTAGTTTGATATAGTCCCATTCACTTATTTTAGTTTTTACTTACCTTGCTTTTGAGACCAAATTCATAAAATCCTCTTTAAGTCTAAGGTCCTTGAATTTAGTCCCTATGTTTTCTTCTATGCATTTAATTGTTTCAAGTCTTCTATTCAGGTCCTTAATCCATTATGAGTTAATTTTGGTGTGTGGTGAAGGACAACAGTCTAGTTTCATTCTTTTGCAGGTGGCTTTCCAGTTTTCCCAGCACCATTTATTGAAGAGGCTCTCCTTTCTCCACTGTATGCTTTTGGCTTTTTTGTCAAAAATTATTTGCCCAAATAAATATGGGTTTATTTCTGGACTCTTGATTCTGTTCCACTGGTCCGTGTGTCTGTTTTGCTGCTAATACCACGCCATTTTAATTACTATCGCTTTGTAATATAATTTGAAGTCGAGTAGAGTAATGCCTCCAGCCTCAGTCATTTTTCTCAGGATAGCTTTGCCAATTCGGGGTCTTTTGTACATCCATACAAATCTGATGATTTTTTGTTCCATTTCTTTAAAAATGCTGATGGGATTTTGACGGAGATTGAATTAAATCTGCATAATGCTTTAGGTAATAAGGTCATTTTAACTATGTTGATTCTTCCAATCCAAGAACACGAAATATCTTTCCATTTCTTTGTATCTTCTTTGATTTCTTTTAATAAGGTCTTATAATTTTCATTAGACACGTCCTTCACATGTTTTGTTAGATTTATTCCTAGATATTTTATTCTTTTTGTTGCAATTGCAAAAGGCATTATTTTTTCCACTTCTTTTTCTGACACTTCATTATTAGAGTTTAAGAACGCAATGGATTTTTGAACGTTGATTTTGTATCCAGAGACTTTACTGTATTTGCTTATTGTTTCTAGTAGTGTTCTTATGAAGTCTTTAAGGTTTTCTATATAGAGAATTATGTCATTCACAAATAGTGACAGTTTGACTTCTTCGTTTCTTATTTGGATGCCTTTTATATCTTTCTCTTGCCTGATTGCACTTGCTAGGACCTCCAATGTTATATTGAATAACAGTGGCAGCCTTGCCTTGTTCCTGATCTTACAGGGAAGGTTTTTAGTTTTTCACCATTAAATATAATGTTGGCTGAGGGTTTGTCATATATGGCCTTTATTACTTTAAGGTACTTTTCTTCCATACCAATTTCGTTAAATGTTTTGATCATAAATAGATGCTGAATCTTGTTGAAGGCTTTTTCTGCATCTATTGATATGTTCATATGATTCTTATTTTTTAATTTGTTTATGTGGTGTATCACATTAATCGATTTGTGTACATTGAACCATCTCTGTGCCTCTGGGATGAAACCCACTTGATTGTGGTGTATAATCTTTTTAATATGTTGCTGTATTCGGTTCACAAGTATCTTATTTAGGATTTTTGCATCTGTGTTCATGAGAGATATTGGTCTGTATTTTTTTTTTTTTTTATGTTATCTTTACCAGGTTTTGGTATCAGGGTAAGATTGGCCTGATAAAATGAATTGGGAAGTATTGCCTCCTTTTGATTTTTTGGAATAGTTTGAGGAGAATAGTTATTAAATCTTTGAATTCATTTGAATTTTAATATGGATCCTAACCTCCAAATTTGTGAGTACCATTTCTCAATATAATGTATGTAAAAATCTTCAAAACTTGAGTTTTAGAGACTCTCAGAAGTTTTATATGGTATTTATATACCATAATTACTGCAGAAACCATGAATACCAAAAATAAAAGGGCCGTGTAGTGGCTGTCCTCTCTACCCCTGGCTATTTGGATGTGCAAAGCCTATTCTTGTACTCAGGGCTATCAAGCTTAATTCATCAACTGAGGCAACATGGTTACACTCTCAGGTCAGTAGTCATGCTCCAGTTGGAGCAGCAATCACTCTGAAACCATCCTAATTCAGCAGCTGGTTTGTGTTCCAGAAAGAATTTCAGTATTAACACCTTAGCTCCAGTCCTGAAGTCATCTGCAAAAACTCTTGTCAGCCCTCATTCATTCATTGAATAACTATTTATTGAGCATCTACTATATGTCAGAGAGTATACCAAGTTTGTAGAATGACTCCTTCTCCCAATAGAAAAAAATGTTCTATTAATTATTTCACAATTCAATAAGTATTTTTAAAGTACTTATTATATATCAGGCTTGATTCTAGATCCTAAAAATACAATAGTGAATAAGACTGTCGAAGCCCCTGTCTCATGAAATATACTTGTTAATCAAGGTGAATGCAGACAGTAAACAAGTAAATGAACTAGAAATTCAGATATAGAAAAGTACCATGCGGAAAATAAGAAAGAGTGATGTGATGATGAATGTAGGTGGAGTTGCCATTTTGGACTGTGTGAGAAGGAAAGGCATCCCCGAATAGGAGATAACTACGCTGACAGCCAATGAAGAATGAGGTCAATCTAAAATCCTGGGGTAGCATGTTCCAGACAGTAGGTGAACGAAAGAGGGCAGATTGAAAGAAAGGAAAAGAGCAAGTTGAGGAAACAGCATATTCAGTGAAATGAACACATAAAATAACAAGCCATGTTCTGGGAACACCCAGTGGGAGTTGAGAGCCAACAGTGGAATAGCAAGCCTTTCATATCAGGCAAAGAGGTTATATGGTAGATGATGGAGAGCCCCTAACTCAGCAGTTTTTATCATGGGCCTTTTTCTTGCCTTGTCATGGGCCCTTTTCTTGCCTGTGCCCTAGTTTTCAGAGATGGTTACATGTAGGTTGACGATATATGCATTTCAATTCCTCATGCTAATCCCCCATATGCTTTCTTCCCTACTATCATGTCACATACATATCTTCAAATTAGCACTTTTGCACTGAATTGTAACTATCTGCTTCTATATTTATTTTCTCCATTAGATCGTGAGTTCCTTAAGGTTAGATACAATGACTGTTTAGCTCTGCACCCCAATAGTTGGTGCAGCATTAAGCACATAATGTAAGCTCAGCAAATATTCAGTGTGAGGTGGATACATGAATGAATGGGTGGCTGAAAGTTTATAAAATCTTTAAATTAATCTCCAGGGCTAAAATCAAGATGTTAGCACTACAGCATAAGCAAATAGCGTTATGATAAGGTTCATAATGGTTGTTTCTCTGATATACTGAGAGTTTCTGATGTCTTTTTAAGTCCACAGGTTTAGGATTAATTGCTCAGCTCCACACAGTCTTATGATACTGCCTACATTTAAAGCTTCCTCACTAGTTTTTTTTTTACCAGTCTCACTGTTGATTTTCTCTAGCCTGAGCATCAGCTTTCTCTAAAGGAAAGTCTGGAATTAGTACTTGGCCATAGTCATCTTCATCATGCCCATCTATATCCATCTATTTACAGAGGCTAATCGGAACACCTCTGGCAACCATTCCATGACTTGTTTGTTTCCATGTATTATCCTTCAAGAGTGATCAATTCTCAATCTGTAATATATCAGTGTGTTACAGATTACTAGTTATCTCTCAGAATGCCCTCCACTACTTCTGCAGATTTCCCAGATATGAGAGAGAGAAAGAGGGAGGAAGGGAGAGGGG
>NW_011888934.1:1490797-1492867 GCF_000151845.1 Pteropus vampyrus | reverse complement strand
GGAAAATAAGAAAGAGTGATGTGATGATGAATGTAGGTGGAGTTGCCATTTTGGACTGTGTGAGAAGGAAAGGCATCCCCGAATAGGAGATAACTACGCTGACAGCCAATGAAGAATGAGGTCAATCTAAAATCCTGGGGTAGCATGTTCCAGACAGTAGGTGAACGAAAGAGGGCAGATTGAAAGAAAGGAAAAGAGCAAGTTGAGGAAACAGCATATTCAATGAAATGAACACATAAAATAACAAGCCATGTTCTGGGAACACCCAGTGGGAGTTGAGAGCCAACAGTGGAATAGCAAGCCTTTCATATCAGGCAAAGAGGTTATATGGTAGATGATGGAGAGCCCCTAACTCAGCAGTTTTTATCATGGGCCTTTTTCTTGCCTTGTCATGGGCCCTTTTCTTGCCTGTGCCCTAGTTTTCAGAGATGGTTACATGTAGGTTGACGATATATGCATTTCAATTCCTCATGCTAATCCCCCATATGCTTTCTTCCCTACTATCATGTCACATACATATCTTCAAATTAGCACTTTTGCACTGAATTGTAACTATCTGCTTCTATATTTATTTTCTCCATTAGATCGTGAGTTCCTTAAGGTTAGATACAATGACTGTTTAGCTCTGCACCCCAATAGTTGGTGCAGCATTAAGCACATAATGTAAGCTCAGCAAATATTCAGTGTGAGGTGGATACATGAATGAATGGGTGGCTGAAAGTTTATAAAATCTTTAAATTAATCTCCAGGGCTAAAATCAAGATGTTAGCACTACAGCATAAGCAAATAGCGTTATGATAAGGTTCATAATGGTTGTTTCTCTGATATACTGAGAGTTTCTGATGTCTTTTTAAGTCCACAGGTTTAGGATTAATTGCTCAGCTCCACACAGTCTTATGATACTGCCTACATTTAAAGCTTCCTCACTAGTTTTTTTTTTACCAGTCTCACTGTTGATTTTCTCTAGCCTGAGCATCAGCTTTCTCTAAAGGAAAGTCTGGAATTAGTACTTGGCCATAGTCATCTTCATCATGCCCATCTATATCCATCTATTTACAGAGGCTAATCGGAACACCTCTGGCAACCATTCCATGACTTGTTTGTTTCCATGTATTATCCTTCAAGAGTGATCAATTCTCAATCTGTAATATATCAGTGTGTTACAGATTACTAGTTATCTCTCAGAATGCCCTCCACTACTTCTGCAGATTTCCCAGATATGAGAGAGAGAAAGAGGGAGGAAGGGAGAGGGGTAGGGGGAGGGGGGAAAGAGGCAGAGACAAACAAGAATGGAATGGAAGACGAGAGGAAAGGATGGATAGATGGGTAGAAGGTATAACAAAGGAAAAAAAGAGATTGTTTCCTTGTTCAGAAGAAATACTTATGTCCCTGTGTTCACATGTTCATATTTAGAAATCATTGCACAAGACACAGTGTTATATAAGCTCTGTGTGGCAGGGTTCCCAGATCACAGGGCTCAGGAACAAACTCACAGCAAATGTGGGTATGCCACAATGGCTACATCTGGACAGCAGCAATACACAAAGAACTTCAGAGAAAAGGCAATACTTGGAGAAGTGGACAATAGCTCCGGAAGTTCAGACTCCAAATTAGTTTTAAGAAATGGCTATCCTTTAATTCTGGATGGAACTGGATGGAGGACTTCTAGATAAAAAATAAATATACTTTCAGGAGAGAGATAATTGCATACTAATCTATTTGTGGAAAATTAGTTGAAAGTTGAAAGGAGGGAAATATTTGGTGTGTGACTCTGAGCAGTATTTAACAAAATGATCTTTCTGCCCAACCACAGGGATTTGTGATGGGTTCCCAGCGAAATAAAAGAGTGAATGAGATGGAAAAACTGTACAATATGTGCAGCTTCAAAATATGAAAAGTCGAAGCCATTCTAGTTTTAGCTTAATAGTCTAGTTAATCATGAAGAAATATCTGCTGCATCAGGTAAAAAAATCATGTAAAAGAGGCATGTAGGAGGTGGTCAATAAAATATTGATTTGTGAGAGAAGGAACTTCTCTCCATCCCTGCCTCATTCACACACCCACTCTCTC
>NW_011888934.1:1481156-1490732 GCF_000151845.1 Pteropus vampyrus | reverse complement strand
CTGCATCTTTGGCCTCATAGATACAGACATGACAAGTGGTGACCTCTTTTCAATTGCTTTCCTAAATAAAGTTTATATTGATCAACTGAATATATCAATGAAAGAAAATTAATATATGAACAACTTAGTGAATTTCTATATAATCAAATCTGTACTTGATACTGTATGACAGCTTACTCATTTAATCCTTATCGTACCTATAAGAAAGAATTCTTATCTACAGTTAGAGATGAGGAAACTGAAGCTTACACAAATAAGTGGCTTGCTTAGGATAATAACATAGGATCTACAGGGTTGAGATTTAAACCCAGATGATTTGATTTAGGTCCATTTCCTTTTCTTTTATAAAGCTTCAACCTATAGCTGATTTCACTCAGTCACAGCATCAATCCTAGTCATTAAAATACAAATTTGGTTGCAAGAGGTGTCAGGCACTGTTGGATAGCTAACCTAAGACCCATTCCCAAATATCTAAATACTCACTATCTCAGATTCCTCGAAGCAAAAAATGGCTAAATACCTGAGTTCTAGCCAATGATTTATAAGTGGAAGTTCGCTGGAGAATCTGAAAAAGTTTGCTTAATGATAAAAAAAAAAATACATCACTACTACTACACCAGCCCCTCTATATCCTGCATGAATATAGCCATGATGCCTGGAGCAGCAGCAACCATATTGTGACTATCAGGAAAAGGTAAAGAAAATTGCAGAGATGCTGACCCTGACATGGAGCTGCTCAGACAATATGAGTAGACACATACATCCTGACTGCTTGCTATGTGAGAAAAACAAACTTTATTTAAGGCACTGTTAGTTGATATTCTTGTAATTATAGGCAAAAAAAGTGTTGCTGGAGAATGTCTAAACATTTTCTCTAAATTATCCGGATGAGTGATATAACAAAAAAACTTTGATTATAATAAATACCTATCCTTACATAAAAAGCATATTTCCAAAGTCATAATTTCCTGACTGCATGTTTATCATTCATGTTTAGTTGATCTTAAACTCTGATTAATATAAGTGACAAAAGAAAATCTTATGAAAATTGAATTATTGAGATAAAGACAGTCACTCTGATTTTTCTAAACAGCATCTAACACACAGTTATTGCTTAAAGGCTGAGTGCTCAAAACTATGTATCTTATTAGCAACACATCTCAGTACTATCATTTGGAAAAAGTTCCTTCTCTCACAAATCAATATTATGAAGAATCAGGCAGCAGGTGGAGGATATAAAAATGAATCATTTTTCAATAACTTCTTTCAGTGTGGAAGGTATCACATGTCTAGACATATTTTGCTATTGAATCCCACACTGATATTTAAGGGGCTGTTTTTCCCCATTGCATACCAAATTACTCTAATTATAGCAAAGCATTTTTCTCACATGCTGTCAATCCTGGGCAGAGTGAAGTCCATCTGTGTCCCTCCCATTAGCTCCAGCCAGGATCCCACCTCAGTCATCAGATATGAGTTAAGAAATTAAGATGTTTTCTCTTCAGTTGATGAAGACAGTATTTTTTTTTTAATTTTTAGAATTGAGTGGAAATATTACAATTATTCCATTCCACATGGCATTTCATTAAAAATTTAACCTATTAATAATGAAAATGTAAAAAACTAATAAAACTTTGACTTAAAGATTAATACTTAGTGACCAGGAATTTGAAGGGACTGTCGTGTTCTCAAGGTTTTTTTTTTTGTTTGTTTTGTTTTTTTTTTAAAATCACCCTTAGATAATCAGGTGATCATGATTAGCAAATTTTCATCCATGTCTTCTTTGAGAAATTTTCTGGATGATAAACCCAGCGGAATAAGAAAGGCTTGATGTGTGGTTGGATCAGGGGTGCAAGAAGAAAGGAGAAAAAGGAAAAAAATAACAAAGGGAACTAGAAGACTTATGTGGCCTGGATAGTGAGAGTCACATGGGTATGACCAATAATAATTGCCCAGTTTGAATGGTTTACGAAAACGATTTTAAGAATGCATGATATAGCTCACGAGCTATTCCCCAATACACAAGCTTACCATTACGATATGTATGGAAAGATAATCTTCATTAACAAAAAGAAAGGGATTGGATTTTAAAGTTTCTAACAGGTCACAACATTGCTATCGAACACCTGATCCCATCACCCTTAACTTTTTCTTGGTCCTAACTTATACTTGGTCTTAACTTATACTTGCAATTACTTCAAATAAGAATAGAACTATATTCTGAGTTGTTTGTAGGTGTAACATTAGCCTTATCTTTTCCATGAAGCCTAGAGGCATTAGGCAATTAGATACTTTGACTTGTCCAAGTAGTAATTGATGATAGCCTCTGTTTCCTTCTTAACCACATCACTGCTCTCTTTTGAAACAATGTATTTCCAATGATTCTGTTGGTCTACAGGATAGTCACTTCCTTGTTGGAGCCCTGCTTACATTCAGGCTAGTCTGCACTGTCTTTCTTGAAGAAAAGATCTTCTGGAATAATTGAAAGAAATAATGTGTTTGAGACTTGTATCACATGTCATGAGTTTAAATACTAGCTCTGCAACTTACCAGGTGCATGAATACAGGGAAGTACTTAGCCTCCTTGAAACTTGACTTTCCTTTTCAAAACTGGGATCTTGGTACCTAACTCACGGGACTGTTAAAAGGTTGAATAAGACGGTTTGAAAGTGCCTGACTTATAGTGGGTCCAAAATAAACCTTCAGTGAATCTGAACTGTTTAGCTTTCCAGTAACATGAAAACAAATATCAGGAGCTCCGTATCTTCTTAGCATACAGAGACTTATGTGTAGTACATATGAGAATACAGATTCTTTAATGTTTATACGTGCATTGTTACAAAACCAAAAAAACAAAAAACAAATGTCACATATTCACCTTACAGGACTAGAAAGATAGCACTGACCTTCTCCCAGGAAATGACAGATGTTCAAAACAAGCACTTTTTAAAAATTCCATAGTATGCAGCATAAATCAGAAAAGCATAAAACTGTGTTTCTTGTTTGATCAACATTATCAACATTTCTTTTTTTCTAGCTTCCATCTTCCTTTTATTGCTTGGCTTGCTATCTCCCTCAATAGAAAAGGAAGGCTACTAGGATGTTTGTTATAATCGTCCGCTTAAGGTTCGATGGCAGATCACGTGTTTTACTTAATTAAATAATGTCCAATTAATTGATTTGTTTGTAGACATTCTTAATTTAGTAAACGCTGAGCAGAATGCTAAAAATATCATTATATTTGTGACAGAGGCACCACTAAAGTCTGATAATTGATAGCTTTGCTGTTTCCTCTGATGGCCTGAAAAGCTTTTAAAGCTAAATTCTGTAATCATGTTCATCTTTGGAAATTAGTTTTGTGAAACCACACATTTAGTTCTTGCTGAGAAATCTCATTTTAGTCGTTTTAACATAATTTATAATGCATAAACTAAATTAGCTTTTGTAGCTAAGCCAGCACATTTTTCTTTAATTTTTATCTCATCCTAATATATTTTTGACCTTGAAAACTGTAATGTCTGTTGGATATTGAAGCCTCTGAACAAAGAAAATCATTTCCATTCCATCACTATGGTTACACTTTCTTCACTCTCCAGCACTGAACAGCACTGAAAGTGTTGAATCTGGATTCCTCAGGAGGACAAGGGGAACTTCATGTAATATCATTTAGTTCTGATTAAATAAACACATATACATAATGGAACCCAGGAAAGTAGCAAATTACTTCATTCTGTTTACATTGCATATGATATGACTGATGATAAGGGGCAATCTATCACCAAATGTTATTCACATCAGGTTCTGTTGTATGTGGTTTTTTCCCCAGGCAATCACACATACATATTCGTCTCAAAAAACACAGTCAGAATGCCAGGCAGCTCCTAACACCTCCAGTACTCCTGAAGTCAAAGCGGTTTCATCCCTTTCTAACAACAGAGAACTTCAAGTGTGAAACATACAATTCCCTGTCCACCAGAGACGTGTTTCAAATGAGCTTGTGACACGTCTCACACCATCCTAAAATGGCTTTGGCTGCCCTACGAAAGCAAGATAAGGAACTGGTCATTCAAACAAATATTATACCTGCTGCCTCTGATAGAAAAAAAAAAAAGATATTCTTTTCACAGATGGCACCATTTGGTAAAACATCGCTTGAATTTTTTTTTTATCACACAGCTGGTTCACGATTTTAACTGCAGTAGGTCTTTGTTTTTTCTTCTCCTTGGTAGTTCATGAATCAAAGGCATCTTGAAGAAAACTGATGGCAACAGTCAGTATCTTCAAGTGGCCATAAATGTTTAAAAGAGTATATCCGATCAATATTATGGCAAATTAAATCCATATAAACTCAAATGAAATGTCTCATTCTTAAAATTCACATGCACACAGATTTCCAGCTATCTTGATTGGGTTGTGCAAAAGCAATGCAGAGCTATAATTTTAGCAGCAAATGATAAATAAAAAGTGGGGTGAGGGAGGAAACACTTGCCAATATGCTAGATCTCAGGTAGGGAAGAAATCTTCATCTTTAATAGCTTTCAGGTACAGAGACCACTTTATTCACCTCTGTGGACTGGCACAGGGCTCCCCATTGTGAGTATGCATTACATGTTTGTGATATGAAGGAATAGGTGGATGGATGAAAGGGCTCACTGTTTTAGAAGATTTAAAAATTCTTTAATGTCAGCACAACACACTGACACTCAGATTAAAGGCAGAACTCTTTTTAACTTACAATTTCAAATAAGAGAGGGCTGTCAGTCACAGTCACACAAAGGTTTGAACCCAGTCACAGGCTAACAGCAAGCTAGAGCCTCAAGCTGGAGGGTGCAGTTGATGTATGGCATAGATGGAGGTTAGCGACTTTTGTTCCCTGGACTTTCTGTGGATTGGCTAATTGGAATAATTCTATGTCTCCAGGGCATAGGAGCTAGTTGTCCAGTACCTGGCCTCTGGGTAGTTAAGGCAGGTGCATAGTGGCCTAGTGGCTCCAGAGGATGAGAATCTGAGAAGGAAAGTGATTGGGGTCTGGACTTAATGAGCTGCTCAAGAGAGGGAACTGACTTGTCTATAGCTAGAGCCTCAAAATTGGATCAAGACAGCATTAAAAACAAACAACAACAGAAAACACAAACAAACTAACTTCTTTTATACTCTTCTGCTCATAGAAAGATAGAATCCAGACAAAATTCAAGAAAGCACTACATGTGATTTAAAAGCAACCAAAATATGAGTCAAGTGTGCCAGGGAATGTTTAACAGAAGCTAACCTGACCCTTACTTGTGCTAACTATAAACATAATTACAACATCATTTACTAGAAGACTTTTGGTAGGATAATCAAGTATTCATAACTTTGTTTTGGTGGTAAAAGATCCAGAAAAAAGGCAACTCCCAAACATTTCCCATATTTTAATGGCCTCAAATGTTTTCCCACAATGTGCCAGGGTCAATTCTGCACATGGGCTAGAACAAGCAAATATGTCTGGGACTGTCCAAGTTCCAGAGAGACTGCTATCACATAGCATGCTGCATCACAGAAAGAAATCAAAAGCCAGATATGGCAGGCAGATGGACAGTCCCCAAAGATATCCCCATACTAATCCTTAGAACCCGTGAGTATTACAGTACATATCAAAGGGGAAACTATGGTTGCAACTGGAATTAAAGTTGCTAATCACCTGACTTTTAGAAAGATTACCCAAGTGGGTCCAATGTAATTACAAGGGTTCTTAAAAGTAGGTGAGGGAATCAAAAGGGGAAGTTAAATCAATAAGATGTGAGAGGACTCAGCTGACTGACATTGCTGGCTTTGAAGGAGGAGGGAGGACGCCATGACAAAAGGAGTGTGGGTGGCCTCTAGATATTGAAAAGGCAAGGGAATGTGTCCTCACCTTCAGTCCCCAAAAAGAGACACCATCCTGCAGACTCACTAATTTCAAACCAGTGAGACTCATGTTGGTCTTTTGACCTAGAGAATTGTAAGATAGTAAATTTGTGTGTTTCAAAGCCATGACATTTGTGATAATTTGTTACAGCAGCAAATAAGTAACTAATGACCATCCAAACTCCCAAATCATGAAAGCACTGCTTTTTTTTGTGGATTTCAATTCACCTTAAATTTTGTTTACTGAAGAGGCAAATCCTCAATGATTTATCCAGGGGCAACTGATTTTTGCTTTTGTTGAAATATCTGTATGTTTCATATACAATGTAAGATAACCTCATTCTGAAAGCATTCTCTTAAAATACTATCCTTCATTCTCAAATATCAACTCTCTGAATATTTATATTTAAAAATAAAATCTAACCTATTTCGATTTTGTAGGAGATGACACTGAACAGAAGAAATTTGCTTCTCAGACCACAATACATACTTCAAGGACTTCAACTCTAATGCCAAATTATATCCGAGGGAGATAGCCATATTTTATCCATGTTAAAGTAATAATTTTTTAACTTTCCTTCGTATTCATTCCTGCACACTCAAAAGAATACACCTTGGACTCATTAGAAGTGGAAGATGCCAGATTTTATACTATGTTTTGAATGGAACACATTGAATAGTGAAGAAGAAGTAGTTTTAAAGTCAGAGACTTGAGAGTGGCTAGCAAAATGGTTTGAGTTGTCTCAGCATAGATCCTTTATGGGCAGGCATTATTTTAAGCTGGTTATCAAGTTTATGGGTAAATATCAAGAGATGCATAACCTAGAGGGGAGATCACTGAGTAGAGATTAAGATCAAACTGAATGTCAATCCCAGCTTCCCTCCTGAGTAACAGTGGGCAGTTTTCGTGTAACCTCCCTCTGTTTTTGTGCGACCTTCCTCTATTTCTATAGCTAAATCAAAATGCTTCCATATCTTGCAGAGATCCGCTAGTCCCTTTACTTTCTATTTGTTTCCCTTAATGGAGTTTCGATTCTTTGATTTGTCTCTTCTGCTTTTTTCATTTCTGAGTTCAGAAAGCTTCAGAATCTGATTTCTCTCTCCCTTTTCTCGCTTAACTTTCCAATCTAGACTTTAAATGTCAAGGGTCTTTCCATTTTCATATTGGGTTTGCCTTATTTTCCTTTTTTACTGAGGGGAAAGTTTCTTTAAAAATCTACTTTGTTACTGTTGTTTACTTTTGTTGTTTTTATAGCAAAACTTTCTGTCTCAGAGGAAGTAACGGTAATCAAATCTCTAGAGGCAAATTTACTCCTATATTCAACATCTATTCATTGAATACCTACTTTACTTCTTGATAAACTTCAGGGAGGAAAGATAAAAAGATAAATAAGGCATTTCTTACCCTCAAGAAATTCACCAACTACTAAATAAGAAAAACAACTCTATTGTAGAAAATAAATAAGTGAATGTGATCACTGATTCCTGAAGGACCTGATATATATAGCACTACATGATGCTTTTTCTTTCCTTTCTTATCATTGTTCTTGACCTCTTGAAATAGTACACCTCGGCCCAAATTCCCTCAGTTGAAATACAACCTAAGAGAAGAGTAAACAAGGAGGCATCTGTCCCATCAGTGGCTCACAAATACTTGAACTTTAAATACTTCATGAGAAAGGAGAATAAGGCGAACTAAAGCATGATAAGTAATTTCCTCTTAAGAGTGTTCTCAGTACTCTCACAATGCCAAAGCGCCTTTTGAAGTTATTGAAAATTCTGTCCAGGAAAGAGACACAGAGAGGCTGGAAAATAAAAACAAGTTAATTCTGACTAGCTGGAATATTCAATTAATAGCAAAACATTCTCTACTTCACATTGAAAAAATATTGTTTTAGTATTTCTCTATGCCTTTATTCCCATCCCTAAACCTTTTCCAACCTCCATGCGTTTTTTTTCTTCAGTCTTTCTCCTAGACAAGTAGGCTAATCATCTCAAGGCCATCTTCAGTTCCTCTCTTTATCTTACACTACTTTTCAATCAGTCACTAATTGATGCTGATTATACCTTAGTAATGTCCAGATCTATCCCCACTCCCCTTTTAATTGATGAATATAGTTTAATCATAGGGTATGATACAATTTATCTATTCTTTTTGAGTTGTTTTAGTTTGGGGTTGTTATGAATAAAGCTGCTATGAATATTTGTATAAAAGTATTTTGTCTTGGTTATAATATCTAGGAGCAAAATATTTGGTCATAAGGTAGTAGTATATTTTAATTTATAAGAAACTGCCGGTTTCCAAATTGGTTGTACTATTCTGCACCCTTATCAGCGATGTATGAGAATTCTAGTTGTTTCACATACATAGCCAACATTTAGTGTTGTTAGGCTTTTAAAATTTAAGCCATTCCAGAAGTATAGTGATATTTTAATACAAATTTGCATTTCACTGATGACTAATAATATGCAATTTTTCAAGGGCTTATTGAACACTAATGTATCTTCCTTTGTGAAGTACCTAATCTGCCTATTTGTTACTGAGATGTCTTCTTATTGTTGAATTCAAGGGGTTTTTATATACTCAACATATAAGTCCTCTATTGTGTATTTATACCGTGATGTTTGTTCCCATGCTTACTTATTCAGTTTTTTTTTTTTAATGAGGACATTCAATAAGCTGAAGTTTGTAATTTTGAATAACTTTGTATCATTTTTTTCTTTTATGATCAATGATTTCAAAGAACGCTTTACCTATCCCAGGGTTACGAAGATATTCTCTTATATATTATTCTAGAAACTTTACATTTTTAGCTTTCATTTAAGGTCCATGAACCACATTGAAATAATATTCGAGTGAGGTGCGAAGCAAGGGCTGAGTTTTCTTTGTTTTTCCTCACTATGGATATCCAATGATTCAGCATTATTTCTTGAAAAAGAATTTGTTCTCTCCCATTGAATAGCTTTAGCCCTTGTCAAAAATCACATTGACTAGGTGTTGGCCTATTTCTAGACTCTCTGTTGGGTTCCATTGACCTTAAAGGGCCAAATCAGTATTAGGCTAATATCACATTTTCTTGATTAGTGTAACATCACAGTAAGTCCTCATTTGATGTCCTCAATGGGTTCTGCGACTTTAAGCGAAACAACATACAATGAAACCAATTTTACCATAGGCTAATTAACATAAACAAGAGTTAAGTTCCTATGGCATCTCATCAATGATATAACAAAACAATATTGAAGGAAACGATGTTGAAACCAGGTAGTATATATCTTTTGACTTGTTTCTCCTAAGATTTTTTTTTGTACTATTCTAGATCCTTTGCATTTCCAAATAATTTTAAGATCAGCTTGCCAATTTTTAGTAAGGAAAAAAAGCCTTGGGATTTGAGATTGTTTTAAAAAGCTACAAGTAAAATTGGGAAATTTTATATTTAACAAAATTAATCCTCCAATCCACGAATATTGTCGATCTTTAATTTTGCTGTTTTCAGTGAGTAGTTCTTTAAGAAATTTATATCTAATTAATGTTTTGATGTTTTAATCAATTTTTTAAAAATCCAGTCTTCAAATTATCTGTTACTATTACATAGAAATGCAATTAATTTTTGTATATTTATCTTATGTTCTGTGGCTTGGCTAACTTCATGCATTTGTTCTAGAATCTTTTTATTGGTAGATCCCATA
>NW_011888934.1:1459568-1480391 GCF_000151845.1 Pteropus vampyrus | reverse complement strand
GTATAAAATAATTTTTACCCTATGAATCTAAAATAGTATTCACTATGTAACTTCCTTGGAAGAATAGAGAAAATAGACAATACAATAATATCCTTTTTAAGTCTAATTCATTTGCAGAACCCCAGTAGAGAAAGACCAATTCTCAATTTTATCAATCTCTGATAATCAATTTTTTTTGTTTCACTGATTTGTTTCTATTATTTTGTTTCATTTCTTGCTCATTTAATTAATTTCCACTCTATTATTTTCTTCCATTTGCTTTGGTGTAATTTGCTTTTCTTTTTCTATTTTCCAAGAGTGTAAGCACGGATGGCTGATTTAAAACCATTCTTTTTTTTAATATAAGCATTTGCCACTATAAATTTCTATGTAAACAATGTTCTATTTGTACCCCACCAACTTTGTTTTTATTACCATTTAAAAAATATTATCTAATTAACTTTGTAATTTTTTGTATTTGGTGCATGGATTATTTAAAAGTGTGTTGCTTAATTTAGAAATATTTGAGAATCGTGTGGATATTTTGTTACTGGTTTCTAGTTTAATTCTTTATGGATAGAGAATATACACTATAAGATTTCAGTATTTCTAAATTTATAAACTCTTTTTAGTGGTCCATCATATAGTGTTCTTTAATTATCCATTAGGCTTAATTGGCTGATAGCAGTGTTTAAATCTACATATTTACAGATTTTAGTCTATTTGTCATATTGGTTACTAAGAGTTAAAATGCCCAGCTCTGACTATGAAGATGTCTAATTTTGCTTTCAGTCCTATCAGGTTTTGACTCATATGTTTTGAGGCTCTATTATAAATGTATGCACACTTAGTATTATTATATCTTTCTAATGAATAATAGTTAACTCAATAATTAACTCATTGTTCATATCATTATGAAATGTACCACTTTATCTCTGGGAATTCTTTCTTTGAACTCTACTTTGTATGTCACTGATGTAATTACTACACCTTTATTCTGGTCAGTATTTTTTAACCTATCTATGTTTTTATATTTAAAGCACATCTTATATTAACTCATGAGAATGGCTAAAAAAAAAAAAACAGTTTTGTAGTTTTTTATAAAACTAAACATGCAACTCATAAAAATGAGCAGTTGTACTGTTGGGGACTTATACCAGAGAATTGAAAACTTAGGTCCACACAAAATAATCTGTATACAAATGTTCATAGCAACTTTATTTGTAATAGCCAAAAAAGTGGAGACAACACATAGGTTCTTCAATAGATGATTGGTTAAACAAACAGTGATACATCTACATTATGGAATACTACTCAGTAGCAAAAAGGAACAAATTATCTGTACCTGCAATAACTTGAATGCATCTCCAGGAAACTATATTGAATAAAAAAAGCCAATTCCAAATGATTCCATTTGGACTACCACATGATTCCATTTATTGCATTCTTACAACGACAAAATTATAGAAATAAATAACACATTAGTGGTTGCCAGAGGTCAGTTATGGGGGATTGGAGGAGAATTGGGTTTGCCAAAATAAAAAGAGAGCAATGTGTCTGCTAATTCAGAGATCTGTGTTATTTCTGGGTCTGTTGCTACTGACTCATCTTCCTCCTGGTTAAATGCTACATTTTCCTATTCCTCACATATCTTCAAATATGTTATTATATACCCAACTGTGGATTTTATGTTGAAATATAAATCTGAATTTTGTTGCCTTTGTTTAAAGACTGTTGTATTTTGTTCTGACAATTTATTGACAGATCAGCTTTACCCTGGCAAGGCTTAGTTTTAAGCTGTTTTATGATGGATCTAGAGTAGCCCTTTTTTCTAGAGCTAGAGTAGTCCTACTCTTAAGTAATACCTTTTTTGGGGTCTCAAAATTCCCAGAGTGTTTATGAGGTTCCACCAGTTTAGATGGTTATAACTCCATCTTCTTGCACTGTGCAAACTCTACGATTCTGTTCACTTCACAGTTATCCAATAGCTATTCTCTGCCTAATCTCACTGATTCTTGATCTGTCCATATACAGCTTTCTATTCATCTCGAAACTCAAGTACAGCCTTATGCAGATTTCTAAAGTTATCATATCTGTGCATCTGCCTTCTTCTCAGTAACCTGATCTATAACTTTCAGCTACATTCGCAGTCCCAAACTCTAATCTCTCTTGCCTCTACCCAGTGAAATCACTTCTTTAAAAAGAAGCAAAAACACTTAAAAAAAACCCTGAGCTTAACTTTTTAAAAATAGGGTTCCACTTTCCTGTGTTGAGGTTTAGATAGTGGTCCCAGGTAGAAAGCCGGAGAGAAATAAGGTGTTTTCCTTATCTCAAGCATCACAGCCCTGTTCTATCTATTGACCAATCTCTGAAAACTGTTTCTTCATAGCTTTTGTCCAGTTTTACAATTCTTTATAACAAAAAGGTTAAGTCCTATAGCCATTTCTCCATAATGGCTTGTACTGCATCTACACTTAAATATGATGCTTTAGTTCATCTCAAAATTTCATGAAATACTCTTAAGCCATTTTCTGGCTAAGACCTAGCTTAAATAGGTAAGTTAAGCACTTTCTGTTACCCTTGATTAAGCTCCTCAAGAGTAGAAGCAGATCTTATTCACTCTGTTGTTCATTGCATTTGAACTCAATTTTTTATACATAACAGATACTCAATAAATACATTAAACTTTTGGTAGGTGTTATTTTCAACATTATACACAAAAAAACCTAAATCCCAGAGAAGACAAATTGGGGAAAGGGGAAGAAATTAATATTGGTTAAGTGATGAGATTTGCAAACTATGGGTCACAGGCCGAAATAAGCTCATTTGTCTTTTTAATTTTATTGAAATATAGCTAACATACAATATTACATTAGTTTCAGGTGTACAAAATAGTGATTTGACATCTATATACCTTATGAAATAATCACCACAAGTCTATTAACCATCCATCTTGTGCAAAGTTATTACGATATTATTGACTCTATTCCCTATGCTGTACATTACATCCCTGTGATCTATTTATTTTATAACTTAAATTTTGTACCTCTTAATCCCCTTCATCTTTTCACCTATCCCATCATGTCCCTCCCCTCTGGCAACCGGTATCTATGAGTCTGTTTCTATTTTGTTTTGCTAGTTTGTTTGTTTTGTCCTTCAGATTCTACATATAAGTGAGATCATATGGCATTTGTCTTTGTCTGACTTATTTCATTTAGCATAATACCCTCTAGGTCCATTCATGTTGTTGCCCACTTGTCTTTTTTAAATAAAGTTTTATTGGAACACAGCCATGCTCATTCCTTTATATATTGTCTCTGGCTGCTTCATGCGATGAGTAGTTAGGCCTGCAAAAGTCTAAGATATTTACTATCTGGCCCTTGACGGAAGAAGTCTGCCAACTGCTGATTTAGTATATGTTATATTCTGGGCAATATGTTCACTATTGTTCCAACCGTTTCACCTCATTTAATTTCACAGCCACAATGTAAAATGATAAATAATGCCATTATCCAGATGTGAACTCTGAAACCAGAGTGGTAACTTGTCCCAAGTTCTATGGCTCATAAGTGGCAGAGCAAAAACTTGCATTCTGATTTATCAGATTCTGATGTCTCCACTCTTTTCACTTCTTAGAGAAACTTGAAAAGAAATGAAAGGCCTTTATAGTGATTTGTACATCATCACATTTGGGCAAGTGGAGTTAAAGTAAGCTAAAGAGCTGGCTTCATACTCTATAATAAGAATATTTTATATTATTACTATTTATAAGGAACTTTTTATATGTTGACCCCTGTACTGATGAAGAATTATGTGTGGTATCATACATACATACATACATACATATGTATATAGCTATATACATACATATATACACCTATATGCACCTATATACATATGTATGTATGTCTAACTTTATCTCTCACAGACATTCTATGAAGATATTTTTATAGATTATATGCTTAGAAAGATTATATTACAAAATAGTAATTATAAATCAAGGATTCAATCTGGTTTTCCTAACTCGCTATTTGTACCTTCTTTCCATTCTTTCTCAACTCTCTCCTCTAGGTTTCCATGACTTCGATCACTATTCCATGAGGAAGAATAATGTCTTAGGGGTCCTCTATGGTTACACAAAATACTAAAAGCCCACTTATCAACAGATCTTTTGGGAATCCTTGGTAAGCTTCCAACCCTCACTCCCAGCCCTGTCAAGATGTGATATTTTTCTTTCCTCTCTTTTTTTAAAGTGCTTTAAGCTCTGAGCTATCATCATTTAATTTTAAATTATCTTCTGGTTTTCTACATAGGCCAAGGATGAAAGTAGTCTGGGGAAAAAATGGTAGCGACAATAAATGAGAAAAGAAGCATTTGTGAAATCGTTTTCTTCTTTTCAAGAAGAGTTGTAATAGTATTTTGTATCAACATAACTCCTTCCTTTAGCTGTAACAAAGTTAAAGAAGTGTTGGTGCCCAAGGTCAGACTGCTCAGGGGGCAGAGTTAAGGACATAAGTTACCATTCGCCCAATTGAGTTTTCTGAAAACTAGCTCAAAAGAGAGTTCTCTCATAATAAACAGGCCAACAGATGTTATACTGTCCATGTCAAATCTACAGGATAACTAAGAGTATGATGAAATGTAAGATGCCATGTTGATAAGGCAATTTTTGGGAGGATTTTTGTTCACATAAAGAGGTACAGTTACCCCTCATGGATGCTCTGAGTAGGTTGTCTTATTTTTAGAAATGTTCCAAAGGTGAGATATGGCAGTGGAGTAAGTGTGTAAAACCTGAATGCAAATGTGACATGTTTTACAGCTAGCCAGAAAATACCCAGTTTTTATGATTGTGCAGTCATTTCTCCAATAATAGGTACTGCACTAACATTCTCTCCCAAAGGGAACAGAAGTGGGCCTGACTGTCTAGGGGAGACCAAGGAGTCAAAAAATCACAGCAAAGGACCAGTGAACCACTAAGTGGGACAACAATCCCACAGGGCCTAGAAAGCTGGCCACCATTTCAACTACATCTTCACCAGAAGTTTTTAATTGAGTCTTTTGAGGATTTTTCCCCCGCTGTGGGGATGCATCCTTGATTTCCTAATAGCAGTTAAGAAAAACTGAGTTCATTTTAGAACCAACAGTTGGAACACGTCAGTTCCATAAAACAAAAGCTGTCTTCTCATTTTAAGTCATCAACAGTCATCTATCATGCCCATTGGATTATGCATATCCTGAAGCAGCTTGTTTTCTTTCAGTTTGCTCATTTCCATCACTGCCATCTTTCCTGGCATCCAAACCTTAAATTTGCCTCCTTTTTTTCATTTCCCCAGACCTAGCTCAATGGTGGATGCTGGCCTTACACACAACATCGGTAACTGATCAGTTACCTAGGGTTGAGATAGTAGCAAGAGTTGAGAAAGGATTACAACAACGTCAGTTAAGAGTCACCTGACCTTGACTATTTCCTTGCTCTGCCTCAAATGCTTGTGGAAAAAAAAGGTAGAGAAAAAAGATTAAATGGTAGAACATGTGCTTCTTCACTAAATGTCACTTGGGCTTAGGTTGTTAGGTTTGAACTGGAGATAGGAAAAAGAATGAGACTGGACTTTTAAATTTATGGGCCTTGTCTTAACCCAAAAGGCCTAAAAGTCAGTGGAATCATCTTAAAAAGTTAATATAGGATAAAAACGGAGTAAATTGGTAGAGCATGTTTAAGATAGTAACTGAAAAACAATAAGCCTTTTTTTGGGGTTTGTACTCCACTGAATTCAGACTGATAAACAGATTACACTATTTTTTTTGTAACTTAATTTATGTAACCAAGATGCAAGCCTAAGCTAGTGCAGAAAACATATCTTTTGGAATTATTTCAAATCTCTGACACTTAATACCTGAGTGAATTGGATTACTTCACATCTCTTGAGTCTGTTTTTACATCTATAACATGGGAATATCATTCACCTACTGTACAATCATCATGAGAATCACTTGAGATAAATGCATAGAAAGTGACTAGCACAATACTGGACACAATAAGGATTCAATAATCATTCTATTATTATCACATTTGATTACCTATTCTGTCTATCTCATTTTCACCAATCCAAATACTTTGATTCTTCTTTAGGTTCTAGCTCCTTATGAATCCATCCTTAACTATCATATTTGACCGTTTTATTCAAGTATTTGTAAGTAATTGTCAGGAAGACATGGTAGACATTCTGCATAGCTTCTACAGAGCAATTTTATATAAAAAATAAAAATAAATAGATTCTGATTGAGTATCTGAAATTGCTTACAACCATTTAAACTAATCAATAATATTTGAGCAATAGGGAACACTTCATCTCTGAAAACAGGGACACTGCTGAATGCTGCCACATAACAGCACACACAGTTTTGGTATCTGATAGATAGAGGTTCAGATCTTGGTTTTCCCAACTTACTAGTGGCAAGACCTTGGCCAAGTTGTGTTACCTCTCTGAGTCTGTTCCCTTAATATGAAAATCAGTCTTAATATTACCTACTGAGTCAGCATTGTTCTGAAGATTAAACCTTATAAAGAACTACCCCCAACTACCACCAACCAAACCAAACCAAACCAAAACCAAACCAAACCAAACCAAACCAAACCAAACCAAACCAAACCAAACCAAACCAAACCAAACCAAACCAAACACTACCTTATAGACAGAGATCTGTCAGGCTCATGAAACCTTAGGAATATAGGGGCATCATAATGTCTGCCAGGATTACAGACAATAGTTGAAGCCCAGCTCAGAGGAGAGTATTTTGACATAGGCGTTTAAAGAAAAAAATATCTTCTCACACTTGCAACACTTTCATGATATCCCCCCAATAGTAGCCTTTGCTACCATAATATCTCACATCCGATGACTAGAGAGCACAGGCACTTTTCAGATGAGATGAGAAGACAGTACATAGTGGGACTTTACTTCCTTTCCAGAAGTGTTTGTCTTTTATTCTTCTGGGCTTTAGGCATCTTTTTATGTAGTGTAATCCTTTAGATGTTATAAAAATGTCCGGGTAGATTCAGATGCTTGCACTCATTATTTGAAACAATAGTGTTCTTTGCAACATCTATTATCAATATGTCAAAATGACTACCAAAATTCTACATATTCTACATATTTTTCCAGCTTTATTGAAATATAATTGACATAGAACATTATCTAAGATGTACAGCTGTGTTGATTTGATATAGTTCTATATTGCAAAACATGTCATTACCACCACAGTATTAGCTAATACCTACATCACGTCACCTAATTACCATTTTTTTTTTGTGGTGAGAACATTTAATACAGTATTATTATATAATACAGTATTATTAACTATAATTACTATGCTGTACATTATATCTCAGAAATTATTCATCTTATAATTGAAAGTTGGTACTTTTTGACCAACATTTCCTCTTTTATTCCACCCCTTGCCCCTGGTAACCACCATTCTAGGCTCTGTTTATTTGAATTCGGCATTTTTAGATTCCCAAAGTAAGTGATATCAAACAGTCTTTGCCTTCCTCTAATTTATTTCATTTAGCATAGTGCCCTTAAAGTTCATCCATGCTGTCCCAAATGGCAGAATGTCCTTTCTCATGGCTGAATAATATTCCAATGATATCTATCTCTATATCTCTATCTCATTCTTATTTCTATATCTCTATATTATCTATATCTATATCTATCTATATCTATACCTATATCTATACTTATACCTATATTTATCAATATCTCTATATTCCCCATCTGCTTTACCCATTCATCCATTGATAGACACTTAGGTTGCTTCCATATTTTGGCTATCGTGAATAATGCTGCAATGAACATGTGGATATCTCTTCAAACATGTAGATGTATTTTCAAACTCCTGTTTTTATCTCATTGGATATATATCCAATAGTTTTACTTCTAATGTTTTGAGAAATATCCATACTGTTTTCCATAATGACTGCACCACTTTACATTCCCACCAACAGGGCAAAAGTGCTCCCTTTTCTCCACATCCTTGCCAGTACTTTTTCTTTTTGATGATAGTCATTCTAATATATATGAGGTAATATATTAGTATGGTTTTGATTTGCATTTCCCTGATGATTGAGCTCCTTTTGTGTACCTATTGGTCATTTGCATGTCTTCCCTGGAAAAATATCTATTTAGTTTCTCTGCCCATTTTTAAATCCAATAGTTTGTTTGTTAGTGAGTTGTATGAGTTCTTTGTACATTTTGGATATTAACCCCATATCAGATCTATGATTTGCAAATATTTTCTCCTATTCCATATGTTACTTTTTATTTTGTTGGTGGTTTCCTTTGCTGTGCAGAAGCTTTTTTAATTTGATGTAGTCCCACTTGTTTATTTTGCTGCGTTGCCTTTGTTTTTTGATGTCAAATCCAAAAAATTACTGCCCAGACTGTTGCCAAGGAGCTTACCTTCTATGTTGTCTTCCAGGGATTTTACAGTTTCAGGTCTTAAGTTTAAGTCTTTAATCCAAGTTGACTTTATTTTTGCGTATAATGTAAGATAGTAGTCCAGTTTTATTCTGCTGCATGTAGATAGTCAGCTTTCCCAGCACCATGTATTAAAGATACTATCCTTTTCCAATTATATATTCTAGTCTCCTTTGCTATAAAATAATTGACTATATAAGCATGAGTTTACCTCTGGACTCTCTATTTCATTGCATTAACCTATCTGTTTTTATACCAATACATACTGTTTTGATTATTATAGCTTTGTAATGTAGTTTAAATCAGAAACCGTGATGTCTTCAGCTTTGTTCTTCTTTCTCAAGATTATTTTGGCTATTCAAGGTCATTTGTGGTTCTCTATAAATTTCAGAATTACTTTTCCTATTTCTGCGAAAAATGCCATTGAAATTTTGATAGAGATTGCATTGAATCTGCAAATCTCTATGGCTAGTATGGTCATTTTAATATTATTAATTCTTCCAATCAATGAGCATGGGACATCTTCCCATTTATTTGTGCCTCCTTCAATTTCTTTCATCAATGTCTTAATAGTTTTCAGTATATAGGTCTTTCACTTCCTTGGTTAAATTAATTCCTAAGTATTTTATTCTTTTTGATGCTATTGTAAATGGATTTTTCTCTTAATTACTTTCTGATAGTTAATTGTGAAGTATAGAGAAATGATTTTTGTATACTGATTTTTGTATCTTGCAACTTTACTGAATTTATTAGGTTTAACAGTGTTTTGGTAGAGTCTTTAAGGTTTTCTCTATATAATATCATGTCATCTGCAAATATAGTTTTACCTCTACCTTTCTTATTTGAATGCTTTTTATTTCTTTTTCTTGCCTAATTGCTCTGACTAGACTTTCATCGCTATGTTGAATAAAAGTGGTGAAAGTGGGCATCCTTATCTTTTTCCTAATCTTAAAGGAAACACTTTCAGCCTTCCATCATTGAGTATGATGTTAGCTGTGGGCTTGTATAAATAGCTTTTATTATGCTGAGGTACATTCTCTCTATGCTCAGTTTGTTGAGAGCTCAAAATTCTACATATTAAGCAGTGAAGAAATTGAATCAATGTGATAGACTGAGTACACAGGTTCACCTCCCAATATCCAAATTCCTTGAAGTGACTGAAAAATTTTTTTAATAAAAATTAATTCTTCATTCACCTGACAAATATTTGTTGCCTCCTACTATGCTCTAAGTGCTATTGTGGTGAATAGGTTAAGCAAGACTCCTGAACTCATGGAGCTTACGTTTAGTCATGGTGAAAGGACAGGAAAAAATACAATAAACAACATAATGATAGATAATGATGTATACTACAAAATTAATAAAAAAGAATACTATGATTGGGAGTGACTGTTAGAAGGGGGTTGGGGGACTGTTTCATCTGAACACTCAATGAAATCCTTTTAGAAGAGGTAATATGGAGTCAAGACCTGAATGATCCAAACATCCAGACTTCAAAATCTTTGAGAAAGAATATTCTCAAAGGTCTAGCAAGTTCAAAGGCCTAGAGTGGATCTGAATGTGACCCACCTGAGGAAGAGAAACCCCTTCCATGAGAGCAGAGTAATATCCACGGACCAGAAGTTTTGAAGAATCAGTAGGATTGAGAAAGCAAAAGGGTTTACATTGCCAGGGAGACAGGTACAAATTTTCCTAAGACAAACTTGAATTCTGGTAATTCTCAGGTGATACTATCCATAGTCAGGCAATATGGGAAGCTAGGCAAAGGTCACAGGTTAAACAAAGGGCAGGTGTGGAGAGAATGCTAGCCAAGGTAGTACAGAGTTTCTTAGTACATTTCAACTTATTTCGTTCAAGTGCCTCATCTTTTAAGTTCCCCCGAAGAAATAGTACATTGTGTACACTTAAGCCCTTTCCATCTCTCTGCTGGTGAAAGAGAGTCCTATAATGAGAGATTATTCTAGATAACGTCTAACATTCCTTCTAGGTCTTCAATTTCCAAATATTAGAAATATTATAAAATAACAGCAACTAAAATATCTAAATTTAGGTAATTTGTTTTCCTGTCATAAACAGAGGAACAGTCAAATTTCTTATGGAAATAACTGACAGACTGATATTAAAATAAAAAAAAAGGTTTTACTAATATTTATGAACTTTCTGAACGTTCTGAGGGAGAAAATTCACATTTAGAGATTTTAATTCTAAATACTGGACAATTCTAAACTTTGGGCGATTCACCATCACTTTTTACTTCAGATTCCTCAGCAAAAATTGGCAAAAAATAACACGTTTCACCTATGCCAGTGGTTGACCCATTGGGGTCCTAAAAATAAAAAAATAAAAATTATAAAGTTTTTACAAAGTATATAAATTATTGAGGTGGTTATATAGTCTGCTAATCCACTCATTCATCAAAAATTTTAAATTCTTACTACATGCAAGACCCTGAGCTGGATACTGCAGGGTTTATAGAAAAATAACCATAGCCCTTGCACTTCTTACAATATAGAAAAATAAGTAGTCAACTTTTTTTACTACCAAACAAGGATGTGTGGGAACCATTTCTGCTTTTTCTAGGTGAGAATGATGGCTGTTGTTAAATGTGTTAAGGCATTTTGATTTTGTAAAATTCTGATTTTAGAATATCCCACCCACCCCTTTGAGAGAATCTTCTAAGTGAGAAGTTACAAAGAATGTATGGGACATGAGCCGATCGGGAGAATTAGCCAGGGGAAGACGCTCATTCCTGGAATTCATGTCGATCAGTAGTAACCTTGGTTCTGAAAGTAGCTTAGAGCTGAAAATCTTTCAGAGAGAAGAATTTAAAGGTCCATCAAAACGGGAAAACATGAGAAAAGAAAGATGACACATTTTCTATGAGCTTTGTAATGGCGTCAGCTAACATAAATCATAGGTTGGCGTGGGAGTGGGAAAAAGAAAAAGCTATGGCTGCTAGAATCTCTCCATAGAACAATCTCCAAGAGTCACAGTGACTGATTACCATGTGCAATGAAAGATAGGGAACGTTAATGATGATGGAGTTTTCAAGCCTGCCTAAGTGGAGAAATGTTGGTGTTATTGATGAAGGAAAGGAATTTAGCATGCTGAACCCAGTGTGGATAGAAGAAGGATGAGCTCAGTTTGGCAAGTGTTTATTTGAGGGGAGGAAATGGAACAGCCAAGTGGGAATGTTGGGCAGAAATTAAAGACAACACAGAGTGAGAGAACAGGGTGGAAGGTATAGATCTGGGTGCCACTTATACAGACATATCCAGGAAGTGGTCAGAACATTTGTAGCAGGGGAAAGAGAACAGCACCCAAGCTTAACTTTCACAAATGCTTAGCATTCAGAGGACAGGAAGAAGAAAAGCCAGGGATGGAGACAGAGATCAAGTCAGAAGGTAGAACACATTACCTTGGAAATAGGTAGAAGGTATTTTAAGGTTTCAAGACCAGTGATCAATTTACCCTTGAGCTTCTTATTCAAGAAAAGTGTCAATAAAGTAAAAATAATAAGATGGTAGCTAGAATGGACACCAAAATCATACGAAGATTTTCTTTCAAAGTGAAGGAGAAACACACAGGTTGGGTTGGAAATCTATGCAGAGGGAGAATTTGAAGATGCCAGAGAAAGGGAATAAACAGCAACAGTATTTCTCAGAAGGGATCTAGATTTAGAGAAAAATAGAGACACAGATTCTTTTGAGCTGGAAAGAAGGACAAGAAGCATAAACATAAAGGTTGAAATGTGTTACAATGAAAAAGGGAACCTCTGAAGTTGTTCATTAAAAATAGAGTAGGGAGTCATTGAGTAAGAATGCAGATTTCAGAAGAATTAAAGGGATTTTGGAGTATCTATCGGTAGATATGTGTTAAGTAATCATCCACCAACAAGGAAAGAATTTGCAGCTAAGTAGTGAGTTGCTGAATTTGGGTAGCAGTCACAAAATAAATATTATTCAGTGCCTTCTATGTGTCAGGGCATATGTGCTTGAAGCCAGAATACAGGGTTTACATCTTTCACTAGCAATGCTCTGTGACCTAGGCTCAGGGGTACAGAGAGTCAAAGGAAAGAATTATTTAGAGTGGATATGAGGGTAGCACTGAAAAAGAAAGGCTGGACAAGTATACAGAGTACTGTGCCATTCATAAAATACTGTTCCAGATTCTAATATTTTTTATTTTATACTGATAAAACTTACCACCCTCAATATTTCTTGAAAATTGCACCTGGATCTTAAATATTCAATTAGGTGGGTTTTTTTAAGGGACTGCTTGGGGTGAGGCAGTGAGGCAAAGTAGTTCCACATTTATTGGTTTTATATATTTTGGCCTGTGTAACATGTCTATACTGACAAGATTTATTTTGGTTGTAACAAACTCAAGTTGTAACCAACTTGAACAAACTTAAGCCAAGGAGGAATTTAATGGATCGAATAAATAATAACAGGAACGGGAAAATGCGGTAGGGCCTCCAGAATAAATGAAGCCAAGGATATCACCAAGGCATTCTCTCCATCTCTCCACACTGTTACTAACCATGGGTAAGCCTGACCTTCTCATACTGCAGAATGACTTCCGCATAGGGAACATGGCCCCAGTCAGTTGCAAATCTCTAATGATGACTCTCTCTCTCTAATCCCAAGGTCAAAAGTCTTGAAAGAGTGCTCTGAGTGTAATTATTTCTGGACTTAATAATTGTGAGCATGAGCACAGAAACCATGATTGGCCTGGATTGTCCAGCTGGCCAATTAAGGATGGTTGTGAAAAGGAGACTCAGGATATGTCAGAAGTTGTTAGCTGGAGTAAGGAAGAAGGAAGAATTCCCAGAAAGGAGAAAGGGAATTAGCATTCTTAGGAAAAACAAATAAATAAATGAATTTTAATAGATACCTTTGTCACTGAGTTTTTTTGGGCAGTTTTAGCACGATTCATAGGTATGGCTTTCTTTGTATTTATCTAAAGTATTCATAATTAAGAGAATGGATAAGTAAATTGTGGTCTATTTACACAGTGGAATATAATACAACAAGGAAAATGAATGAATTATAGTTAAACACAACAGGATAGATGAAACTCACAAACATAAAATTGAGTAAAAGACTTACATAAAATAATATATACTAAATGTTTCCATTTATTAGTAAGTTAGTATACAGTGTTAGAAGTCAGAGGAGCTTTGCTTGGGACTAGGAGGGAGGAAACCAGGGGCCTGGCAATGTTCATCTTGATCTGGATGGTGTCACATGGAAATGTTCACCTTGTGATAATTCATTAAGCAAATTTGTGTGCTTTCCATAGTATATTATAATTAAATAACAAGCTTTTTCTACAAAAATGCTTGTTAGAAGTGAGAGGGGGAAAAAAGAAATCTACTTGTGCTTAGTTTGAAAAAAAGTTGCCACTTTTGAAAATCACTCATATAATTCCATCCCCTATATGACAGACTAGGAAACAAAGATCCAGATGTATCGAATGCCTGATTCTAGGTCTCAGATAAAATTAGTAACAGATTTGGAACTGAAGGCTATTCTTAAATCCCAAAAAGAAACCCAGAGCTTTCAACCAATCTGCCATAATATATTCATAAATATACATAAATATTTCTGGTTCTGGGACCAATGGCTGTATGCGTATTAATTAATTCATTTATTCATTCATTCATCCATCCATCCATTCATTCAATCATTTATTATGTGGCTTCTATTAGAGGGCAGCCATTGTGCTAGGCTCAGGAAGCTCTTAGGCTACTGCCCTGTAGCCCAGTGAACGCTGTAACAGGAAAATAAACAGGGTGCTGAGGACCACATGTAGGTAGCCATTATATCTAGGTGGATCAGGGTCACCTTCAAGGAGATACATTTAAAACTGTACTAGCTATTCTGAGAGGCACATGTTCAGTAGGTAGGTGGGTAAAGTTGTGCAATACTCCCTGAATTGAAAGTTTGGCCAGTATTATAGATAGTATGACCAAGCTGTATAACCTTAAATTAGTCACACAGTCTCTATGCTGATTCAGTTCTCTCAGCTGTAAAATGGAAAAAATTATGGAAGCTAATATATGTAAATGCTTAGGAAGGTACTGGGCATATATAGTGGGTAATGGGTGAAAGGGGCTCAGTGGTAAAAGTTTGCCTCAGAAGGGAGGACTATTCTATTACTGATATGATTTGGAATTGCCAACATATAGTGGTCAGAAAAAGCAGACTAATTTTTTGGTTTTATAATTTAAAAAAAATTCTCTGTAGACAGTGCAACCCCTTCCTGCTTGCATCTGAAGTAGATACTCCCAGTGTCTCACCCCCTATACTACCATATATATAGTAAGTACTACATAAATGTTTGCTAGGATCGTTGTTATTATTTAGGTATAAAAGGCCATGTGGGAATTCTCCAGCAGAATTAGGGGTGGGGAGGGAAGGTGGTCTTCCTGACAGGAAATAGCACATGCAAAGGCAAGTAGATAAAAAGAGGATGTTCATTCGAACCATAAGTTCATACCCATGTCAGGAAGAGAAGGGGGATTTCTTGAGGATTGTAGTTCCATCATTGAGAAGGAAAGCAGATCATCATTAATCTTTTCTTTGACAGGCATCATTAAAGGCCACTCAGTTTCACATGAGATCTTTCTGCCTCAGTTCAACATTTTCTCCACTCCTTGGCACTGTACTTGGTTGCCTTTCTGCTCTATAGTCAAAGAGGGCTTGAAGATATCTTCCCTTGAGAGCGCAGTTCTGCCAACGAGCTATTTCTGTGCGGTGTTTCTTACAGTACTAATATGAGTGTCTACTTTGATGATAAGAATAATCAACTGCTTTGTCTTTTGGAGGGCTCTTAATGCCCACATTTCATGAGTGCAATTAAATAAAGAGAGGGACAAAGCCCAGTTAAATAATTCATAAAAGCAAAACTATGGAAAGAAAATTTTACCTGAGGTTTTTCATAAGTCAGTGACTGGGCTGCTGCCATAATGAGACTCTCTTACACTAGAGCTATCATACCACTGTAGGATTCTGCAGTAGAGATGTGACATCTTACTGAAGAGTCCCAGGAGGAATGTCTTAGTCAGCTTGGGCTGCCTAACAAAACACCTAAGACTAGGTGGCTTAACAAACAAATGTTTGTTTCCCAAAGTTCTGGAGACTGGTGATGGTCCTCTTACAGACACTGCCTTCTTGCTATGTCTTCACATGGCAGAGAGAGAGAGAGAGAGCTCTTGTGTCCCTCTTCTTCAAAAGCCACTAATCTGATCATCAGGAACCTCATCTAAACATAATCACCTCCTAAAGGCCCCACCTTCAAATACTGTCACATTGGGATTAGGGCTTCAACATAGGAATTCTGGGGGGACGCAAACATTCAGCCCATAGCAAGGATGGAGGGAGGAATTGTAGGAATGCCAGATACCAGAACATCATAGGTGTCTTGGCAAAACAAAACAAAAGGCTCTTTTTTTCAGTCAAAATTAAATATAAGCAATACATTTAATTTACCTCAGAGAGTAAATATCACCTGTAATTATAACTCGTCTTTGACTTGTCTTAAAGAGGGGGCCCAAACTAGAAAGTGAAACAAAATAACACCAAATATAATAACGATTATATAGAACCAAAATCCCAAATCTTTCCCATTACAGAATATGGGTTAGACAGAAGTATTTTTAATCCATGGATTGTCTTTTTGAATCTACAAACCTCAGGACACTACAAAATTTGGACAAAATAAGAATTATTTAAAAAAAAACAATAAAATCCCATTATAAAGCACATTATATAGGCAGAGAGTTTATGATTCTCTAGCCTAGACTAAATTATATATCTCGGCATGATACTTAGGAACATAGTTGTTCCTAGAGCCCTCCACCTCAGTTTGCATTCTGGCTTCACCACCCACTAGCTATATGACCTTGGACATGTTAGTTAACCTCCATGAGCTTTAATTTTTGTCGTTTATAAAATGGGGTTAATAGTACTACCTACCTTATAGAACAGTTGCTAAAATTAAATGAAGTTTAGTCAGAACACCTGGAACAGTGACTAAAACATATAAGCAGTCTATTTATTTATTAATGTTCACTACTTTTTTTATTTATTAACCATGACCTCAGCACAGTTACATGACCAATGCCCTTGGGGAAGCAAGACCCTGGTGAAATCAGAAAAACAAAGTATAATTTGCTCCGTCAAATTTCCAGAGTAAGAATCTCATGAATCCCTGTGGTGCCCCCTAGAGCGTAACACTTCTTCCTGCAGTCCAGAAATAACAGGCTCTGGGAAAGTCAGAGGAAATGGAAAGCTCTAACACACATTGAAGCAGTGTGCCCAAAACTCAACTCATCTCAGCTCTCTCCCACCCCATTTCCCATGTCTCAGTCTTCCTCCTCCTGATCCCTCTATTTTTCTATACACACCCAGGAGTCAACTTATATTTCACCCTCTTGCCTGAGTCCACCCATCACTAGGATCTAAGGTTATTACATTAACAATCTTGGGTTCAGGGTACATTATTGCTGAGCTGGACCACTGCAATAGCATCCTTATGTGTCCCTCTGCTTCTACATTTGCTCTAGGCCAATTATTCTCTTCAAAATTTCCAGAAGAACCTTTCAATCTTGCAAAGCCAATCATGAAATTTCCCCAATAAAATCTGCATTTCTTTCAGGCCATGTTCCTTCTCCTCTCTCCACTTTCAATTCCTTCTCCTCCTGCAGTCCTAATTTTATGCTCTCACCATACAGAATCACTACAGGTTCTCAAACCTCCCATATTCCCTTCCGTCTCTGTGCCGTGGGCACATACTATTTCCTCTGCTGGGGATTCATTCTGCTATTGGTTTGTCCACCCAGAAATCTCCAATTCACCCTATAAGGCCCAGTTCAAATGCTGCCACCTCACTGGAGCCTTCTCTAACTTCTGCAGACCGACCCAGATGCTCTGTCACCCATACATTTGTTGCATCTTACACAGCTCCATAATCACTGTTCTCACCATTTTATCATGGTTTATTTGTAGGACTATCCTCCAGCCCTCAGTCTGGATATTGTAGACCATGATGATGAGGATGATAACAAAGTAATAATAATAGTAATAGTCTTTGCTTTGTTTGTAAAAATTGCCAGTGATATTGAGTCTTTGGTAGATTCTAGATACTTTGTTAAGCCATTTATTAGCTTGAACCACATAAAATTGTAATTTTTATTGTTCAAAATGATCACATATTGGTGATTTCATGTAGTTCAACCTAAAACAGGTATTTACTTTATTTAATCTTCACAACAACCCTACCGAGTAGGTAAGTTATTATCCCCATTCTACAGATAAGAAAACTGAGGCTCAGAGGTTTTAAGTAACTTTGCCCAAGGTCATAGGTTAAGAAAATGAAGGAGCCAAGATTCTAATCAAAAACTGCCTAACTTTCAATGCTCTTAACCAGTGCTATATCCTGACTCTGAGAATTATTTATTTAATTGGTTAATCAACTAATGAGGCAATAATGTGGGGGCCCCCAGAGATATGATGGTGGTTACCTAACATCCAGAGAGGACAAATCCTGATGTTCATGTGGAAGAAGCAGGTTTTCTCAGCAGCAAGCAAAGGCTCTTAAATACTGAAATGAGTTAATAAAAAAGGTTATAGAGTCTCCTTCAAGGGAAGGATTTCTTCCCCCAAAGGAGGATAGATTTTCACCTGTCTGAGGTAGTTTAACTATAATCCTTTGTGAAGGTCAATAAATTGGGCTTACCAAATTCTCCCCAGCCTCCTTAGGATACTTACATACACTGGCTTAATGTGGCTCAGCACATGGCCTGAAAAAGGGAGGGTGCTGATCTCTTAGCCAGAAATAATCTCTTCTTCCTTCAAACTCTCAGCCCTCTACTTGATCTTCTTTGTGACATATGTAGTGATTTTTGTATGTTGTCCTGCTTTCTGTGAGAAAAAAAAATGCATCTAAAGTATGAGGCACAGTGCCTAACAGAGTGTTTAATGCTACATTTTTAAAAAATTTGATTGAATGGAACTTCTTTTCTGTTTTGAAAGAATCTTGTAATATCAACGGAAAATAAGCCCCCAATTTTTGTCTAAAATCTATTATTAAAACTGAGTGATCACACTATGAGGACAAAGCTTTCTTAAATGTACTTTCAGTCCAATCATTACCAGATATAACATAATTTTTTTTCTCTCTCGGCATCATTTTGAAATATGGTCACTCAGATACTGATTTTTTCCAGGTAAAATGTCCAAAAGATGAACCAGCATTTCAGTCAATAAGAAAGAGAACTAGCTAAATTACTAATATATAATAATACATCCACATATTTATGCAAGTACTTAGCAATTCCCAGTAAGAGTCATTACCACCTCAAAATAATTCTAATGGAAAAGTTGTTTTACATAACTGTCACTCCATAGAAGCACAACTTTTTATGATGATAATGAATATGCACAATAAAAATTGCTCAAGACCACTATTCTTAATAAAAATAACAATAATAACAACACTTGTACAGAACATTAAAGTAAAAAAACTTTCAAATGATCTAGTTCATTTGATCCATATAACAATTCTTACCATTTATAACACCATTTGGAAGATATTTAAAGGAAACTTGGATCAGAGAGATGAAGAAAATTGCTATGAGTCACAAAGCTAGGAATAGCAGAGTGGACTGGAACCCAGGCATTTTCCCGATTCCAAATTTCACGATCTTTCGTTGCATCTTTCTGTCCACATGGCCAATCTTAAAAAAAAAAAAAAAAAAGCATTTCTACCTCAACAGTGTAGAAAATCAGGATCCAGAGAAAAATGGCCAATTTGCTGGAGAAGACATTTTCTTAATTTTGGTAATTGAGCTTAAACATTAATTCCTCACATCTTGTAAAAAAAAATGCCAACAGCTAACATTTATTAAGCATTTACATCTTACCACTGTACTAAACGCTTTACATGAATCATGTCATCTAATCCTTACAATAAGACTAGAGAGTTGGTCCTCTTCCCATTTCATGATTGTGGAAACTGCAGCTTACAGATATGAAATTGAGACCTTGGCTTTCTCAAGGTTACATGGTTGGAAAAATTAACTAGCAGAGCTGTGATCTGAACCCATATCAGCTAAACCCAGTGCCGAGGCTCCTAGCCACCATGCCGATCTGCTACGCCAGTCGCCTTCAAAGCTTGGTCCTGGACACACAGCATCAGCATTCCTGGGAACTTGCTAAAAATGTAAATTCTCTGGGCGCACCTGATGTATTCTGGAGCGGGGCCCAGCAATTTATGTTTTAACAAGCCCTCTACATGCTTCTAAGGCATACTGAAATCTGAGAACCATTGTGCTAGACTGAAACAAGAATAAATCATTTACGAGGATTCTGTATATGCTCTGCGCTCCCAGGGAATGCAAAAAGGAAATGAGAGAAGTTGGAGACAACTAATAGGGTTGTTGAAAATGAAAATCGTCAGTAGGTAGTAAAGCCAAAAAGAGAAGAAATAATGTTAACTAGAGCAATCAGAAGCAAAACCCAGCAATAATGAGCAATTAATCAGGCAATGTGTTATACTGTAATCAAAGATCAGAAAATTCCGGAAGGACTAAATGACACGGAGTTTATTACTGCATAATAAATGATCATTAATAACACGTGACTGTTAAGAAAATTAAAGAAATGGGTAATCATAGAAGGAAATGTCAGCTGTAGAAGGAATAACGGGGTTTTAATCACTTGGAGAAATTACAGGTATGGATACAGAATCAAAAGAAAAGAATGGAAATTAGTAGTGCTATGAAAACATGGCACGAACCTGATTGCTTTTTATGTAAAATCAAGATAGTTACAAAGACACCATGCACTGGTTAATGAAAAGTTTGACCTGGCTAACATTTCAACTGCTAAAAATCATGAATTTACATAAATTTAGTGGCACATTGGTTTGCATCAATTCTTACCTCTTGTGTAGACACAAGAAATTACCTTGTCAGAATTGCTCAAAGGTAGAGATTACTTGACTTGGAACTTACCTGGCCCCACTGGTTACATCTTGGATTTATCGGGCTGATGACCTCTGCTGACCTGCAACTTTCCTAAACGGCTAACTCTGCACATGAGTAGTTCCAAAGAGACAACCAAGAGCAGCTTCCAAGGGCACGTCATGCCAAAATCATTCATTATATCTCTTTAGAGGACTGCTTTTTCAAAGCACAATGTGGAGGGACTAAAAAGTGATATCAAGAAAAAAATGCCCACCAGTGAGTATAAAAAGAAAAAGGATTCCAACAGACACACCAAAAGTCATTATAAAATAAGGCTGTGGGTTATTCTATTCATTTGATGGCTATCGGTTTGACGTCTTTTTTTTTTTTTTT